>NC_041387.1:200753531-200801772 GCF_002162155.2 Triticum dicoccoides | reverse complement strand
GGTAAAATCCCGATTTCACCTGGAATGATTCCGATATCCAAATATAGGCTTCCAATATATCAATCTTTATGTCTCGACCATTTCGAGACTCCTCGTCATGTCCGTGATCACATCCGGGACTCTGAACAACCTTCGGTACATCAAAAACTATAAACACATAATATAACTGTCATCGTAACGTTAAGCGTGCTGACCCTACGGGTTCGAGAACCATGTAGACATGACCTAGAACTGTTTGCTGGTCAATAACCAATAGAGGAACCTGGATGCTCATATTGGCTCCTACATATTCTACGAAGATCTTTATCGGTCAAACCGCATAACAACATACGTTGTTCCCTTTGTCATCGGTATGTTACTTGCCCGAGATTCGATCGTCGGTATCCAATACCTAGTTCAATCTCGTTACCGGCAAGTCTCTTTACTCGTTACGTAATACATCATTTCGTAACTAACTCATTAGTTACATTGCTTGCAAGGCATATAGTGATGTGCATTACCGAGAGGGCCCACAGATACCTCTCCGACAATCGGAGTGACAAAACCTAATCTCGAAATACGCCAACTCAACATGTACCTTTGGAGACACATGTAGAGCTCCTTTATAATCACCCAGTTATGTTGTGATGTTTGGTAGCACACAAAGCATTCCTCCGGTAAATGGGAATTTCATAATCTCATAGTTATAGGAACTTTGTATAAGTCATGAAGAAAGCAATAGCAACATACTAAACGATCAAGTGCTAAGCTAACAGAATGGGTCAAATCAACCACATCATTCTCCTAATGATGTGATCCCGTTAATCAAATGACAACACATGTCTATGGCTAGGAAACATAACCATCTTTGATTAATGAGATAGTCAAGTAGAGGCATACTAGTGACATTTAGTTTGTCTATGTATTCACACATGTATCATGTTTCCGGTTAATACAATTATAGCATCAATAATAAACATTTATCATGATATGAGGAAATAAATAATAACTTTATTATTGCCTCTAGGGCTATTTCCTTCAGTCTCCCACTTGCACTAGAGTCAATAATCTAGATTACACAGTAATGATTCTAACACCCATGGAGTCTTGGTGCTGATCATGTTTTGCTCGTGGAAGAGGCTTAGTCAACGGGTCTGCAACATTCTGATCCGTATGTATCTTGCAAATCTCTATGTCTCCCACCCGGACTTGGTCCCAGATGGAATTGAAGCGTCTCTTGATATGCTTGGTCCTCTTGTGAAATCTGGATTCCTTTGCCAAGGCAATTGCACCAGTATTGTCACAGAAGAACTTCATTGGTCCCGATGCACTAGGTATGACACCTAGATCGGAAATGAACTCCTTCATCCAGACTCCTTCATTTGCTGCTTCCGAAGCAGCTATGTACTCCGCTTCGCATGTAGATCCTGCCACGACGCTTTGTTTAGAACTGCACCAACTGACAGCTCCACCATTCAATATAAACACGTATCCGGTTTGCGATTTAGAATCGTCCGAATCAGTGTCAAAGCTTGCATCGACGTAACCATTTACGACTAGCTCTTTGTCACCTAAATAAACGAGAAACATATCCTTAGTCCTTTTCAGGTATTTCAGGATATTCTTGACCGATGTACAATGATCCACTCCTGGATTACTTTGGTACCTCCCTGCTAAAATTATTGCTAAGCATACATCAGGCCTGGTACACAGAATTGCATACATGATAGAACCTACGGCTGAAGCATAGGGAACATCTTTCATTTTCTCTCTATCTTCTGTGGTGGTCGGGCATGGAGTCTGACTCAACTTCACACCTTGTAATACAGGCAAGAACCCTTTCTTTGCCTGATCCATTTTGAATTTTTTCAAAACTTTATCAAGGTATGTGCTTTGTGAATGTCCGATTAAGCGTCTTGATCTATCTCTATAGATCTTGATGCCCAATATGTAAGCAGCTTCACCGAGGTCTTTCATTAAAAACTTTTATTCAAGTATCCCTTTATGCTATCAAGAAATTCTATCTCATTTCCAATTAACATATGTCATCTACATATAATATCAGAAATGCTACAGAGCTCCCACTCACTTTCTTGTAAATACAGGCTTCTGCTAAAGTCTGTATAAAACCATATGCCTTGATCACACTATCAAAGCGTTTATTCGAACTCTGAGATGCTTGCACTAGTCCATAAATGGATCGCTGGAGCTTGCACACTTTGTTAGCACCTTTTAGATCGACAATACCTTCCGGTTGCATCATATACAACTCTTCTTCCAGAAATCCATTCAGGAATGCAGTTTTGACATCCATTTGCCAAATTTCATAATTATAAAATGCGGCAATTGCTAACATAATTCGGACAGACTTAAGCATCGCTATGGGTGAGAAAGTCTCATCATAGTCAACCCCTTGAACTTGTCGAAAACCATTCGCAACAAGTCGTGCTTTGTAGACAGTTACATTACCATCAGCGTCAGTCTTCTTCTTGAAGATCCATTTATTCTCGATGGCTTGCCGATCATCTGGCAAGTCAACCAAAGTCCATACTTTGTTCTGATACATGGATCCCATCTCAGATTTCATGGCTTCGAGCCATTTTGCAAAATCTGGGCTCATCATCACTTCCTCATAGTTTGTAGGTTCGCCATGTTCAAGTAACATGTCTTCTAGAATAGGATTACCGTACCACTCTGGTGCGGATCTTACTCTGATAGACCTATGAGGTTCAGTTACAGTTACCTCATCAAGTTCTACTTTCCTCCCACTCACTTCTTTCGAGAGAAACTCCTTCTCTAGAAAGGATCCGAATTTAGCAACGAAAATCTTGCCTTCAGATCTGTGATAGAAGGTTTACCCAATAGTCTCTTTGGGGTATCCTATGAAGACACATTTCTCCAATTTGGGTTCGAGATTATCTAGTTGAAGTTTCTTCACATAAGCATCGCAGCCCCAAACTTTAAGAAATGACAACATTGGTTTCTTGCCAAACCATAGTTCATAAGGCGTCGTCTCAACGGAATTTGATGGTGCCCTATTTAACGTGAATGCGCTCGTCTCTAAAGCATAACCCCAAAACGATAGCGGTAAATGAGTAAGAGACATCATAGATCGCACCATATCTAGTAAAGTATGATTACGACGTTCGGACACACCATTTCGTTGTGGTGTTCCGGGTGGCGTGAGTTGCGAAACTATTCCGGATTGTTTCAAATGTAAACCAAACTCGTAACTCAAATATTCTCCTCCACGATCAGATCGTAGAAATTTTATTTTCTTGTTACGATGATTTTCCACTTCACTCTGAAATTCTTTGAACTTCTCAAATGTTTCAGACTTGTGTTTCATCAAGTAGATATACCCATATTTGCTCAAATCATCTATGAAGGTGAGAAAATAACGATACCCGCCGTGAGCTTCAATATTCATTGGACCACATACATCAGTATGTATGATTTCCAATAGATCAGTTGCTCGCTCCATAGTTCCGGAGAACGGCGTTTTAGTCATCTTGCCCACGAGGCATGGTTTGCAAGTACCAAGTGATTCATAATCAAGTCATTCCAGAAGTCCATCAGTATGGAGTTTCTTCATGCGATTTACACTGATATGACCTAAACGGCAGTTCCACAAATAAGTTGCACTATCATTATCAATTCTACATCTTTTGGCTTCAACATTATGAATATGTTTATCACTACTATCGAGATTCAATAAAAATAGACCACTCTTCAAGGGTGCATGACCATAAAAGATAATACTCATATAAATAGAACAACCATTATTCTCTGATTTAAATGAATAAATGTCTCGCATCAAACAAGATCCAAATATAATGTTCATGCTTAATGCTGGCACCAGATAACAATTATTTAGGTCTAAAACTAATCCCGATGGTAGATGTAGAGGTAGCATGCCGACCGCGATCACATCGACTTTGGAACCGTTTCCCACGTGCATCATCACCTCGTCCTTCGCCAATCTTCTCTTAATCCATAGTCCCTGTTTCGAGTTGCAAATATTAGAAATAGAACCAGTATCAAATATCGAGGTCCTACTGCGAGCATTTGTAAGGTACACATCAATAACATGTATATCACATATACCTTTGTTCACTTTGCCATCCTTCTGATCCGCCAAATACTTGGGGCAGTTCCGCTTCCAGTGTCCAGTCTGCTTGTAGTAGAAGCACTCAGTCTCAGGCTTAGGTCCAGATTTGGGTTTCTACTCTTGAGAAGCAACTTGCTTGCTGTTCTTCTTGAAGTTCCCCTTCTTGTTCCCTTTACCCTTTTTCTTGAAACTGGTGGTCTTATTGACCATCAACACTTGATGCTCCTTCTTGATTTCTACCTCCGCAGCTTTTAGCATTGCGAAGAGCTCGGGGATAGTCTTGTGCATCCCTTGCATATTATAGTTCATCACGAAGCTCTTGTAGCTTGGTGGCAGTGATTGGAGAATTCTGTCAATGACACTATCATCAGGAAGATTAACTCCCAGTTGAATCAAGTGATTATTATACCCAGACATTTTGAGTATATGTTCACTGACAGAACTATTCTCCTCCATCTTACAGCTATAGAACTTATTGGAGACTTCATATCTCTCAATCCGGGCATTTGCTTGAAATATTAACTTCAACTCTTGGAACATCTCACATGCTCCATGACGTTAAAACGTCGTTGAAGACCCGGTTCCAAGCCGTAAAGCATGGCACACTGAACTATCAAGTAGTAATCAGCTTTGCTCTGCCAGACGTTCTTAACATCGTCAGTTGCATCTGCAGCAGGCCTGGCACCCAGTGGTGCTTCCAGGACGTAATTCTTCTTTGCAGCAATGAGGATAATCCTCAGGTTACGGACCCAGTCCGTGTAATTGCTACCATCATCTTTCAACTTAGCTTTCTCAAGGAACGCATTAAAATTCAACGGAACAACAGCACGAGCCATCTATCTACAACAAACATAGACAAGCAAAATACTATCAGGTACTAAGTTCATGATAAATTTAAGTTCAATTAATCATATTACTTAAGAACTCCCACTTAGACAAACATCTCTCTAGTCATCTAAGTAATCACGTGATCCAAATCAACTAAACCATGTCCGATCATCACGTGAGATGGAGTAGTTTCAATGGTGAACATCACTATGTTGATCATATCTACTATATGATTCATGTTCGACCTTTCGGTCTCTGTGTTCTGAGGCCATATCTGTATATGCTAGGCTCATCAAGTTTAACCTGAGTATTCCGCGTGTGCACCTGTTTTGCACCCGTTGTATTTGAACCTAGAGCCTATCACACCCGATCATCACGTGGTGTCTCAGCACGAAGAACTTTCGCAACGGTGCATACTCAGGGAGAACACTTCTTGATAATTTAGTGAGAGATCATCTTAAAATGCTACCGTCATTCAAAGCAAGATAAGATCTAAAACATCACATGCAATCAATTTAAGTGATATGATTTGGCCATCATCATCTTGTGCTTGTGATCTCCATCTCTGAAGCACCGTCGTGATCACCACCGTCACCGGCGCGACACCTTGATCCCCATCATAGCATCGTTGTCGTTACGCCATCTATTGCTTCTACGACTATCGCTACCACTTAGTGATAAAGTAAAGCACTTACAGGGCGTTTGCATTTCATACAATAAAGCGATAACTATATGGCTCCTGCCAGTTGCCGATAACTTCGGTTACAAAACATGATCATCTCATACAATAAAATATAGCTGTCACATCCCTAGTTCTGGTATGCTCAAGGCTAGCTAGTCATGTGTGCATCATGTTTAAATTCCATTTAAATTTGAAATGAGGACTTGTGAAACCCTCAGAATCATCTCTGAAAATGACCCAAATAAAAATTGTTCCAAAAAGGTCCAAGAAAATGCTCATGTTGCTCTCTGAAAATATTGGATAGAGATAAAAATCAAACCAATATTTTTAAGAGCCCATAAGTATTTATTTTGGGCATTTGGAATTAATGCATAATTATTTGCATTGGATATATATTGGTTATATATATAATATATGTCCAAAAATTATGCCATTTGTTGAGGAGCTTTGGAATAATACCACTAGTTCCTACAAAAATTGGCATAAGTAAATAAAATGATTTAGTATTTTTATTAAATCAAAACAAATGTCAGAAATTGAAAAATAAATAGGAAAAAGGGGGCCTACCTGGACTTACCTGCAGCCCCTGTGCAGCCCAGCGGCCTAGCAGGCCGGCCCAGCCAGGAGGCGGCCCAGCCCAACTGCCAGGAGCTTCTTCAAGCTCCTGCCAGTAGGAGCAGCTGCGTGGCCGGCATGCCGCAGACGTGCCACCACCTCCTCCCTGCCTGCCTGTCCTCCCCTCCGTCGCCCTGGATGCCCCGCACGTCGCCACGCGCCCCCCGGACCCTCTCACTCTTCCCCTGTTTCTCTCCCTCGCTCTCTCACGGCCGAGCGCCACCGTCGCCACCGGCCACCTATGCTGTAGCCACCCCCTCTCCCTCGCCTCTCCGACCAGCTCAGAAGCTCCGCCACGTCGCCGTCCACCTCTCCATCGAGACACGCGACGCGGGAAGCCCTGGAGAGCCGCCATCGCTGCCGTCTTCGTCTCCGGTTGCCGGAGATCATCCTCGCCGCCCCGCCGACTCCAGCCCTCCCCCGAGCTCGCTGACGACGCCATCGAGATCGCTGTGAGGCCCTGACCGTTTCCCCTCTATCTTCCAATCGTTTCCCGCGCCGTAGCCACAAACTCGAGCGGACCCGAGCTCCAGCCGCCGCCGCGAGCTCTGCTCCGGCGAGCTCCCGCCACTCTGCATCCTCCCATTGCCTCCGCTGGATGCGCACGAGCCCGGGCTATGCCCCGGTGCTCTCATCCGCCGCCCCCGTGCACCGCAGCGCCGCGCCCACCCTTGGCCGTGCTCCGGCCACCGCCGCGAGCTCTGCTCCGACGAGCTCCAGCACCCCCACAGCCTCCCGCCTGCTCCAAAGGACGCGGACGAGCTTTAGCTCCTCGTCTGTGGTCTCCGCCGCCCGAATGGACGTCGGACGGCATATCCCGAGCCCCTCCGCCTCGTTCGGCCTCGCCGGCGGCTAAACGCCGGTGGGGTTGACTGATTTGACCTCCCCCAGTTAACAAGATTTGACCTGTATGGGTCAATGACAGGTGGGGCCCGTCTCTGACTAATCTGTAGTTAGTTTAGTGTTAGTGCTAATTAACCTTTGTTAATTAACCATGACACTGACGTGTGGACCCCACACGTCAGGTTTGACCCAGGTTGACTGCTGACGCAGTGCTGACCTCAAGCTGACGCAATTTTTTTTTTCTGGATTTAAATAAATCAGGAAATTCAAGGAATTGTTATAAACTTCAAAAAATCATAGAAATTCAACCATAACTCAGATTGAAATAATTTATATATGAAAAATTATCAGAAAAATGCAATCTATCCATCTGTACTAGTTTCATGCATGAAAAACCAACTTATACCTACTGTATAAGTGAAACACTAAATGGATTATATAAAGAGCTTATTTTGGAGATGCATTTGAATCTTCGGGTCGAATGGATTTCACCCAGATAAAAGCTAATTGCATTAGCTTAATCAGCATCACATCTACATGCAATGTTCATGCATCATATTGTTGCATATGCTTGTGTATTGATTGCCGACACCGTTCCTTCTCGATAGGTCCTGCTCCGGAGACCGTTCCAGAGTACCTGTCTGAGGAGCAGTGCCTTCCTTGTTGATATACCAGACAAGCAAACCCCCTTGTTCATTCCGATACAATCCTACTCTCTCGCTCCTGCTCTCATTTATTGCATTAGGACAACAACAATTCAATTGCTACTTTGTGCTGCGGTAGTTGAACCCATTCCTTTGCATGACCTGTCATTGCCACAGTAAATAGTTGAAACCCACTAGCATGTGTAGGAGTTGATTGAAGCCATTATTGTGTTCCTACCATGCTATGCCTGCTATTGCTTAGAGTTGTGTCAGGTCTGATTCATTGGGAATGAATTGGAGTGTTATGATACGTTCTGGTGCTGAGAGTTAAGTGTGTGAACACGATTTCGTAAAGGTAGCGGTGAGAGGCCATGTAGGAGTACATGGTGGGTTGTCTCACTGGAACCGTCCTTAAGCACTGAGTTCTATGTATGTTGTCCAATGACTCGATACTACCACACATTGGGCTCCGGGCGCTCCAAGCCCTCTCGACTTATTAACCAACTTGATCTCTGTCCAGGAGTCGCAACTAGTTTCTAGTGTTTGTAGGTAGTGTTAGTAGTCTACCAAGTGGCACCCGGCCAGGTGGGCTTGGGAAAGACTAGGCACAAGTGGCACGGTGTACCAAGCGTAGATCCATCCAGCGAGGTGGGCTTGGGAACCTTGCACACATCATTTGGGGCCGTGAGCGACACCCCGGCCGGATCTCCTTGCGGATGGAACCCGAATAGGCAATAAACCTGGATTAGAGTCTTGTGTGGTTAGTCAGGTCGTGGCCGACACCCTCGCCAGGCTTCCGCTTGAAGGTTGCCGAGATACATGACGTGTACATGGCGGTAAGTGGCGAGAGTGTGTGTGAAGAAGTACACCCCTGCAGGGTTAACATGATCTATTCGAATAGCCGGGTCCGCGGTTATGGACTTCTTGGATGCTTACATGGTACATAGACAACTTGAAGTGGATACTCTAAAATGCTCAAGACAAGTGTGAGTGCTATGGATAGTTTTCTCGTAGGGAGACGGGGATGAATCCATAGTAGTGTATTGTGTGGTGATTAGTGGACTCGTGTACGTTGTCTCACCTCAAGAAGTTCTTGTAGTCGTAGAACAGGATAGCCACTGAGTCAAAGCTGGCTTGCTGCAACTAAACCCCACATTATCTTCTTGATACAAATGCATGTATGATAGGATATGATGTAAGTCTTGCTGAGTACCTTTGTACTCATGTTGCTTTATTTATGTTTTTGAAGCGGAGACTTCGGTCTTACTAGTTTCTGTGGACTTCAACAAGTAGCTTATACCTCAGCTACGATCTTGATCGGATGTTGTAGATAGTCAGGCTATTCAGCCTTTTTCATTTGTAGATGTCTGTACTCAGACATGTAATGCTTCCGCTTGTTGCTTGTATGCTCTGTATGATGGGTCCTGTGACCCCTGTTTGCAATAAATGCTATGTTGGCTCTTTGAGCCTTATTTATATGAGTTGTTGAGTTATGTTGTGATGCCATGTTGTACATCACATACTTGCATGTTATGCATACCTGTAATGTGTATTGCTATGTGTGGGATCTGCTTATCTAGTTGTTTATCCTTAGTAGCCTCTCTTACCGGGAAATGTCTCCTAGTGCTTCCACTGAGCCCTGGTAGCTTGCTACTGCTCCGGAACACTTAGGCTGGCCGACATGTGTCCTTCTTCGTTCCTGTGTCTGTCCCTTCGGGGAAATGTCACACGGTGTCTACCGGAGTCCTGTTAGCCTGCTACAACCCGGTTTACCGGAGTCCTGCTAGCCCAGTTGCTACAGCCCGGATTCACTCGCTGATGACCGACATGTTCGATGCTGGGTCATGTATGCTTGTCCCTGTAAGTTAGTGCCACTTTGGGTTCACGGCTAGCCATGTCATCCCGGGTTCTTTGTCATATGGATGCTAGCGACACTATCATCTACATGTGCCAAAAGGCGCAAACGGTCTCGGGCATGGTAAGGCGACACCCGTGGGAATACAGTGCGTGAGGCCGCAAAGTGATATGAGGTGTTACATGCTAGATCGGTGTGGCATAGAATCGGGGTCCTGACAGCTTTGGTATCAGAGCCTGACTTCCTGTAGGATTACCAATCCAAACTGGTCGAAGTTGAGTCTAGAAATTCTCTAGTTATGTAAGGGAATTGATTGTGGGAAGGAACGTAAGGCTCTTTTTTCTCCTTATACCTCATGGCCTTCTGATCTGAGTCATCCTATCTTTCCTACGGGGTTAAGGAACTAGGCTTTCTCTTCCGTCTATCAGGATCACGTGTTACTACTCCCTAGTCCCATAGGATTGGTTGATCAGAGTCATATCCCAGTTTCGAGTACTTCCGGTGTAGCTTGTTCAGTATGACCTCAGAACCTAGAGTGGTGATGTTGAGTTGATATACTACCCCAATTTTAGCAGGATGTCTCATTCTGAGCATTTTACTGCCATTATGCTGCCGGAATTTCCCTAGGAGTTCGAGAGATACTATTTCCCTTGTCCTACATTCTATAGCCTATAGTTGACGCTGATTTCGTCCTTGGTTTTGTTTCTCAGGATGTCATCAGTTAAGCGAAGTTCTGTTGTTCGTAGCCAGAACCACGGAGATGGTAGGGACGAGGATCCTCCCGACCTGCCTTCGTTGACAGAGTTCATGTTAGAGATGGAGAGAAACAAGCGTGAATCTAACCGCTTGTTGGCACGTATCGAGGAGAACACCGCACATCAGTTCAAAGGGTCTGTAACCATTCATGACTTCATTCGCTTGCATCCACCCACCTTTCATTATTCTATTGAGCCACTCGATGCAGATGACTGGCTCCGTAGCATCACTCATAAGCTGCGTTCCGCGAACGTAGCTGAAGATGACAAGGTCACTTATGCCACATACCATCTGGAAGGTCCTGCTAGTCTTTGGTGGCAGAACTATGAGGCTATGCTTCCAGCTGGCCAGATACCTACCTGGAGAGATTTCACTGAGGCTTTTCGCGAGCATCACATTCCTCTGGCTCTCATTGACCGCAAGAGAGAAGAGTTCTGTAGTTTCACCCAGGGTAAGTTGGCTGTTGATGCTTATAGTAGAGAGTTTGAGAACCTCGCCCGCTATGCCACAGAAGAGGTGTCCCTGGACGCCAAGAAGCAGGCTAGGTTCCGGAAGGGTCTCAACCCCAAGTCGCGTCGTGATCTCCACCTGCATCATTGTGATACATTCCAAGCTCTGGTGAACAAGGCCATTAATGCAGAAATAGCTCAGCTCACTTACGAGGAGTCTCGTAAGCACACCCGTGATTTGGGATCTTCCTCCGGTTCTAGTTCTCAAAAGCACCGGATTTGGGTTCCGAACTCTGCTCTTCCACCCGGATATGTACCGAGGCCATCTTATGTGGCACCTCATCCAGTTCAGCAGTAGGCTCCACCCAGGCCTATTGGTGGACCGCCTGCCAATGCGGGTCCACGTCCTACCTCCAAGATTTGTTACAAGTGCGGAGAGCCAGGCCACATTGCCCATATTTGCACTCAGATCAGAGTTGCTCCACCCCAGCCCGAGAAGTCTGTTGGCCGTGGTAGGCCATCACGCAAGATGATCAGTGCCAATTCAGCTCACCCTAAACATGGACGTGTGCATCACGTCTCAGCTAAAGACGCTCATGATGATCCAGATGTTGTTCTTGGTACACTCCTTGTCAACTGTCATCCAACATCGGTTTTGTTCGATACTGGAGCTTCTCACTCCTTCATTTCTGAAACCTATGCTCGCTTGCACGACATGTCATTTGGTGATATGCACTCTCCACTGGTCATTCAAACTCCTGGATCCAAATGGAAAACCTCTAGTGTAAGCCATGGTAACAAAATCCTTGTTGACAGACTTGTATTCCTTGCCTCACTTATAGCCCTCAAGTCTACAGATATTAACATCATCTTGGGTATGGACTGGATGAAAGCTCATTATGCCAAGATTGATAGTTACACCAGGTCCGTTCAGCTTACACACCCATCTGGCAAGATAGTCACTGTCTCCACTAGAGTTGCAAAGCGTCAGCTCTATTCTCTTAATGCCAGCCCTCTTCCAGACCTTGAAGATATCCCGGTAGTCCGTGACTTTCCGGATGTCTTTCCAGAGGAACTGCCTGGTGTTCCACCTGACAGAGATGTAGAGTTTGTCATAGATCTTATCCCAGGAACCGCTCGAATCTCTAGGAGACCTTACAAAATGGCACCGTTAGAACTAGCCGAGCTTAAGAAACAACTTGATGAGTCCTTGCAAAAGGGTTTCATCCGTCCTAGTTCTTCTCCTTGGGCTTGCTCCGTCCTCTTCGTCAAGAAGAAGGATGGTACGGACCGGATAGTTGTAGGTTATCGTCCTGTTAATTTGGTCACGATAAAGAACAAATTGTCAGGACCCCGACTCAATGCCACATCGATCTAGCATGTAACACCTCATATCACTTTGCGGCCTCACGCACGGTATTCCCAGGGGTGTCGCATTACCTTTGCCCGGGACCGTTTGCGCCTTTTGGCACACATATATGATAGTGTCGCTAGCATCCATATGATAAGGAGCCCGGGCTGACATGGCTAGTCGTAAACCCAAAGTGGCACAAACTTACAGGGACAGGCATCCATGACCCAACATCGAACGTGTCGGTCATCAGCGAGTGAATCCAGGCTGTAGCACTGGGCTAGCAGGACTCCGGTGAACCGGGCTGTAGCGGGCTAACAGGACTCCGGTATTCATCGCGTGACATTTCCCCGAAGGGACAGACACAGGAACGAAGAAGGACACATGCCGGCCAGCCTAAGTGTTCCGGAGCAGCAGCAAGCTACCATGGCTCAATGGAAACACTAGGAGACATTTCCCGGTAAGAGAGGCTACTAAGGATAAACAACTAGATAGTCAGATCCCACACATACCAAGCATTTCAATAACATACACACAATATGCTCGATATGTGCAAATACAACATGACATGACAACATGACTCTACGACACAAGTAAATATTCAATAGGCTCCGAGGAGCGAGATATTACAAACATGGGTCTCATGACCCAACAATCAGAGCATACAAGTCAAAGCACAAGCGGAAGCTATCATGTCTGAGTACAGACATCTATAAATGAAAAAGGCTGAGAAGCCTGACTATCTATCAGATCCTGCCGAGGGCACAAGATCGTAGCTGAGGTAACAAGCTAAACGTCGAAGTCCACGCGGAACTACTAGTGAGACCGAAGTCTCTCTGCAAAAACATAAAATAGGCAAACGTGAGTACAAATGTACCCAGCAAGACTTACATCAGAACTAACTACATATGCATCATTATCAACAAAGGGGATGGTGGGGTTTAACTGCAGCAAGCCAGCTTTGACTCGGTGGCTATCCTAAACTACGACTGCAATGTAACTCTTTCTAGGTGGCGCACACGAGTCCACATATTCACCATATCAATACACCACTATGGATCCGCTCTCGTTCCCCTACGAGAACGCCATCCATAGCACTCACGCTTATCTTGCGTATTTTAGAGTATCCACTTTCACTTGTCTATGAACTGATATAAGCAACCCAGAAGTCCTTTACCGCGGACACGGCTATTCGAATAGATGATGATAACCCTGCAGGGGTGTACTTCTTCATACATGCTTCCACCACTTAGCGTCTGCACATGACATGTGCTCGGCAGACTTCAAGCGAAAGCCGACGTGGGTGTAGACCACGACCTACCTAAACACTCAAGTCTCTAGTCCAGGTTTATCGCCTATTCGGGTTCCATCCATGAGGAGATCCGGCCGGAGTTTCGCTCACAGCCCCAAACGATGTGAACAGGGTTCCCGAGATACCAAATGGGCATCCGGTACACCGTGCCACGTACCTACCGCATCACAGCCCACCACTACGGTCAGCGCTGTCCACGGCCTCCAGTAAGCTACAAACACCAGAAACTACTTGCAACTCCTGGACAGAGGACTAGGGTGAATAAGTAGTCGAGCGGGGTCATATTTCAGGGCCCAATGCATGGTAGTAGCTGAATCATGGATCACAAACATAGAACTCAGTTCCTAAGGACGGCTTCAATGAGACAACCCACCATGTACTCCTACATGGCCTCTCACCGACACCTTTTACCAAATCGTGTTCACACACTTAGCTCACACATAGTAGGACATGTTCACACACCTCTGATTCATCCTCGATGAATCAGACCTGACTCAACTCTAAGCAGTAGCAGGCATGACAAACAAGCATGAATGAGTAGGCACATCAGGGCTCAAACAACTCCTACTCATGCTAGTGGGTTTCATCTATTTACTGTGGCAATGACAGGTCATGCAAAGGATAAAGGGGTTCAGCTACCGCAGCAAGTAACAGATGAATCGGTGTTGTCCTAATGCAGTAAAAGAGAGCACGAGCGAGAGAGTAGGATTGTATCGGAATGAACAAGGGGGTTTTGCTTGCCTGGCACTTCTGAAGATAATATTGAGTCTTCATCAGTGTCAACGATCACATCATCGGTATCACGTCTATCGAGAGGGGACAAATACCGGCAACACAGAAGGGAACACAATCAATGCAATGCACAATATGATGCATGATCATGACATGACAAAAATGAATGTGTTTTAATCCAATGCAACTAGCAACAGATTAAATGAAGTTGGTTTGAATACAAGATTCAAATTCAAACTCCATATGTGATTATTTAAATGCCCTTCACTTCATTTGTCCTAAACAGTAGTGATAAGTTGCTCTAACATGCATGAAAATGGTACAGATGGATTCCTTGAATTTTTCTGATAATTTTTCATATATAAATTATTTAATTTGGAGTTACGGTTGATTTTCTATGAATTTTAGAAGTTTTGGTTATTATCTGAAATTTATAAATCATTTTTGATTTATTTTAATTCCAGAAACAAATACTGCGTCAGCATGACGTATTAGTGACGTCAGCAGGTCAACGTGGCTGGTCCAGGTCAAACCTGGCCAGTGGGGTCCACACGTCAGTGTCTCAGACTGGTTTGTGTCGCTGACATGTGGGCCCAGTCAACGGCCACGTCAGCGCGGTCAAAACTGACGCGTGGGGCCATTGTGGTTAACTTAAACTAAACAGGGGTTAACCGTGGTTAGTTAAGGGCGTGGGGTGAGAGATAGGGCTGTTAGTAGGGTCATTAGCGACTAAGTAAGTGCGCCACGTCGGCGTCACTGGAGACCAGCCAGCGGCGACCACAGAACACGGCGGGGCACGCCGGACTTGCACTGGAGGCGTCAGTTTGGCGCGCTGAGGGCACCAGGGGATGGCCCTTGCTCCCGCGCATCTAGAGGACTGAGTGGGAGGTCGTGGGTTCGCCGGAACTCGTGCCGGCGACGAGCTTTGGCGGCGATGGTGTTCGGTGGTGCTCGGGCGCGTCGCTACGGTGCATCAGTGAGCAAATGGAGAGGCTGGGCAGCACCTGCTAGGCATGGGGAGCACTAAGAGCAGCTCAGTGAGGCCAGGGGAGCACGGAGGCTATGCGTGCAGTAGCAATGGCGGACGGTGGCTTCGGTGCTCGTGGGGAACGGCGCTACGGCACGGAGGGGAGCATGCTGAGTTAGGGGAGAGGGTCAGTGACTCACTGCGATGACGAGGGGACGCTCGGCGAGGTCGGGGACGGTCCGGAGCCGGCGAATTTGACGAAGATGGCCGGCGGGTCCGAGGTAGAAGACGACGGCGATGGCGGCGATGCAGGGCTTCCAGAGGGCTGTGGATCGGTGGGGAGGAAGAGGGGGTCGAGGCGGAGCTCCTGGGTGCATCGGCGAGGCTAGGGGTGGCCAGTGGCCATGGGTACGGCGACGATGACGGCGAGCTCCGCTCGGTCGCGGGAGGGGAAACAGAGGAGCGAGGGGGAGGGAGGTCCAGAGAGCGAGGGAGAAGTGAGAGGGGGTCGGGGACGTCTCCGTGGCGTCGCGAGGAAGTCGGGGAGGCTGCCACGGCGAAGCAGGAGGTGGCCGGCGTCGGCGCGCGTGCGTCCAGCACGCAGCTGCTTCGGGGCGAGGGGGAGGAAGATGACTGGCAGCTGGGCTGCACAGTAACGGGCCGCGCAGAAGCTGGGCCGGCTACAGGTAAGTGGCCCAGGTACGGGTCTTTCTCTCTCTCTGTCTTTTATTTTAATTACTGTTTTCTATTTTTTTTGTAACTGTGAGGCTTTATTAAAAATACTTAGGCATCTCTAAAAATCCAGAAAATAATCAGGGGCTCTGTTTAGAATATTTCCAACAGCCCACACTTATTTTTAGAATTATTTGGGCATTTAAGATATCTACTAGCATTTAAATGCCCAAAAGCAAAGTACATATGATTTTATTCAGTGACCAAATATGTCATGGAAAAAATGTGCAACCCTCTGGTTATGGTTTCAAGCATTTTCCAGAAATGATGAACATTTTTGGAAGCCATTTGGATCACTGAAAATATTTTTGGGTTGAACCTATTTGAATTCCATTTGGTACTAGGGTTTAGGCAATCCCCATTTCAAATTTCATAAAATTTAAACATGTTGCATGGATGCTAAAGCAAAAACAAACAAGGGCTGATCTGGGGCTGTGACAGCTCACCCCCACTAAACAAAAATCTCGTCCCGAGATTCAAGTGTAGGGTAAGACGATGGGGAACGCAAACTAGCACAATCTTCACTATCCAGGTTGCACTTCATAGGAACGTTGATTCGATCACCATCTTTGTCCCGTCGTCTTGCTCTGAGAACTCCAGCTAGCATGACAGCAAGAGGAAAAGGACAACTCCGGAAGAATCGATCTTCTCGAAGTCGAACAACTCAGGATTAACTCTCGGAATGTGGCATAGCAACATCTCTTGAGCTGAGAGACGAAGCACACCTCTAGAGGGATGGAGTGGAGCAGATGACGAGGTTCACTAGGTAGACAACAATTCCACACTTAAGAAGGTGGTAAACGATTGTCAACGTAGCGAGGAGTTAAGTTGACATGACACCATAATGATGCACCTTAGGGGAGGTGACTCGAAGATATATCCCCTTAAGTGGCAAAAAGAATTACTTTTGATTCAGAGCTCATTGAAACTCTTTAAACCAGCCTAAGGCAATTCTCGAGCGATCATTTGGAGGGGGTCGGTAGAATGGCATACTCGGACTTGGATGATGTGGATTACCTTGTTGAAGACAACGTAATGGATGAATTTGCTTACCACCGGAAATGGAAGAGACCCATGATAGAATGGCACATTGGTGGTGCAAGCTGGGAACAAAATGCAAATGCTGGGAATGATTCTGGTAACTGGGAAAGAACCCAACAATAGAGAGTTATCCCACTATTGGACTGGTTATAGCATAATCGAGGAAACTGAGAGCGCTATACAGTTAATGCCGACGATAACACGTAGCGCTTGTGCGTGCTCTCAAGAACTTGAGCATTTCCATAATCATCAAGGTTTTATCAACATCCGTGTCAAGGGTCCGGTAACACAACTTACTACCATGATGAATGGTGATGAAGGATGCAGATGCAAAGGGGATAACACCTTCTCAGATTTCACCTTAGCGAGGCCAAGGAGATGAAATCTGGATGATCGACCGAGAGACATTTAGCACTCCGCTTCTAATGTTCTCCTTGATGTGCTAGTGTAATCCAATCATTGAAATGGTTTGGTAACTAGACATCAAGTAAAAGGTCGGACTTCGGGAGCAATAGAATCCATAAGGAACATCTAAGGAGTAAATCCTACGAAGTCCTTATGCGGAGGTGGCCAACTTATTCAATCAGGATACTACAATAATAGGTCTTCCGGCTGGGTGTGTTGGCCATGACATCCACTTTACCGGTTATCGAGGGACCAGTATTATAGTTCTTGGGAAATGTTCCAACCATTATATCTGCCTGAGATTCAGATCTGGTTGGTGTCAGGATATTCCAGACTCATCGAGTCTAGGAAGAAAAACGAAAGGTTGCAACACAAATCGAGGAGATGACGTTGCGGGATTCTCGGGAGATGAACTACGATAGCAAGCTCCAAAACATGAGCTGCTTCTGCTACAAACATGTGAACACGTTGTCCCAGACAAGCATGCCCACATGGTAGTCTTACAATAAAACACTACCGAGTTCTGGTTGGGAACCATCAGCGAGGATATCGAAGTTCTTTCATAAGTCCGGATTAGCTCTTATGAAGATACTCCTTCTCCTTGAACAAATCAGTCAGTGGCTTGGTGTGCTAGGATACACATATGGAATGAAGGTTGCAAATCTCCAGACCATAGAATACTTCGCATATGTGCATGACTGACTTGCGATGATTCCAGAGGAAGCAACATTGACTTTTTCGAGTCCACGGCGGCAACTTGCATCAAATGCACATGAACTAGAGGAGGTCACTTCTTACATCCGAACATATGCTTCATGAGCTAGCATGAACAAATGCTTCAAAAGTTTCCAACACTAACTTTTGTCCAACAAAATCATGGAGGAGATAAGGATGTTGTCAATGGGCTCAACAACAATTCATCTGGGTTTCCTTTTAAAAGGAATTCCATGGTTAAGTGAACACGGTGATAGCATTGGTCAGACCCAAAAATATAACGGTGTATGCTCGAGGATAAACCACGAGTAAGACAACATTACGAACATCGTTGGTTCTGACTTGATTGGATGATAGCCCATACTCCAACCAACGGATTGATAAGACAATAGGTCCAGCAACTGATCACAAGGACCAATCGATGAAGATATCATCTTTCTTCAACACACACTACACAAGAATATCCCTTTGGAACGAACTAAGTCAGGCAAGCTTTTATCTTCCAACTCTCCAAGTTGTTGTCTAGCTTAACCAACTAGCTCAGGGATATCCAACACGGATTCCTGGAGAAAGGGTGGTTTACAGGATAAACCAACTTGATCACGAGCTCAACACAGCGGTCAGGTGACAACCTGGTAATACTTCCGAGAAGATCTTCGGAAAATCACGAACCACCGATATGTTACTAAGCTCGAGAACAATCTTGCTTTTGAGGGCAAGACGATATGATCAAATGGGTGAGGACTTGACAAGGTCCTAACTCATCAATCGAAAGGTGCACCAAAACAAGGACTAGGTAGCACGATCAGTCTTAGAAGGATGATTCAAAAACCAACACGCTAAGAATAAAATTATTATCCTTTAGCTACCAAGCAACGAGGTTGCTGGGAGTATTGATTTCACACACCACGACTCACTTGTCGGCATTCCGGTTACGACAACACGAAACCGAGGAATGAGTAATGATGGCGAGAGTATCACTAAATCAAGAATTCATAGGATGGTGTGCAACTCCTATAACAATCCCGATATAAAAGATGGCAATACTCCAAGGTAGAACAGAACAAAAGCTGGATTAGCAATTTGATCTGCGGAGTACAACTGCTTTGACCCAATCCTGAATATGGATGAGGTACTGGAGTTTGCTTCTCCTAGTCATTTAGGACAGAATGGCTTGACGGACCACAAGAGTAATAAGCATTGATAACACGAATGCACAATTACTCCTGACTATCAATTGATAGACGAGGGCCAGAAAACAACTAAAGAGGGACAACTCAAAGGAACATATGATTTTCTGAGTTGTGAATGCATAGGTTAGCATGTCGAACGAGTTCAACATATTTCTTCCGGACAATCCATGCGGAAAGATAGAACTGGAAGAGTCACAATATAGCATGGAAAACTCATCAAGAGCACTCTGGTTGTGATCGTTCAGTTCAACGAGGAACTTCTGCCATAAGTAGTTCATGGTATTTGGAAGAAGAAGATACCACGGACTTCAAGGATTATCGCAAAGGTTACTAATATCCTAAAGGCACTAGCAATTACTATCAACATGAAGTAGGTAGAGTGAATCTCGGGTTCAAAACCCAGAAATAGAATACCTACTACTAAGTAGCATCACGTGATGCTTTCGAGAATAAAGGCCAGAATCTCACACTAGGAACACAAAACGTTGCTAGATTACTAGGTGACTCCCTAAATACCTAGGGTCATAATAGTAACTCCAACATAAAAGTCAAGGCAATAGAATACCTCAACTCAACAATTAGTGTGATTAATCTGGCCCATGGGAACATTGAAACGGGAAGAAAGGATTTGCAAAGCATCAGACTACTTAGAAACCTGGGATGACTCGGACAGCATAACGGCTGTAGATGCTCAGAAAGGATTTGAGACATTCGCAAAAATGGTGGCATAACCACTCAGAAGCACAATATCAAGGTTTCGAGATCAACAGTTAACATACAGAAGATAGTAGGAACTGAACTGAGACTTAAATCCAACAATCTCATAAGTCTACGGATTAGTAACACGTGATCCTGATAGAAAGAAGAGAAAACCTAGTTCTTAATCCCCGTAGAAGAGAAGATGATGACTCAGATCAGAAGGGCATGAGGTATAAGGAGTAAAAAGAGCCTTACGTTCCATTCCACAATCAATTCCCTTATATAGCTAAAGAATTTCTAGACTCAACTTCGACCAGTTTGGCTTGGTAATCCTACAGGCAGTCAAGCTCTGATACCAACGCTGTCAGGACCCCGACTCAATGCCACATCGATCTAGCATGTAACACCTCATATCACTTTGCGGCCTCACGCACGGTATTCCCACGGGTGTCTCATTACCTTTGCCCGGGACCGTTTGCGCCTTTTGGCACACGTATATGACAGTGTCGCTAGCATCCATATGATAAGGAGCCCGGGCTGACATGGCTAGTCGTAAACCCAAAGTGGCACAAACTTACAGGGACAGGCATCCATGACCCAACATCGAACGTGTCGGTCATCAGCGAGTGAATCCAGGCTGTAGCACTGGGCTAGCAGGACTCCGGTGAACCGGGCTGTAGCGGGCTAACAGGACTCCGGTATTCATCGCGTGACATTTCCCCGAAGGGACAGACACAGGAACGAAGAAGGACACATGCCGGCCGGCCTAAGTGTTCCGGAGCAGCAGCAAGCTACCATGGCTCAATGGAAACACTAGGAGACATTTCCCGGTAAGAGAGGCTACTAAGGATAAACAACTAGATAGTCAGATCCCACACATACCAAGCATTTCAATAACATACACACAATATGCTCGATATGTGCAAATACAACATGACATCACAACATGACTCTACGACACAAGTAAATATTCAATAGGCTCCGAGGAGCGAGATATTACAAACATGGGTCTCATGACCCAACAATCAGAGCATACAAGTCAAAGCACAAGCGGAAGCTATCATGTCTGAGTACAGACATCTATAAATGAAAAAGGCTGAGAAGCCTGACTATCTATCAGATCCTGCCGAGGGCACAAGATCGTAGCTGAGGTAACAAGCTAAACGTCGAAGTCCACGCGGAACTACTAGTGAGACCGAAGTCTCTCTGCAAAAACATAAAATAGGCAAACGTGAGTACAAATGTACCCAGCAAGACTTACATCAGAACTAACTACATATGCATCATTATCAACAAAGGGGATGGTGGGGTTTAACTGCAGCAAGCCAACTTTGACTCGGTGGCTATCCTAAACTACGACTGCAATGTAACTCTTTTGAGGTGGCGCACACGAGTCCACATATTCACCATATCAATACACCACTATGGATCCGCTCTTGTTCCCCTACGAGAACGCCATCCATAGCACTCACGCTTATCTTGCGTATTTTAGAGTATCCACTTTCACTTGTCTATGAACTGATATAAGCAACCCAGAAGTCCTTTACCGCGGACACGGCTATTCGAATAGATGATGATAACCCTGCAGGGGTGTACTTCTTCATACATGTTTCCACCACTTAGCGTCTGCACACGACATGTGCTCGGCAGACTTCAAGCGAAAGCCGACGTGGGTGTAGACCACGACCTACCTAAACACTCAAGTCTCTAGTCCAGGTTTATCGCCTATTCGGGTTCCATCCATGAGGAGATCCGGCCGGAGTTTCGCTCACAGCCCCAAACGATGTGAACAGGGTTCCCGAGATACCAAACGGGCATCCGGTACACCGTGCCACGTACCTACCGCATCACAGCCCACCCCTACGGTCAGCGCTGTCCACGGCCTCCAGTAAGCTACAAACACCAGAAACTACTTGCAACTCCTGGACAGAGGACTAGGGTGAATAAGAAGTCGAGCGGGGTCATATTTCAGGGCCCAATGCATGGTAGTAGCTGAATCATGGATCACAAACACGGAACTCAGTTCCTAAGGACGGCTTCAATGAGACAACCCACCATGTACTCCTACATGGCCTCTCACCGACACCTTTTACCAAATCGTGTTCACACACTTAGCTCACACATAGTAGGACATGTTCACACACCTCTGATTCATCCTCGATGAATCAGACCTGACTCAACTCTAAGCAGTAGCAGGCATGACAAACAAGCATGAATGAGTAGGCACATCAGGGCTCAAACAACTCCTACTCATGCTAGTGGGTTTCATCTATTTACTGTGGCAATGACAGGTCATGCAAAGGATAAAGGGGTTCAGCTACCGCAGCAAGTAACAGATGAATCGGTGTTGTCCTAATGCAGTAAAAGAGAGCAGGAGCGAGAGAGTAGGATTGTATCGGAATGAACAAGGGGGTTTTGCTTGCCTGGCACTTCTGAAGATAATATTGAGTCTTCATCAGTGTCAACGATCACATCATCGGTATCACGTCTATCGAGAGGGGACAAATACCGGCAACACAGAAGGGAACACAATCAATGCAATGCACAATATGATGCATGATCATGACATGGCAAAAATGAATGTGTTTTAAGCAAATGCAACTAGCAACAGATTGAATGAAGTTGGTTTGAATACAAGATTCAAATTCAAACTCCATATGTGATTATTTAAATGCCCTTCACTTCATTTGTCCTAAACAGTAGTGATAAGTTGCTCTAACATGCATGAAAATGGTACAGATGGATTCCTTGAATTTTTCTGATAATTTTTCATATATAAATTATTTAATTTGGAGTTACGGTTGATTTTCTATGAATTTTAGAAGTTTTGGTTATTATCTGAAATTTATAAATCATTTTTGATTTATTTTAATTCCAGAAACAAATACTGCGTCAGCATGACGTATTAGTGACGTCAGCAGGTCAACGTGGCTGGTCCAGGTCAAACCTGGCCAGTGGGGTCCACACGTCAGTGTCTCAGACTGGTTTGTGTCGCTGACATGTGGGCCCAGTCAACGGCCACGTCAGCGCGGTCAAAACTGACGCGTGGGGCCACTGTGGTTAACTTAAACTAAACAGGGGTTAACCGTGGTTAGTTAAGGGCATGGGGCCCATATGTCAGTGAGAGATAGGGCTGTTAGTAGGGTCATTAGCGACTAAGTAAGTGCGCCACGTCGGCATCACCGGAGACCAGCCGGCGGCGACCACAGAACACGGCGGGGCACGCCGGACTTGCGCTGGAGGCGTCAGTTTGGCGCGCTGAGGGCACCAGGGGATGGCCCTTGCTCCCGCGCATCCAGAGGACCGAGTGGGAGGTCGTGGGGTCGCCGGAACTCGTGCCGGCGACGAGCTTTGGCGGCGATGGTGTTCGGTGGTGCTCGGGCGCGTCGCTACGGTGCATCAGTGAGCAAATGGAGAGGCTGGGCAGCACCTGCTAGGCATGGGGAGCACTAAGAGCAGCTCAGTGAGGCCAGGGGAGCACGGAGGCTATGCGTGCAGTAGCAATGGCGGACGGTGGCTTCGGTGCTCGTGGGGAACGGCGCTACGGCACGGAGGGGAGCATGCTGAGTTAGGGGAGAGGGTCAGTGACTCACCGCGATGACGAGGGGACGCTCGGCGAGGTCGGGGACGGTCCGGAGCCGGCGAATTTGACGAAGATGGCCAGCGGGTCCGAGGTAGAAGACGACGGCGATGGCGGCGATGCAGGGCTTCCGGAGGGCTGTGGATCGGTGGGGAGGAAGAGGGGGTCGAGGCGGATCTCCTGGGTGCATCGGCGAGGCTAGGGGTGGCCGGTGGCCATGGGTACGGCGACGATGACGGCGAGCTCCGCTCGGTCGCGGGAGGGGAAACAGAGGAGCGAGGGGGAGGGAGGTCTAGAGAGCGAGGGAGAAGTGAGAGGGGGTCGGGGACGTCTCCGTGGCGTCGCGAGGAAGTCGGGGAGGCTGCCACGGCGAAGCAGGAGGTGGCCGGCGTCGGCGCGCGTGCGTCCAGCACGCAGCTGCTTCGGGGCGAGGGGGAGGAAGATGACTGGCAGCTGGGCTGCACAGTAACGGGCCGCGCAGAAGCTGGGCCGGCTACAGGTAAGTGGCCCAGGTACGGGTCTTTCTCTCTCTCTGTCTTTTATTTTAATTACTGTTTTCTATTTTTTTTGTAACTGTGAGGCTTTATTAAAAATACTTAGGCATCTCTAAAAATCCAGAAAATAATCAGGGGCTCTGTTTAGAATATTTCCAACATCCCACACTTATTTTTAGAATTATTTGGGCATTTAAGATATCTACTAGCATTTAAATGCCCAAAAGCAAAGTACATATGATTTTATTCAGTGACCAAATATGTCATGGAAAAAATGTGCAACCCTCTGGTTATGGTTTCAAGCATTTTCCAGAAATGATGAACATTTTTGGAAGCCATTTGGATCACTGAAAATATTTTTGGGTTGAACCTATTTGAATTCCATTTGGTACTAGGGTTTAGGCAATCCCCATTTCAAATTTCATAAAATTTAAACATGTTGCATGGATGCTAAAGCAAAAACAAACAAGGGCTGATCTGGGGCTGTGACACAAATATCCGCTCCCTAGGATCAACGACCTGTATGATCAGCTCGCTGGATCCTCAGTCTTTCCCAAGATGGATTTGAGGTTAGGCTACCACCAAATCAAGATCAGAAACGGGGACATCCCTAAAACGGCTTTTGTCACTCGTTATGGTCAGTACGAGTACACTATCATGTCCTTCGGTCTAACCAATGCTCCAGCTACATTCTCCCGCTTGATGAACTCGATCTTCATGGAGTACTTAGATAAGTTCGTCGTGGTTTACCTCGATGATATTCTTATTTACTCGAAGAAAGAGGAAGAGCATGGCGAACATCTTAGACTTGTGTTAGAAAAACTCAGAGAGCACCGCCTTTATGCCAAGTTCACCAAGTGTGAATTTTGGTTGCCAGAAGTGACCTACCTAGGCCACGTATTCTCTGGTAAGGGCATTGCTGTCAATCCCGAGAGAGTTAAGGCCGTTCTCGATTGGACTCCACCTAAAACCGTTAAACAAGTTAGGAGTTTCCTTTGTCTAGCTAGCTATTGTCGCCGCTTTGTTGAAAACTTCTCTAAAGTGGCCAAACCTCTCACGGAACTTCTCAAGAAAGATAAAAAGTTTGAGTGGTCCCCACAGTGTGAATATAGTTTTCAGGAACTGAAAAGACGCCTGACTTCTGCTCCCATACTTGTGCCACCGGATTTCACTAAAGACTTTGTTATCTACTGCGACGCCTCACGACAGGGACTAGGTTGCATTCTTATGCAGGATCGTCATGTGATTACCTATGCATCTCGACAGTTGCATCCACATGAGGAGAATTATCCTACACATGACCTAGAGCTTGCAGCCGTAGTCTATGCACTCAAGACCTGGCGACATTACCTTCTTGGTAAACGTTACGAGATCTACACCGATCACCAGAGCCTCAAGTATATCTTCACACAACCAGATCTGAACCTTAGGCAAAGACGTTGGTTGGAATTGATCTCAGATTATGATATAGGGATTACTTACACTCCAGGCAAAGCCAATGTCATGGCTGATGCGCTAAGTCGTAAATCCTATTGCAACAATCTTATGTTGCAACAGGGCCAACCACTTCTCCATGAGGAATTCTGTAAGCTTAATCTTCACATTGCTCGTCACGGATTCCTTTCTATCTTGGTGGCGAAACCTACCCTCGAGGATCAGATCAATACTGACCAGAAGTTTGATAGGGGTGTTATCCGCATCAAGAGAAACATTAAGAAGGGAGTTGGTGGATGTTTTTCTATGGATGATCGAGGTGTTGTCTTCTTTGAGAATCGCTTGGTGGTTCCCAAGAATCAACATCTGCGACAATTGATTCTTAAGGAGGCGCATGAATCTCCTCTCATGATTCATCCCGGTAGCACTAAGTTGTATCAGGACCTACGCTAGAGGTTCTGGTGGACTAGGATGAAGAGAGAAATTGCTCAGTTCATTGCCAACTGTGACATTTGTCGTCGCGTTAAGGCAGAGCATCAGAGACCTGCTGGCACCCTTCAACCTTTAGCTATTCCTGAATGGAAATGGGATAAAGTTGGTATGGACTTCATCACCAGCTTTCCCAGGACCAAGAGAGGGAATAATGCTATCTTTGTAGTCATTGACCGTCTTTCCAAAGTGGTTCACTTCCTTCCAGTTTGAGAGAGTATCACTGCTAGTCAGCTCGCTGACTTATATATTTCTCGAATAGTATCACTTCATGGTGTTCCACTAGAGATCAATTCAGACCGTGGTAGTCTTTTCACTTCTCATTTCTGGGAGAGTTTCCAAACTGCCATGGGAACCCATCTTTCCTTCAGTACCGCTTTCCACCCTCAGTCGAGTGGTCAGGTGGAATGGGTCAATCAAATCCTCGAAGACATGCTTAGAGCTTGCATTATCTCATCCGGTATGGATTGGGAGAAATGTCTTCCTTTTGCTGAGTTTGCGTATAACAATAGCTATCAATCCAGTCTCACGAAAGCTCCTTTTAAGATTCTCTATGGACGAAGATGTCGAACACCCTTGAACTGGTCAGAACCCGGTGAAAGACAATTCTTTGGACCGACATGATCCAGCAGGCAGAAGAGCAAGTTCGCATCATTCGTGAGAATTTGAAAACAGCCTAGTCTCGTCAAAAGAGCCTGTATGATCATCATCATAAGGATATGACTTATGAAGTTGGCGACAAAGCTTACCTTCGGGTTACTCCTTTGAAGGGTACCCATCGTTTCGGTATCAAGGGCAAGTTGGCTCCTCGTTACATTGTTCCTTTTCGCATTCTCGCTAAACAAGGAGAGGTTGCCTACCAGTTGGAACTACCCCCACATCTTTTCAGAGTGCACGATGTCTTCCACGTCTCTCAACTCAGGCGTTGCTTCTCGCATCCTATCCGGGGAGTGGACCACGAAACGTTTGATCTCCAAGATAACCTCACGTATCAAGAGTATCCGGTTCGCATTCTTGATCAAGCAGAGCGTGTCACTCGACATCATAACATCAAGTTTCTCAAGGTTCAGTGGTCTCATCATTCCGAGAGAGAAGCTACTTGGGAGCGAGAAGACCGTCTTCGACTGGAGTACCCCACCTTCTTTCCGTCGACCCCCTGAATCTCGGGACGAGATTCTTTCAAGTGGGGGCAAGTTGTCACATCCCTAGTTCTGGTATGCTCAAGGCTAGCTAGTCTTGTGTGCATCATGTTTAAATTCCATTTAAATTTGAAATGAGGACTTGTGAAACCCTCAGAATCATCTCTGAAAATGACCCAAATAAAAATTGTTCCAAAAAGGTCCAAGAAAATGCTCATGTTGCTCTCTGAAAATATTGGATAGAGATAAAAATCAAACCAATATTTTTAAGAGCCCATAAGTATTTATTTTGGGCATTTGGAATTAATGCATAATTATTTGCATTGGATATATATTGGTTATATATATAATATATGTCCAAAAATTATGCCATTTGTTGAGGAGCTCTGGAATAATACCACTAGTTCCTACAAAAATTGGCATACGTAAATAAAATGATGTAGTATTTTTATTAAATCAAAACAAATGTCAAAAATAGAAAAAGAAATAGGAAAAAGGGGGCCTACCTGGACTTACCTGCAGCCCCTGTGCAGCCCAGCGGCCTAGCAGGCCGGCCCAGCCAGCAGGCGGCCCAGCCCAACTGCCAGGAGCTTCTTCAAGCTCCTGCCAGTAGGAGCAGCTGCGTGGCTGCCATGCCGCAGCCGCGCCACCACCTCCTCCCTGCCTGCCTGTCCTCCCCTCCGTCACCCTGGATGCCCCGCACGTCGCCAGGCGCCCCCCCGGACCCTCTCACTCTTCCCCTGTTTCTCTCCCTCGCTCTCTCACGGCCGAGCGCCACCGTCGCCACCGGCCACCGTTGCTGTAGCCACCCCCTCTCCCTCGCCTCTCCGACCAGCTCAAAAGCTCCGCCACATCGCTGTCCACCTCTCCATCGAGCCACGCGACGCGGGAAGCCCTGGAGAGCCTCCATCGCTGCCGTCTTCGTCTCCGGTCGCCGGAGATCGTCCTCGTTGCCCCGCCGACTCCAGCCCTCCCCCGAGCTCGCTGACGACGCCATCGAGATCACTGTGAGGCACTGACCGTTTCCCCTCTGTCTTCCCGTCGTTTCCCGCGCCGTAGCCACAAACTCGAGCGGACCCGAGCTCCGGCCGCCGCCGCGAGCTCTGCTCCGGCGAGCTCCGGCCACTCTGCGTCCTCCCTTCGCCTCCGCTGGATGCGCACGAGCCCGGGCTACGCCCCGGTGCTCCCATCCGCCGCCCCCGTGCACCGCAGCGCCACGCCCACCCTTCGCCGTGCTCCGGCCGCCGCCGCGAGCTCTTCTCCGGCGAGCTCCAGCACCCTCGCAGCCTCCTGCCTGCTCCAAAGGACGCGGACGAGCTCGAGCTCCTCGTCTGTGGTCTCCGCCACCCGAATGGACGCCGGACGGCGTATCCCGATCCCCTTCGCCGCGTTCGGCCTCGCCGGCGGCTAAACGCCGGTGGGGTTGACCGGTTTGACCTCCCCCCAGTTAACAAGATTTGAACTGTATGGGTTAATGACAGGTGGGGCCCGTCTCTGACTAATCTGTAGTTAGGTTAGTGTTATTGCTAATTAACCTCTGTTAATTAAACATGACACTGACGTGTGGACCCCACACGTCAGGTTTGACCCAGGTTGACTGGTGACGCAGTGCTGACCTCAAGCTGACGCAATTACTTATTTTTCTGGATTTAGATAAATCAGGAAATTCCAGGAATTATTATAAACTTCAAAAAATCATAGAAATTCAACCGTAACTCAGATTGAAATAATTTATATATGAAAAATTATCAGAAAAATTCAATCTATCCATCTGTACTAGTTTCAGCATGACAAACGAACTTATACCTACTGTAGAAGTGAAACACTAAATGTCTTATATAAAGAGCTTATTTTGGAGATGCATTTGAATCTTTGGGTCGAATGGATTTCACCCAAATAAAAGCTAATTGCATTAGCTTAATCAGCATCACATCTACATGCCATGTTCGTGTATCATATTGTTAGATATGCTTGTATATTGATTGCCGACACCGTTCCTTCTCGATAGGTCCTGCTTCGGAGACCGTTCCAGAGTACCTGTTTGAGGAGCAGTGCCTTCCTTGTTGATATACCAGGCAAGCAAACCCCCTTGTTCATTCCGATACAATCCTACTCTCTCGCTCCTGCTCTCAGTTATTGCATTAGGACAACAACGATTCAATTGCTACTTTGTGCTACGGTAGTTGAACCCATTCCTTTGCATGACCTGTCATTGCCACAGTAAATAGTTGAAACCGACTAGCATGTGTAGGAGTTGATTGAAGCCATTGTTGTGTTCCTACCATGCTATGTCTGCTATTGCTTAGAGTTGTGTCAGGTCTGATTCATTGGGAATGAATTGGAGTGTTATGATATGTTCTGGTGCAGAGAGTTAAGTGTGTGAACACGATTTGGTAAAGGTAGCGGTGAGAGGCCATGTAGGAGTACATGGTGGGTTGTCTCACTGGAACCGTCCTTAAGCACTGAGTTCTATGTATGTTGTCCAATGACTCGATACTACCACACATTGGGCTCCGGGCGCTCCAAGCCCTCTCGACTTATTAAACAACTTGATCTCTGTCTAGGAGTTGCAACTAGTTTCTGGTGTTTGTAGGTAGTGTTAGTAGTCTACAAAGTGGCACCCGGCCAGGTGGGCTTGGGACAGACTAGGCACAAGTGGCACGGTGTACCGAGCGTAGATCCATCCGGCGAGGTGGGCTTGGGAACCCTGCACACATCATTCGGGGCCGTGAGATACACCCCGGCTGTAACACCCCAAAAATTTAACCAGGTTTTAGTTATTAAAATTTTGCCAAGAGTTAAAATTTTTGCCTGCAAGAATATTTCTGTTGATTTCAAAACTTTTCTTTTAATATTAAGGATTTATTTTTCCCAAGTGGATCCTTCCAAACATATTGAACTTCTATGCCATCTCATTAAAACAATTTCCTAATCAGTAGGATTATTTATTAAATTATTTCACCCTGAGCTATATTCATTAAAATGACTTGTTTTAAGTTTTGGAGCTCTTTTTGAACTACAACCATTTGATAAATTTAACTAAAAATTCCACCAAAATTTGGAGATGTCCTGTGATGGCTCTAAATCACTTTTGTGCATTAATATATTTATTTAATTGCATATTTTGAGTATTACACATGTTTTTCTTGTCTGGTCCAGTAGGAATTTTTGCACTGCAACCCTTTTAAATATTTGTTTCTAACTTCCACCAAAATTATGGGATGTCAGTAGGAGCATATGATTCCATTATATGCAACAATCCAGGGATGATCTTTGAAATTTTTGAGTGAACCAACCTCATCTTCATCTGGTCCATCATGATAGTTTGTACAGCAACCATACTCTTGCTTGCTCTTTGGCCCTAGATTCTTTTCCCTACTTGTAGTCCTCCATGCTAAACCCCTAAGCCCAGGGCATGCCACCATTGGCATATTTTTGGTGCATGAAATAATGCCATTCACATCCTGTCCAGATTTGAAATTCTGCAAAAACTTGCACTAGCAAGTTTGTGCTTTTCACCAACTAACCTCACCACCCTCTTGTGCATCCAAGGAGACACTGATCTGGAAGATTTGGCCCCTCCAAGAATGGCCTAGGTGCCTTTGGCATTTTGACAAACACCTAGAGTACATGGACTGATTTGGCATGATCTCAAGTATACATTATGAACTTGGCCACCTGACCAAACCACCTTGTCCCTGGAGTTTCCCTCTATCTCTAACCTAGTTCTGTTGCTTGCCAACCTCACCTGTGACCTATAGCATGCCAGAGCGCGCGTATTGCACGAGGGGCGCCCGAGCCGCCGCGTCACGCCCTGCACTCACCCCAGCCCGTGACCTACCGTAGCCGGCACGCCGTGTCCCCTTGCGCGCTACATGCTTCCCCTCACCGCAACGCGCCAAGCAGACCCTCGCCGCGTCCCCGGAAAGCCAAGGACTAGCCGCCACGGCCGCCCGACAGCCCTGCCCAGGTCGGCGCCGCCTGAGCCTTCCCCGCTCGCCACCTGCCCCCTGGAGCTTCGCAAGCTTATCCGCAGCTTCGTCTCCTAGCGCGCATCGCCGCCACGTCGCCATTTCTACAGAAAGACGGTTCGCCGTTGTCCTTATTGCTGGCCACCTCGGAACCGACCTCCACCGCGTATATAAGGGCCCCGGAGCTCAATCGAGTCCTCGAGCAACCTCATATGATCCTCCTAGTGTTGCCTTGGCCAGCAGTCGAGCAAAGGAAGGCCTTCTTCCCCGAGTCCGGCCGGTTCGGTCACCGCCAAGCCCCGGCCGATTCCATCGCCACCAGTGCCTCTACCTCTCCATTCTCTCCACCAAGAACTCTCCCTTCCTCTCGCGAAGACAACCCCTCGCTCAATTTTGGCCGGAGACCACCGCAGCCCAAAAATCACTTTGTCCCCGAAGCCCCCTCCGCCGCGGAGCTCGCCGCCGGCGACTCCCTCCACCTCCGGCGACCCTACGACCACCGGAAGGACCGCCTAGGAGTGGAAGATCCTTTCCTGCTCTTAGATGCCTACGAAAAGACACCGTTCGCCGGCGACGATCGCCGGACGCCCCGCCTCGGCTCGTGCAGAGAAGAGGAGAGAGTGGGGACTGGTCAAACCTGACCAGTGGGCCCCCTGGACCCACTCTCAGAGACCCAGCCCCGTCTCCACGCGTTTAAGTGGAAGCGTAAAGACCCCGAGTACGTCTCCCCGTTTTGAAGGCGTATTCTGCCCGAAGCGTTTTCTTTTGTGTTTATTATTAAAAACAGATTTTGACCAAATCTTTGACTAGCTTTATCTTTTTAAATATAACTCCAAATGAATTAATTCTTTTTCCTACCTCTCTCAAATTCGATCTAGTTTATTTTAAGATTTAATTGAAAAAATTTCCAAACAACTTTTTGTGCTGTTTTTATTTTTGTGTGTTAATTCTTTTATATGTTTAAAATAGGATTTGAAGGAAGGAGAAATATTTCAAGAGTTTGAAATGCACCCTGCCTTCCTTTGACCTGAAGGCAAGCATTCTGAACCCTGGCATGATATTTTTGAGTGTTCGTTGACACATTTATCACACTACCTCTTTTTTTGGAGAAATTGTTATTTCATGTGAGATGATCATGTGCATGGATGCATATTTGTGATTTCCATGCTGTTGGAAATGATCACACTTGTGATGATAATCATCCTCATGTGCCTTGCATGCATACCGGCAGGAACCTGGGAAAACCTCTGCCTTGGGTAGGCATGAGTTTGTCGCCGGTCTCCTGCGGGACGGTTATGTCTGGTATGGCATGGTAAGGTAATATTAGTGGTGACTCTGTTGGTTGAAATATATTCGTTATGCTAATCATGCAGGGAATACTTAAACCTCCTGAGTCGACCGTAGATCGAGTCTTGTTCCAGTAATCCCCATACTTGTTTTGTACTACCACTCGTCTCTACAACAAGTAGAGTACGGTTCAGTAAGTTGTCAACCTCTTCCTAGCACACACCGTACAGAGAGGCCAGGGTGGAAGATACCGGTTGTAGCTGGTAGGCAGGCCACCTGGTCCGGGGGCATGGGTGTTTCCGGTTGAGACCAAGAGTGGAGGCCACCCCTTAGAGCGTGCAATATAAATTTGATCCCATGCTACGCGAGGTTGTAGCCTCCCCACTTAGAGTTTGCTTGACAGGTGTCGTGGGTGATTCCAGACACGTGGGAGTTAAGCTGGTGTGTGCAAGTTAGGTGTGTTTTCAACAAAAAGACCGTAGACGGAATTAGTCCAGATGGACTAAAGGAATCCGTTACTGGTGGGTAAAGAGTACACCCTCTGCAGAGATTAAACCTATTCGAATAGCCGTGTCCATGGTTAAGGATTACAGTCTGGGATGGGTCAAGTGTTGGTCTTAGTGTCGGTCTTCGGAGGTGAAACTGTTAAATCAGAACTAGTATCACGACTTGTGACATGTGATAATGATGATTATTATTCTGTTGTGGACTAACCCGTAATATTTTGGTATTATCGAATATCCCTGGGATGGTTTTACCTCCGGTATATTCTCTATGATTATTTCTTTTAAAGCCCTGTATGTGGTGTCGCTCAGACGACCGACTGTGGTATTTCTTTTAAAGCCCTGTATGTGGTGTCGCTCAGACGCCCGACGGTGGCATTTCTTTTAAAGCCCTGTCTGTGATGTCGCTCAGACATTCGACTGTGGCATTTCTTTTAAAGCCCTTTATGTGGTGTCGCTCAGACGCCCGACTGTGGCATTTCTTTTAAAGCCCTTTATGTGGTGTCGCTCAGACGCCCAACTGTGGCATTTCTTTTAAAGCCCTTTTTGTGGTGTCGCTCAGACGTCCGACTGTGGCATTTCTTTTAAAGCCCTTTATGTGGTGTCGCTCAGACGCCTGATTGTGGCATGCTTGTTATTTATTTCATTATATTTTTAATACTTCTATGATATTACATATTCATATATAACATGCTTACACGCATCAGAGTTATATTTATATTTTTGTGACTGACATCATGAGTATAAAATATTTTCAGCACATCATTACAATATTATCCCTGTGTTCATAATGTTTGCGAGTAAATTCAAAGTACTCACTGGCTTGTCCCTGGCTATTGTCTTGGCCAGATTTCTTGCGCGGAGAGGAGCGACTGTGATGACAGCCCAGAACCTATGCAACGGTGATAGCAGCCTCGCGAAGATAGGAGTTAACCTGGTCAGCTGTTCCTGTGGGAAATGGAGTTCCATGGACACTGATGTTTCACAACCCGCTTCCGCCATCAACCGATAGAAACCATTTGTTGTTCTCACAGACCAGAATGGTCTTGTACTACATATTTTATGTTTTGCTTGGAATTTCTGTATCAAGTTGGTGCCTCATCAGCTAACAGTTATCCTGGGGCTGATGAGTACAAGGGCCATTTTCTGGGAATTAATACCCGGAGAATCGGTCCCCACACCGGCCGAATCTCCTTGCAGATGGAACCTGAGTAGGCGATAAACCTGGATTAGAGTCTTGTGTGGTTAGTCAGGTCGTGGCTGACACCCTCGCCAGGCTTCCTCTTAAAGGTTGCCGAGATACATGACGTGTACATGGCGGTAAGTGGCGAGAGCGTGTGTGAAGAAGTACACCCCTGCAGGGTTAACATGATCTATTCGAATAGCCGGGTCCGCGGTTATGGACTTCTTGGATGCTTACATGGTACATAGACAACTTGAAGTGGATACTCTAAAATGCTCAGGACAAGTGTGAGTTCTATGGATGGTTTTCCCGTAGGGAGACGGGGATGAATCCATAGTAGTATATTGTGTGGTGATTAGTGGACTCGTGTACGTTGTCTCACCTCAAGAAGTTCTTGTAGTCGTAGAACAGGATAGCCACTGAGTCAAAGCTGGCTTGCTGCAACTAAACCCCACATTATCTTCTTGATACAAATGCATGTATGATAGGATCTGATGTAAGTCTTGCTGAGTACCTTTGTACTCATGTTGCTTTATTTATGTTTTTGCAGCGGAGACTTCGGTCTTACTAGTTTCTGTGGACTTCAACAAGTAGCTTGTACCTCAGCTACGATCTTGATCGGATGTTGTAGATAGTCAGGCTCTTCAGCCTTTTTCATTTGTAGATGTCTGTACTTAGACATGTAATGCTTCCGCTTGTTGCTTGTATGCTCTGTATGATGGGTCCTGTGACCCCTATTTGCAATAAATGCTATGTTGGCTCTTTGAGCCTTATTTATATGAGTTGTTGAGTTATGTTGTGATACCATGTTGTACATCACATACTTGCATGTTATGCGTACATGTAATGTGTATTGCTATGTGTGGGATCTAACTATCTAGTTGTTTATCCTTAGTAGCCTCTCTTACCGGGAAATGTCTCCTAGTGCTTCCACTGAGCCCTGGTAGCTTGCTACTGCTCCGGAACACTTAGGCTGGCCGGCATGTGTCCTTCTTCGTTCCTGTGTCTGTCCCTTCGGGGAAATGTCACGCGGTGTCTACCGGATTTCTGTTAGCCTACTACAGCCCAGTTTATCGGAGTCCTGCTAGCCCAGTTGCTACAGCCCGGATTCACTCGCTGATGACCGACACGTTCGATGTTGGGTCATGTATGCCTGTCCCCGTAAGTTAGTGCCACTTTGGGTTCACGACTAGCCATGTCAGCCCGGGTTCTTTGTCATATGGATGCTAGCGACACTATCATATACGTGTGCCAAAAGGCGCAAACGGTCCCGGGCATGGTAAGGCGACACCCGTGGGAATACCGTGCGTGAGGCCGCAAAGTGATATGAGGTGTTACATGCTAGATCGATGTGGCATAGAATCGGGGTCCTGACAATAGCATCACCTCTTGACCATATCACATCACAACATGCCCTGCAAAAACAAGTTAGACGTCCTCTACTTTGTTGTTGCAAATTTTATGTGGCTGCTACGGGCTGAGCAAGAACCGTTCTTACCTACGCATTAAAACCGCAATGATAGTTCGTCAAGTTAGGGCTGTTTTAACCTTCGCAAGGACCGGGCGTAGCCACGCTCGGTTCAACTAAAGTGAGAGAGACAGACACCCGCCAGTCACCTTTAAGCACGAGTGCTCGTAATGGTGAAACCAGTCTCGCATAATCGTACATGTATTGTCGGTCCGAGCCGCTTCATCTAACAATACCGCTGAACCAAAGTATGATATGCTGGTAAGCAGTATGACTTGTATCGCCCACAACTCACTTGTGTTCTACTCGTGCATATGACATCTACGCATAAAACCTGGCTCTGATACCACTTTTGGGGAACGTAGTAATTTCAAAAAAATTCCTACGCACATGCAAGGATCATGGTGACTCATAGAAACGAGAGGGGAGAGTGTTGTCCATGTACCCTCGTAGACCGAAAGCGGAAGCATTAGAACAACGCAGTTGATGTAGTCATACGTCTTCACGATCCGACCGATCCAAGTACCGAACGTACGGCACCTTCCAGTTCAGCACACGTTCATCTCGATGACGATCCCCGGACTCCGATCCAGCAGGGTGTCAGGGAAGAGCTCCGTCAGCATGATGGAGTGGTGGTGGTGATGATGTTCTACCGACACAGGGCTTCGCCCAAGCACCGCTACAATATGACCGAGGTGGAATATGGTGGAGGGGGGCACCGCACACGGCTAAGGAACGATCACAAAGATCAACTTGTGTGTCATGGGGTGCCCCCTGCCCCCGTATATAAAGGAGGGAGGGGAGAGGTGCGGCCGACCCCTAGGGGTGCGCCTGGAGGAGTCCTACTCCCACCGGGAGTAGGACTCCCCCCTCTTGCCTTGTTGGAGAAGGAAGGGGGAATGGAGAAAGAGGAAAGGGGGGCGCCGCCCCCCTTCCTTGTCCTATTCGGACTAGGGGGAGGGGGACGCGGCTGCCATGGCCGGCCCTCCTCATCTCCCTTAGGGCCCATGTTGGACCATTAATGTAAGGACCCCGACTCAATGCCACATCGATCTAGCATGTAACACATCATATCACTTTGAGGCCTCACGCACGGTATCCCCACGAGTGCCTCCTTACCTTTGCCCGGGACCGTTTGCGTCTTTTGGCACACGTATATGATAGTGTCGCTAGCATCCATATGATAAGGAGCCCGGGCTAACATGGCTAGTCATGAACCCAAAGTGGCACAAACTTACAGGGACAGGCATCCATGACCCAACATCGAACGTGTCGGTCATCAGTGAGTGAATCCAGGCTATAGCACTGGGCTAGCAGGACTCCGGTGAACCGGGCTGTAGCGGGCTAACAGGACTCCGATATTCATCGCGTGACATTTCCCCGAAGGGACAGACACAGGAACGAAGAAGGACACATGCCGGCCAGCCTAAGTGTTTCGGAGCAGTAGAAAGCTACCATGGCTCAGTGGAAACACTAGGAGACATTTCCCGGTAAGAGAGGCTACTAAGGATAAACAACTAGATAGTCAGATCCCACACATACCAAGCATTTCAATAACATACACACAATATGCTCGATATGTGCAAATACAACATGGCATCACAACATAACTCTACAACTCAAGTATTTATTCAATAGGCTCCGAGGAGCGAGATATTACAAACATGGTCTCATGACCCAGCATTCAGAGCACACAAGTCAAGCACAAGCGGAAGCTTAACATGTCTGGGTACAGACATCTATAAATGAAAAAGGGTGAGATGCCTGTCTATCTACCAGATCCTGCCGAGGACACAAGATCGTAGCTGAGGTAAGAAGCTAAACGTCGAAGTCCACGTGGTACTACTAGCGAGACTGAAGTCTCTCTGCAAAAACATAAATTAAGCAACGTCAGTACAAATGTACCCAGCAAGACTTACATCAGAACTAACTACATATGCATCATTATCAACAAAAGGGGTGGTGGAGTTTAACTGCAGCAATACAACTTTGACTCGGTGGCTAACCTGATCTATGACTGCAAGTAACTCTTTTGAGGTGGCCCACACGAGTCCACATATTCACCATATCAATACACCACTATGGATCCGCTCCCGTCTCCGTACGAGAACGCCATCCATAGCACTCACGCTTATCTTGCGTATTTTAGAGTATCCACTTTCACTTGTCTATGAACTGTACAGGCAACCCAGAAGTCCTTTACCGCGGACACGGCTATTCGAATAGATCATATTAACCCTGCAGGGGTGTACTTCTTCACACACGCTCTCACCACTTACCGCGGTTTACACGACATGTACTCAGCAACCTTCAAGCGGAAGCCCAGCGAGGGTGTCGGCCACGACCTGACTAACCACACAAGTCTCTTGTCCAGGTTTATCGCCTATTCGGGTTCCATCCGCAAGGAGATCCGGCCGGGGTGTCGCTCACGGCCCCAAACGATGTGTGCAGGGTTCCCAAGTCCACCATCCGGGTGCCACTTGGTACACTGGGCCACTGTGCCTAGTCTGTCCCAAGCCCACCTGTACCGGGTGCCACTTGGTAGACTACTAACACTACCTACAAACACCAGAAACTAGTTGCAACTCCTGGACAGAGATCGAGTTGATTAATAAGTCGAGAGAGTCAATTAAGGACTGTTCATGGATCACAAACACAGAACTCAGTTCCTGAGGACGGCTGCAATGAGACAACCCACCATGTACTCCTACATGGCCTCTCACCGCTACCTTTAGCAAATCGTGTTCACACACTTAGCTCTCAACAGTAGGAAATGTTCACCACATTCCAATTCATCCCTGATGAATCAGACCGGACTCAACTCTAAGCAGTAGCAGGCATGACAAAGAAGCATGAATGAGTAGGCACATCAGGGCTCAAACAAATCCTACTCATGCTAGTGGGTTTCATCTATTTACTGTGGCAATGACAGGTCATGCAGAGGATAAAGGGGTTCAGCTACCGCAGCAAGTAACAGATGAATCGTTGTTGTCCTAATGCAGTAAAAGAGAGCAGGAGCGAGAGAGTGGGATTTTATCGGAATGAACAAGGGGTTTTGCTTGCCTGGCACTTCTGAAGATAGCTTTGAGTCTTCATCAGTTTCAACGATCACAACATCGGAACATCGTCTACCGAGAGGGGACAAATACCGGCAAACAAGGAAGAACACAATCAATGCAATGCACAATATGATGCATGATCATGACATGTCAATATGTTGTGGTTTGAGCTAATGCAACTAGCAACAAGTTAAATGAAGTTGGTTTGAATCTATAATTCAAATCCAAAATCCAAAATCCATATGTGAAATTTAAATGCCATTTATATGATTTGTACTAAACAGCATCCATAAGTTGTTCTAACATGCATGAAAATGGTACAGATGGATAGATTGGATTTTTTCTGATCATTTTTCATATATAATTTATCTCATTTGGAGTTACGCTTGAATTTCTATGACTTTTAGAAGTTTGTGGTATTTTCTGGAATTTCCCTGATTATTTAGAAAATAAACTAAATTCCAGAAAAGGAATATTGCGTCAGCATGGCGTCATGCTGAGCTCAACAGAGTCAATAGGGCTGCCCCGGGTCAAAAGTGACCAGTGGGGTCCACTGGTTAGTGACCCAGTGTTGTTTGTGTCACTGACAGGTGGGGTCGGGTCAACAGGTGACGTGGCCAGGTCAAATTGACCTGTGGGACCAGCGGGGTTAATTTAATCTAAACAAAAACTAAACCATGTTTAGTTAGACGGTAGGGCCGGCTGTCAGTGGCACGGGGCGGTGATTAGTTGGATCATTAGTAACTCATGGTGGCGCCACGTCAGCCCATCGGAGTTGGCCGGCGGCCACCAAAACCGCGGCGGAAGCTCGCCGGAGATGCTCGGGACAGCACTACAGAGCATCGTTTCGCGCGTGGTTTGCGGTTACGGCGAGCTGGCGGTGCGGCGCATCTAAAGGAGGCAGCAGGAGGTGCCGGGGTGCAGTGTAACGGCGGCGACGATGGGCGGAGCGGCGGCCGAAGTTCGGCCGGGTGCGGGGACGCGGCTACGGTGCGCTGGGAAAGCAACTGGCGGTGGCGTTGGCTTCCTGCGGAGCTTCTGAGCATGGTGACGCGCGCGGATGCGGGCTATGGTGGCTCAGACCACGGCGGCGCCATGGCCGGAGGCGGAGGGCTCTCGGGCTCGATGGAAACGACGACTATGTGGTGCAATCGAGCAAGGGGAGAGAGGGGGACGAAGCAGGAACTCACGGCGGGTCAGACGAGTGGCTCGGTGGCCTCGGGGGAGGCTTGGAGGCGACGGGCGACGATGGCGATCTGGCGGCCGTGCACGGAGAAGACGGGTTGATGGCGAGGCGACAGGGCGTCCGGCGATGCTCGCGTTGATGTGGAGCTTCAAGGCGTCGAGGAGGACGTAGGGGATGGCACGGGGAGGCGCTGGGATGGCTGTGGCTGCGTGTATGGCGGTCGGCGTCGACGACCGCGCTCGATGGACGCGCGTGAGAGAGACAGGGGAGGGGAGAGAGGGCGAGGAGTGCTCGAGGGGGTTCTGCGGGGATGGCGTGGCGTCGCGGGAGACGTCCAGGGGGAGGAGGAGGCAGCCAGACAGGGAGGAGGTGGCCGGCGTGTGGCCGCGCGCGCCGGGCACGTGCCCCTGCCTACTGGCGCGAGAAAGAAGGCGACAGGGAGCCAGGCGGTGGTGGGTTGGGCCGGAACAGGAGCTGGGCCGGTGCGGCAGCAGGTAGGTGGCCTAGGTAGTTTCCTTTCTCTCTCCCTTTTATCTCTTTCTGCTTTCTATTTTTCTGTAGTTGTTTGGGCTTTATTAAAAATACCAGGGCACTTCTAAAAATCCTGAAAATAATTGTGGGCACCTTCTGAAATATATGCAACAGCCCACATTTGGCTTCAGAATTATTTGAGCATTTAAATTATTTATAGCATTCAAATGCCCAAATTCAAATACTTTATGAGTTAATTCAAAAATCCATAAATGACCAAGAATATGCTCATCATTTTTGGCAGAGGTTTCCACCTTAACCAGAGATCATGAACTTTTGTTAGGGACATTTTGAGTTTATTGAAAAGATTTTATGGTTGACCCTATTTGATTTAATTTTGGTGCTAGGGTTTGTCAGTCCCCATTTCAAGTTTAAATGCAAGTTGAACATGATGCACACATGAAGGGCTAGCCTACTACATACCACAACTAGGGATGTGACAATTAACCCTCGGGGGGGTTCCGGTAACCCCCCGGGACTCCGATAAAATCCCGATTTCACCCGAAACGATTCCGATATCGAAATATAGGGTTCCGATATATCAATCTTTATGTATCGACCATTTCGAGACTCCTCGTCATGTCCGTGATCACATTTGGGACTCCGAACAACCTTCAGTACATCAAAAACTATAAACTCATAATATAATTGTCATCGTAACGTTAAGCGTGCGGACCCTACGGGTTAGAGAACTATGTAGACATGACCTAGAACTATTTTCCGGTCAATAACCAATAGCGGAACCTAGATGCTCATATTGGCTCCTTCATATTCTACGAAGATCTTTATCGGTCAAACCGCATAGCAACATACGTTGTTCCCTTTGTCATCGGTATGCTACTTGCCCGAGATTGAATCGTCGGTATCCAATACCTAGTTCAATCTCGTTACCGGCAAGTCTCTTTACTCGTTACGTAATACATCATTTCGTAACTAACTCATTAGTTACATTGCTTGCAAGGCTTGTAGTGATTTGCATTACCGAGAGGGCCCAGAGATACCTCTCCGACAATCGGAGTGACAAAACCTAATCTCGAAATACGCCAACTCAACATGTACCTTTGGAGACACATGTAGAGCTCCTTTATAATCACCCAGTTATGTTTTGACGTTTGGTAGCACACAAAGTGTTCCTCCGGTAAATGGGAATTGCATAATCTCATAGTTGTAGGAACTTTGTATAAGTCATGAAGAAAGCCATAGTGACATACTAAACGATGAAGTGCTAAGCTAACGGAATTTGTCAAGTCAATCACATCATTCTCCTAATGATGTGATCCTATTAATCAAATGACAACACATGTCTATGGCTAGGAAACATAACCATCTTTGATTAATGAGCTAGTCAAGTAGAGGCATACTAGTGACATTTAGTTTGTCTATGTATTCACACATGTATCATGTTTCCGGTTAATACAATTATAGCATGAATAATAAACATTTATTATGATATGTGGAACTAAATAATAACTTTATTATTGCCTCTAGGGCATATTCCCTTCATAATGTGCATGTGCTTGCTGCTCTTACATGGAATTATTATGAGACAGGAACAACATCTCCGCCTCTTTATGTTTCCAACACAATAGAATTGCAAGAAACTGCTTATACTATGCATTGGCCTTTACTTTGTGTGCATGAATTGTTCTTTTATGACATGCCGATGCATAGGAAGAGAGTTAGACTTTGTTGTTGCATGATATATGTTACTTTGTGCTCACTACTAAATTACAAATCATTGTTAATTCAAATTGGCTTTGATATACCTTGGGATCCGGGTGGATTCATTACTTGAGCACTAAATGCCTAGCTTAATGGCTTTAAAGAAAGCGCTGCCAGGGAGACAACCCGGAAGTTTTAGAGAGTCATTTATTTCTGTTGAGTGCTTTTATATAGTTTAAAAACAAAAAAAATAAAGAGGGTAACCTAAAACTTTTCAAAAAGGAAAGTGAAAGTGAGAGAGACAAGCATTGTTGAAGTGGGAGAGCTCCTTGAACCTTGTTCATGCTCACGGAAACTTTGTGAATCTTGATTACAGAAAATTTTCATCAAAAATAATTATCCCCTTCTATAATTCCATTGTATTATAAAAATAATGTGCCAAGGTTTGCCTTTAGGATGTTTACATTGCTTGTTGGTTTGTACGGTGTAGGACAGAAACTTTGGCTGTAGTGCGCGATTTTACATTTTTAACTGGAACGTCAATTGGTTCTGATTCTTTTTGAAATTTCTTTATGTACAACTTGTTTGTTTTTCCTAATTTTGGTAGAATTGTTGGGGTACCATAAGAATGGTGAATGTTCAGATTGCTACAGACTGTTCTGTTTTTGACAGATTCTGTTTTTGATGCATAGTTTGCTTGTTTTGATGAATCTATCAATTTATATAACTGGATTAAGCCATGAAAAAGTTATGTTACAGTAGAAAAAATGCAAAAAAAAAATATGAATTGTTTTTCAACAGTACTTAGAGTGGTGATTTGCTTTATTATACTAATGGATCTTATCGAGTTTTCTGTTGAAGTTTTGTGTGGATTTAGTGTCTAATCCAGGATGTCTCGATATGAGGAAAAGGAAGAGAGGCAAGAGATCAAGCTTGGGGATGCCCGAGGCACCCCAAGTAAATATTCAAGGAGAATCAAGCATCTAAGGTTGGGGATTACCCGGAAGGCATCCCCTCTTTCTTCAACAAGTATCGGTATGTTTTCAAATTCGTTTCGTTCATGCATTATGTGCAAGTCTTGGAGAGTCTTTTGCATTTAGTTTTCATTTTTTTATGCACCATGCTGGTATGAGATAGTCCTTGGTTGATTTATAGAATGCTCATTGCACTTCACTTAAATCTTTTGAGTATGGCTTTATAGAATGCTTCATGTGCTTCACTTATATCATTTGAAGTTTGGATTGCCTATTTCTCTTCACATAGAAAACCGCCATTTGTAAAATGCTCTTTTGCTTCACTTATATTTGTTAGAGCATGGGCATATCTCTTGTAGAAAGAATTAAACTCTCTTGCTTCACATATATTTATTTAGAGAGATGACAGGAATTGGTCATTCACATGGTTAGTCATAAAATCCTACATAAACTTGTAGATCGCTGAATATGATATGTTTGATTCCTTGCAATAGTTTTGTGATATAAAGGTGGTGATATTAGAGTCGTTCTAGTGGGTGGTTGTGGATTGTAGAGACACTTGTGTTGAGGTTTGTAATTCCCGTAGCATGCACGTATGGTGAACCTCTTTGTGATGAAGTTGGAGCACAATTTTATTTATTGATTGTCTTCCTTATGAGTGGTGGTCGGGGACGAGCGATGGTCTTTTCCTATCAATCTATCCCCCTAGGAGCATGCGCGTAGTACTTTGTTTTCAATGGCTTGTAGATTTTGGCAATAAGTATATGAGTTCTTTATGACTAATGTTGAGTCCATGGATTATACGCACTCTCACCCTTCCACCATTGCTAGCCTCTCTTGTGCTGCACAACTTTCGTCGGTACCGTACACCCATCATCTGCCTTCCTCAAAACAGCCACCATACCTACCTATCATGGCATTTCCATAGCCATTCGGAGATATATTGCCATGCAACCTCCCTCATCATCATATACATGACTTGAGCATTCATCGTCATATTGCTTTGCATGATCGTAAGATAGCTAGCATGATGTTTTCATGGCTTGTCCGTTTTTTGATGTCATTGCTACGCTAGATCATTGCACATCCCGGTACACCGCCGGAGGCATTTCATATAGAGTCATATCTTTGTTCTAGATATTTAGTTGTAAGTACATAAAAGTGTGATGATCGTCATTATTAGAGCATTGCCCCAGTGAGGAAAGGATGATGGAGACTATGATTCCCCCACAAGTCGGGATGAGACTCCGGACTTTATGAAAATAAAAGAGGCCAAAGAAGCCCAAATAAAAAAAGAGGCCAAAGAAGCCCACTAAAAAGAAAGAAAAAAAATAAAAAAATGAAAATGAAAAAATGAAAAAAGAAAAAAATGAGAGAAAAAGAGAGAAGGGGCAATGTTACTATCCTTTTACCACACTTGTGCTTCAGAGTAGCACCATGTTCTTCATAGAGAGAGTCTCCTATGCTTTCACTTTCATATACTAGTGGGAATTTTCACTATAGAACTTGGCTTGTATATTCCAATGATGGGCTTCCTCAAATGCCCGAGGTCTTCATGAGCAAGCAAGTTGGATGCACACCCACTTAGTTTTCAGTTTGAGCTTTCATACACTTATAGCTCTAGTGCATCCGTTACATGGCTATCCCTACTCCTCGCATTGACATCAATTGATGGGCATCTCCATAGCCCGTTGATACGCCTAGTCGATGTGAGACCTTCTCCTTTTTTGTCTTCTCCACATAACCCCCACCATCATATTCTATTCCACCTATAGTGCTATGTCCATGGCTCACGCTCATGTATTGCGTGAAAGTTGAAAAAGTTTGAGATTATTAATGTATGAAACAATTGCTTGGCTTGTCATCGGGGTTGTGCATGATTAAATATTTTGTGTGATGAAGATGGAGCATAGCCAGACTATATTATTTTGTAGGGATAACTTTCTTTGGCCATGCTGTTTTAAAAAGACATGATTGCTTTATTGGTACGCTCGAAGTATTATTGTATTTATGTCAAATGATAGACTATTGCTTTGGATCACTCGTGTCTTAATATTCATGCCATGATTAGACATATGATCAAGATTATGCTAGGTAGCATTCCACATCAAAAATTATCTCTTTTATCATTTACCTACTCGAGGACGAGCAGAATTAAGCTTGGGGATGCTGATACGTCTCCGTCGTATCTATAATTTTTGATTTTTCCATTCCAATATTCTACAACTTTTATATACTTTTTGCAAATTTTCATACTATTTTTTGGGACTAACTGTAACACCCACGATGCGGCTATATCGCCCACGTGTCGAAGCACGACTTAGAGGCATAACCGCATGGTGGTTTTGTCGCAAGAAGGGTCATCTTCACACAATCCCATGTAATGAACAAGAATGGGATAAAGAGGGTTGGCTTACAATCGCCACTTCACACAATACATAAATTAAGATCATACATCATTCAAATACACTCAAAAACCGGCTACGGTCAAGTTCAAATGAAAAGAAGACAACCCCAAATGCTAGATCCCCGATCGTCCCGACTGGGCCCCACTACTGATCATCTGGAAATGATACATAGTACCGACCAAGGGCCTCATCGAATTCCCACTTCAGCTTAGTTGCGCCATCTGCGCCAGTATCCTCGGCACCTGCATCTGTTTTGGTAGAATCTGTGAGTCACGAGGACTCAACAATCTCACACCCGCGAGATCAAGACTATTTAAGCTCATAGGTAGGAAAGGTGTAATATGGTGGAGCTGCGGCAAGCACTAAGCATATATGGTGGCTAACATATGCAAATGAGAGAGAGAAGAGAAGCAACGCATCGGTCGAGAAGCTAGAAGCGATCAAGAAGTGATCCTGAAACTACTTACGTCAAGCATAACACAAACCGTATTCACTTCCCGGACTCCGCCGAGAAGAGACCATCACGGCTACACACTCGGTTGATGCATTTTAAAGAGGTCAAGTGTCAAGTTATCTACAACCGGACATTAACAAATTACCATCTGCCTCATAACCGCGAGCACGGCTTTCGAAAGATTATATACCCTGCAGGGGTGTCCCAACTCAGCCCATCACAAGCTCTCACGGTCAACAAAGGAATAGACCTTCTCCCGGGAAGACCCGATTCGCGAAACATTTCGACAATGGTAAAACAAGTCCAGCAAAGCCACCCGATGCCCCGACAAATCCCGATAGGAGCTGCGCATATCTCATTCTCAGGGCACAACGGATGAGCAAGACGTCGGGTTGGTATAGACCCTGGTTGCCCAGGGGACGCCGGACATCGCTCAGGTTGGACCAACACTCGAAGGAGCACTGGCCCGGGGGAGTAAATAAAGATGACCCTTGGGCTCGCGAAAACCCAAGGGAAAGGGCTTAGGTGGCAAATGGTAAACCAAGTTTGGGCCTTGCTGGAGGAGTTTTATTCAAAGCGAACTGTTAAGGGGGTCCCATAAATCACCCAACCGTGTAAGGAACGCAAAATCAAGGAACATAACACCGGTATATGGAACTAGGGCGGCAAGAGTGGAACAAGTCACCAGGCATAAGGCCGAGCCTTCCACCCTTTACCAAGTATATAAGGTGCATTAATATAAACAGGAGATATTGTGATATCCCAGAATAACCACGTTGCGACCTGGAACAAACTTCATCTTCACCTGCAACTAACAATGCTATAAGAGGGGCTGAGCAAAAGCGGTGACATAGCCAGACAAAGGGTTTGCTAGGACAGGATGGTTAGAGGTTTAACATGGCAATAGGTAGGCATGGTAAACAAAGGCAGGTAGGGCTAACATAGCGAAAGAGCGAGTACTAGCAAGCAAAGATAGTAATGATTTCGAAGGTATGATCATCTTGCCTGCAAGGTTCTCAGAGTAAGCGTACTCAACAGGTTCCTCGTGCATGTACTCGTCTCCCCGCTCTACCCAAAGCAAGAACACAAGCAAGGAACCACAATAAATCACGGTGCAATGCACAAGCAAGATGATGCAAAACATGTCATGATATGTGAGATGTGATATGCAATGCATATGCGTGCTTCGGAAGGAAAGACGATGAACAAGGCATCAACTTGGCAAACCAAGTATGCCGCTGGAAAGATGAGATGATTTCGGTTGAAATTGATATAAAGATCACCGGATTCGGATGCACGGTTTGCAAATGGCAAGCAAGACAAGAATGACACAAAGCTGCGATTAACAGCACGATGCTACTTAGCATGCAACAAGAAACTATGCTACAGCGACCCAACATAAAAACAAAGCATATGGAGATCATCTACAGGAGATGCTTTACAAAAGAGGAACATTGAGCTACGGCTAATTCACATCATAACAGTTTCAAACAAGCATGGAGAAAGTGCAAAAAATTATCAGGTTGGACATGGCATAAACAGCAGCATGAAGCAATGTTCAGAGCAAGTTATCAACATGCTACAGGAACTTATAATAGCAAACTAAGGCATGGCATGAATCTACTCAAAGCATAGATCAAAAGTCCCTTACTGACCATAAGCGAAAAAGGATCAAAAAATATGATGGCACCCACGTAAACATAGCAAGTTTCGTTAACAGATTTCAGCAAACAAAGCATGGCATTGAATAATTATGAAGGCACCTTCACGAGCTCGATGCACTCACTACAGAGCATCTCATGATAAACTAAGCATACATCCATCAAGAGGGCATGACATAGAAGCTATACATGGCAAGAAACAACATCATAGCATACTCGGACCAACTACAACAACCTCGGCCAAATTGAATAACATGTAAACAATCTGCCAGGAAACAATTTGAAGCAAAAGTAGAGCACGAAAATGACATGCTAGACTACTCCATAATTTCCACCAGGACCATGGATGGATAGAGCAAAAAAATGTTTTCAAAACACCCTTACTGAAGTATCTCAAATTATGCATGGATCTCTCTGTAGCAACATGTTTACATGGCAATAAAATTACAGCAGAACAGGAACTAACAACAACGTTAACATGAAGCCTAGTTTGCATGGTTGTGCTAGTCACCACATTGGTCACAAAAATACATGGTAAGCACCTCTGTAAAGAAGACATAGCCTAGTTCAAAACACATTTAGGGACCAAGTCCATAGGATGCACACATCAATCATGGCAAAGATGACAAAAAAGCTCGTGCTGATAAGAATCTGAAACTAACAATATGAAGCCCTCTTCCAACAGCATTTCGGGCATCAAGATGACCTCAAATGCAAATGATGCAATGTAATGAAATGATGTACTCTCCGAGGCGAACAATTTGACATATTATACGCACGAAACGGAGCTACGGGTGCGAAGATGCGATGCGATGAAGATGCAATGATTTTTACTGCAGATCTCAGGACT
>NC_041387.1:200743738-200752975 GCF_002162155.2 Triticum dicoccoides | reverse complement strand
GGCGGCGGATCCCGGCCCCGCGGGCCTGGCGCAGGCCGCGGCGGGCTTCGGCGGCGGCGGGCGCGGCGGCGCCACGTGGCAGCGGGCGATTCGTCTAGGGTTTCGTCCGGAATTTCGGGGAAGGGGTCTATATATAGAGGTAGAGGGAGCTAGGAGTGTCCAAATGGGGTGCGGTTTTCGCCCACACGATCGTGATCGAACGACCGAGAGCATGGAGGGGAGTTAGATGGGTTATTGGGCTGTTTTGGAGGGGTGTTGGGCTGCAACTTAAAAGAGGCCTTAGCGAGAGTGCGGTTAACCGTTGGAGTACCAAACGAGCTCCAAATGACCCGAAACTTGACAGGTGGTCTACCGGTGCTATACCAGGGCCACTTGACAAGGCTCGGTCCATTCCGAGAATGTTCAACACCCGCACACGAAAGGAGACAAGAGGGGTGCGCCTTAGCGAGAGTGTCGGATTGCGAAACGGTCAACGGGGAAAATGCTCGGATGCATGAGACGAACACGTATGCAAATGAGATGCACATGATGACATGATATGATATGCATGACATGAATAAAATGCAAAACAAAATACAAAACCCAACCATGGAGGGAAATATCATAACACATAGCCGAAAATGGCAATAGTTGGAGTTACAAAGATGGAAAGTTACATCCGGGGTGTTATAACACTCCTCCACTACAAGAGGATCTCGTCCCGAGATCTAGGACTGAAAGAACTCCGGATATTCGGAACGGAGGTGATCCTCGCGCTCCAAGGTGGCTTCTCGGTCGGAATGGTGTGACCACTTCACTTTCAGGAATTTGATTGACTTGTTGCGAGTCTTGCGTTCGGTTTCTTCAAGAATAGCAACGGGATGCTCATGATAAGAAAGATCGTCTTGGAGGTCGATCTCTTTGAAGTTGATAGTGCGCTCAGGAGTCTTGAAGCACTTGCGAAGCTGTGACACGTGAAACACATCGTGCACGTTTGCAAAGTTGGATGGAAGCTCAAGTTGATAGGCGAGGTCGCCTCTTTTGCCAATGATCTTGAAAGGACCCATGTATCTAGGGGCAAGCTTCCCTTTGATACCGAAGCGACGAGTGCCTTTCATCGGAGAGACGCGGAGGTAGACATGGTCTTCGATTTCAAAAGCCAAGTCACGGTACTTGCTATCATAGTAACTCTTCTGTCGCGATTGCGCGGCTTTGAGATTCTCACGAATGACTTTGCACATTTCTTCGGCTTTTGTGATCAAGTCATTGCCAAGAAGTTGGCGTTCACCTGTCTCAGACCAGTTGAGAGGAGTACGACACTTTCTGCCATAGAGAATTTTGAATGGGGCCTTGCCCGAACTCGCTTTTTAGCTGTTGTTGTAGGAGAACTCGGCATATGGAAGACAATCTTCCCACTTCATACCGAAAGAGATGACACAAGCCCTGAGCATATCTTCAAGGATTTGATTGACCCGCTCGACTTGGCCACTTGTTTGAGGATGGAAAGCTGTGCTGAAACGAATGTTGGAACCCATGACCGTCTGAAAGGAGTCCCAGAACTTAGAAGTGAAGATGCTTCCACGATCTGAAGATATCAATTGTGGAATGCCGTGCAAGGAGACAATTCTGGAGGTATATAGCTCTGCCAGCTGAGCTGCTGTGATAGATTCTTTGATAGGAAGAAAATGAGACACTTTGGTAAGCTTGTCAATGACAACGAAGATAGCATCATTTCCACGCTTGGACTTAGGAAAACCAGTCACGAAGTCCATCTCGATATGGTCAAACTTCCATTCTGGAATAGCAAGAGGTTGGAGGAGACTAGCTGGTCGTTGGTGTTCTGGTTTCACTCTTCTGCAGACATCACATTCATTCACGAATTGAGCAATCTCTCGGTTCATTCGAGTCCACCAATATGACCGCTTGAGGTCATGGTACATCTTTGTACTTCCAGGATGAATGGATAGGAGGGAATTGTGTGCCTCATTCATGATGACTTTTCTCAGATCACCTTTTGGAACCACAATGCGATCCTCGAAGAAAAGAGTATCTTTGTCATCCAAGCGATAGCACTTGTATTTAGGAATGCCCTTGTCAATACCACGTTTCACCTTCTTCACCATGGTATCCAGGAGTTGTGCCTCACGAATTTGATCTTCCAAAGTAGGAGAGACTATGAGGTTGGCAAGAAAGCCTTGAGGAACAACTTGAAGATTCAGCTTGCGGAAGGCTTCACAGAGATCCCGTTGAAACGGCTTGAGAATTAGACGGTTGCAATAAGCATATCTGCTCAGAGCATCTGCAATCACATTCGCCTTGCCAGGAGTATATTTGATACTCGGATTGTACTCCTGAATCATTTCGACCCATCGAGTTTGCCTGAGATTAAGGTTGGGTTGAGTGAAGATATACTTGAGACTCTTGTGATCGGTGAAAATGTCCACTTGCCTTCCCAATAAGAGATGTCTCCAAGTTATCAATGCATGGAAAACTGCCGCCAACTCAAGATCGTGAGTGGGGTAGTTATTTTCGTTGGGCTTCAACTGACGAGAGGTATAGGCCACAACTTTCTTCTCTTGCGTCAACACAGCACCGAGACCTTGAAGGGAAGCATCACAGAAAACTTCGAATGGCTTGGATTCATCAGGAGGAGTCAGAACAGGAGCTGTGACTAGCTTCTCTTTGACGGTGTTGAAAGCGACGTCGCACTCAGGCGTCCAGACATACTTGACATGCTTCTGGAGGAAGTTGGAAAGAGGCTTTGCAATCTTTGAGAATTTCTCAACGAATCTTCGGCAATAGCTTACAAGACCAAGAAAACTGCGGAGCTGCTTGACATTCTGAGGAGATTCCCAATTCAGAACTGCAGAAACCTTCGCCGGATTAACAGCAATTCCCTTGGCGGAGATGATGTGGCCAAGGTAAAGAACTTCATCAAGCCAGAACTCACATTTGGAAAACTTCGCATAGAATTGATGCTCTCTGAGCTTGTCGAGCACCAATCGCAAATGTTTGGCATGATCCTGCTTATTCTTGGAGAAGACCAAAATATCATCGAGATACACCAGAACAAATTCATTGGTGTAGGGGTTGAAGATAAAGTTCATCATGCGAGAGAACGTTGGAGGAGCATTGACAAGGCCGAAAGACATGACAGTATATTCATAAGAACCATAGCTTGTTCTGAATGCTGTCTTGGGAATGTCTTGTTCACGAATGCGAATCTGATGATAACCCATACGAAGGTAAAGCTTGGAGAAAACTTTAGCACCTTTGAGTTGCTCGAAAAGCTCATCGATGTTGGGAAGTGGATACTTGTTCTTGATTGTCTTCTTGTTCAATGGACGGTAATCGACACAAAGTCGGTCCGTGCCATCCTTCTTCTGGACAAAAAGAACTCCACAACCCCAAGGGGAAGAACTCGGTCTGATCAAACCCAGACACTCTTGTTCATCGAGCTGCTTCTTCAATTCCTTCAGCTCCTTGGGTCCAAGCTTGTATGGACGCTTGCAAACGGGTTCAGTTCCAGGCTCAATATCAATAACGAACTCGACTGGCCGATGAGGAGGCATACCCGGAAGCTCTTCTGGAAAGACATCTTGGTACTCACAAACGACTGGAATTTGAGAAATAGCATCCAATTTGCCCTTCTCATTGAGAGAAAACAACCGAATGGTTTCATCACGAGCGGCATAGATGATAACATCCTTAGAAGGGTGTGTCAATTGAATTTGTCTGGCAGCACAATCAAGCTGAGCCTTGTGCTTAGAAAGCCAGTCCATCCCAAGAATAAGATCAATATCAGAGTCACTAAGAACCATTGGAGAAGACAGAAATTTATAGTCGCCCATCTTGATAGAAACATCTGGAGCCGTCATTTTGGTGTTCATGAATAAACCCGGAGAGGAAACCGCTATCACCTTAGGTAGATCAACAGTATGCAAATCGTGCATGGATGCAAAAGGCTTTGATATGAATGAAATAGAAGCACCCGTATCAAATAAAACTTTTGCAGGAATATCATTAACTGGAAGATTACCCATGATCACATCTGAAGAATCCTCTGCCTGAGCTGCATTCATCATGTTCACCTTTGCAGACTTTGGATTATGCTTGACCACTGCATTGCTTGAAGATCTCACAGGAGGAGGAGGAGGAAGGCGCCTTTGATTTAAGCATTTGTTCGCGTAGTGACCTTTATGTTGGCACTTGTTGCAAGTCACTTCTGAGAGCGGACAATGATAAGGAGCACTTGACCTTGGAGCTTGAGGCTGAGACTTGTTCTGATAGCTTGGGTTGGGTGGGTGGGAAGATCCACGACCACCTGAGTTCTTCTGTTGGTAAGGCTGATGAAACGGAGGAGGAGGAATATAAAACTTCTGCTGCTTAGCTGCCACTTGTGAGGAAGAAGACGATTGCACTACATCCCTGATTCTCTTCTTGGAAGCCTCACACTTGAGCTGAGCACCTTCTTGCTTGAGTGCCATATTGTAGAATTGATCAAACTGAGTAGGCTCAACAAGAACGAGAGCTAACTGCAGGTCCTCTCTAAGGCCAGCTCTGAATTGATAGATCATACTCTTCTCATCTGGAACATCTTGCTTAGCAAAGCGAGCAAGTTTCTGAAACTACTTGTTGTATTCATACACTGACATGTTGCCTTGCTTGAGATTGCGGAACTCCTCACGCTTGCTCTCAACAACACTGGTAGGAATATGGTGAGCTTTAAAGTCCCGACAGAAATCAGTCCAAGTAATCACTCGACCACCTCTGGAATCCTTGTATTGCTGGAACCAATCAGCTGCCTGATCCTTGAGATGAAAAGAAGCGAACTTGACATAGTCTTCAGGCCTGACATTGCTGCATTCAAAATGCTTGTTGATATCCATGAGCCAATCATCGGCGTCTGTAGCCTCGACACAGTAGCTGAAAGACTTTGGCTGATTTGCAAGGAATTGGTTGAGGGTAGGAAACTGAGGCTGATGATTGAACTGCCCTTGACCTTGATTCCCTTGGTTGCCTTGACCTTGGTTGCGCTCTTGCATGAGCTGGATCATCATCTGAGCATGGACGTTAGAGGCTTCCATCAAAGCTTGCCATGCCTCCGGAGGCGGAGGTGGAGGTGGAGGGTTCGCCTAACTCCCATCATTACGTTCCGGATTCAGACGCGTTGGCGGAGCCATCCTGAAGAGGGTGACATCCGTTAGCATCTTGATAGACAGATAGACAAGTTGAATCAACGGATAGATATTGCAACATATAGTCTTCACAATAAACATTCGAACATGGATGAACGAATGAATTCCAAAGTAAACATCACACGTCCATTAAGGTGAGAAGCCACTTGAATAGAGATTGATGAATGAAATAAACAAGGTACGACTGGAACAAATACGTGGTAAGGATTACCCAATCACAAACCAAATATCTGCGGGAAGAAATGCTAGAGCTACTTGAATCCCACCTATAAACTCCCGAAACTTTCTGGTTATGCAATCAGGTCTTGGGGATACAGGGGAAGCACAATATCTCACCCAAACAAGCAATCCCTACATCCAGCTGTATCCATCCGTCAACACATAACCAAGAAACCTTTGGAAATCGTGTACCTCAACCTTCGAAAAGTATCCGTTATACGAGTTATGGCAATACTCCCGAGCTCGCCCCAGTACTGGGTTATCGGGGTTATCTCACCAACAACTGCATAAAAGAGATTTTCGATGTCGGCAAATCTCAGGTATTCCGGGACTGCAACGATAAAATTGTGACGACAACACCTCGGATCTCAAATCCCCGGGACACTGCCACAACCCCTAAATGTTAGGAGGCACCAAGAACAATGTTCTCGTCACAAAACTATCGGAACGATTCCAAGATACCCGCGTGATCCTAAATTTTTTTAGTGAAATTTGAGAAGAGGATAGTCAAAACATCTACGTCAGGAGACCTCACCAGAGCGACGAAGGGACTGAGGAGTAAAAAGAATCCTACTCTCCGATATATATAATCCTAAGACTCAAAACATTTTTGTTCTAGACTCAACATCGCCAGCAAACAATCAAGCAGGGGGCTCCTAAGTCGGGGATGGCTCTGATTACCAACTTGTAACACCCACGATGCGGCTATATCTCCCACGTGTCGAAGCACGACTTAGAGGCATAACCGCATGGTGGTTTTGTCGCAAGAAGGGTCATCTTCACACAATCCCATGTAATGAACAAGAATGGGATAAAGAGGGTTGGCTTACAATCGCCACTTCACACAATACATAAATTAAGATCATACATCATTCAAATACACTCATAGACCGGCTACGGTCAAGTTCAAATGAAAACAAGACAACCCCAAATGCTAGATCCCCGATCGTCCCGACTGGGCCCCACTACTGATCATCTGGAAACGATACATAGTAACGACCAAGGGCCTCATCGAATTCCCACTTCAGCTTAGTTGCGCCATCTGCGCCAGTATCCTCGGCACCTGCATATGTTTTGGTAGAATCTGTGAGTCACGAGGACTCAGCAATCTCACACCCGCGAGATCAAGACTATTTAAGCTCATAGGTAGGAAAGGTGTAATATGGTGGAGCTGCGGCAAGCACTAATCATATATGGTGGCTAACATACGCAAATGAGAGCGAGAAGAGAAGCAACGCATCGGTCGAGAAGCTAGAAGCGATCAAGAAGTGATCCTGAAACTACTTACGTCAAGCATAACACAAACCGTGTTCACTTCCCAGACTCCGCCGAGAAGAGACCATCACGGCTGCACACTCGGTTGATGCATTTTAAAGAGGTCAAGTGTCAAGTTATCTACAACCGGACATTAACAAATTCCCATCTGCCTCATAACCGCGGGCATGGCTTTCGAAAGATTATATACCCTGCAGGGGTGTCCCAACTCAGCCCATCACAAGCTCTCACAGTCAACGAAGGAATAGACCTTCTCCCGGGAAGACCCGATCAGCCTCGGAATCCCGGTTCGCAAAACATTTCGACAATGGTAAACCAAGTCCAGCAAAGCCACCCGATGCACCGACAAATCCCGATAGGAGCTGCGCATATCTCGTTCTCAGGGCACAACGGATGAGCAAGACGTCGGGTTGGTATATACCCTGGTTGCCCAGGGGACGCCGGACGTCGCTCAGGTTGGACCAACACTCGAAGGAGCATTGGCCCGGGGGGGTAAATAAAGATGACCCTTGGGCTCGCGAAAACCCAAGGGAAAGGGCTTAGGTGGAAAATGGTAAACCAAGTTTGGGCCTTGCTGGAGGAGTTTTATTCAAAGCGAACTGTTAAGGGGGTCCCATAAATCACCCAACCGTGTAAGGAACGCAAAATCAAGGAACATAACACCGGTATACGGAACTAGGGTGGCAAGAGTGGAACAAGTCACCAGGCATAAGGCCGAGCCTTCCTCCCTTTACCAAGTATATAAGGTGCATTAATATAAACAGGAGATATTGTGATATCCCAGAATAACCACGTTCTGACCTGGAACAAACTTCATCTTCACCTGCAACTAACAATGCTATAAGAGGAGCTGAGCAAAAGCGGTGACATAGCCAGACAAAGGGTTTGCTAGGACAGGATGGTTAGAGGTTTAACATGGCAATAGGTAGGCATGGTAAACAAAGGCAGGTAGGTCTAACATAGCGAAAGAGCGAGTACTAGCAAGCAAAGATAGTAATGATTTCGAAGGTATGATCATCTTGCCTGCGAGGTTCTCAGAGTTGTCGAAGGCTGGATCCTCGTAAGCGTACTCAACAGGTTCCTCGTGCACGTACTCGTCTCCCGGCTCTACCCAAAGCAAGAACACAAGCAAGGAACCACAATAAATCACGGTGCAATGCACAAGCAACATGATGCAAAACATGTCATGATATGCGAGATGTGATATGCAATGGATATGCGTGCTTCGGAAGGAAAGATGATGAACAAGGCATCAACTTGGCAAACCAAGTATGCCGCTGGAAAGATGAGATGATTTCGGTTGAAATCGATATAAAGATCACCGGATTCGGATGCACGGTTTGCAAATGGCAAGCAAGACAAGAATGACACAAAGCTGCGATTAACAACACGATGCTACTTAGCATGCAACAAGAAACTATGCTACAACACCCCAACATAAAAACAAAGCATATGGAGATCATCTACAGGAGATGCTTTACAAAAGAGGAACACTGAGCTACGGCTAATTCACATCATATCAGGTTCAAACAAGCATGGAGAAAGTGCAAAAAATTATCAGGTTGGACATGGCATAAACAGCAGCACGAAGCAATGTTCAGAGCAAGTTATCAACATGCTACAGGAACTTATAATAGCAAACTAAGGCATGGCATGAATCTACTCAAAGCATAGATCAAAAGTCCCTTAGTGACCATAAGCCAAAAAGGATCAGAAAATATGATGGCACCCACGTAAACATAGCAAGTTTCGTTAACAGATTTTAGCAAACAAAGCTTGGCATTGAAATAATTATGAAGGCACCTTCACGAGCTTGATGCACTCACTACAGAGCATCTCATGATAACTAAGCATACATCCATCAAGAAGGCATGACATAGAAGCTATACATGGCAAGAAACAACATCATAGCATACCCGGACCAACTATAACAACCTCGGCCAAATTGAATAACATGTAAACAATCTGCCAGGAAACAATTTGAAGAAAAAGTAGAGCACGAAAATGACATGCTAGACTACTCCATAATTGCCACCAGGACAATGGATGGATAGAGAAAAACAATGTTTTCAAAACACCCTTACTGAAGTATCTCAAATTATGCATGGATCTCTCTATAGCAACATGTTTACATGGCAATAAAATTACAGCGGAACATGAACTAACAACAGCGTTAACACGAAGCCTAGTTTGCATGCTTGTGCTAGTCACCACATTGGTCACAAAAATACATGGTAAGCACCTCTGTAAAGAAGACATAGCCTAGTTCAAAACACATTTAGGGACCAAGTCCATAGGATGCACACATCAATCGTGGCAAAAATGACAAAAGAGCTCGTGCTGATAAGAATCTGAAACTAACAATATGAAGCCCTCTTCCAACAGAATTTAGGGCATCAAGATGACCTCAAATGCAAATGATGAAATGTAATGAAATGATGCACTCTCCGAGACTAACAATTTGACATATTATACGCATGAAACGGAGCTACGGGTTCGAAGATGCGATGCGATGAAGATGCAATGATTTTTACTGCAAATCTCAGGACTTAGTGAAAAAAAACCG
>NC_041387.1:200695675-200743112 GCF_002162155.2 Triticum dicoccoides | reverse complement strand
CGGCAGCCGGCGGCGGCGGATCCGGGCCCAGCGGGCCTGGCGCGGGCCGCGGCGGGCTTCGGCGGCGGCGGGCGCGGCGGCTCCACGTGGCAGCGGGCGATGCATCCGGGCGCGGCGACGGACGCGTCCGGTCCGATCCGGACGTGTCCGGTGGTGCGGAGAGGGATTCGTCTAGGGTTTCGTCCGGAATTTCGGGGAAGGGGTCTATATATAGAGGTAGAGGGAGCTAGGAGTGTCCAAATGGGGTGCGGTTTTCGCCCACACGATCATGATCGAACGACCGAGAGGATGAAGGGGAGTTAGATGGGTTATTGGGCTGTTTTGGAGGGGTGTTGGGCTGCAACTTAAAAGAGGCCTTAGCGAGAGTGCGGTTAACCATTGGAGTACCAACCGAGCTCCAAATGACCCGAAACTTGACAGGTGGTCTACCGGTGCTATACCAGGGCCACTTGACAAGGCTCGTTCCATTCCGAGAATGTTCAACACCCGCACACGAAAGGAGACAAGAGGGGTGCGCCGGTGCATGTGGCAGTGTCAGATTGCGAAACGGTCAACGGGGAAAATGCTCGGATGCATGAGACGAACACGTATGCAAATGAGATGCACATGATGACATGATATGATATGCATGACATGAATAAAATGAAGAACAAAATACAAAACCCAACCACGGAGGGAAATATCATAACACATAGCCGAAACGCCATGGGAGCCATGGACCACGCCATGGGAGCCAAGGACCAGAGGGGAAACCCTTCTCCCATCTAGGGAGAAGGTCAAAGAAGAATAAGAAGAAGAAGGGAGGCTCTCTCCCCCTTGCTTCCGATGGCGCCGGAATGCCGCCGGGGGCCATCATCATCACCGCGATCTTCACCAACACGTCCATCATCTTCACCAACATCTCCATCACCTTCCCCCATCTATATACAGCGGTCCACTCTCCTGCAACCCGCTGTACCCTCTACTTTAACATGTTTCTTTATGCTTCATATTATTTTCCAATGATGTGTTGCCATCCTATAATGTCTGAGTAGATTTTCGTTGTCCTATCGGTGATTGATGAATTGCTATGATTGCTTTGAGTTGCATGTTTTATTATTGGTGCTGTCCTATGGTGCCCTCCGTGTCGCGCAAGCGTGAGGGATTCGCGCTGTAGGGTTTGCAATATGTTTATGATTTGCTTATGGTGGGTTGCGTGAGTGACTGAAACACAAACTCGAGTACGTAGGTTGTTTGCGTATGGGTTAAAAGGGGACTTGATTCTTTAATGCTATGGTTGGGTTTACCTTAATGAATCTTTAGTAGTTGCGGATGCTTGCTAGAGTTCCAATCATAAATGCATAGAATTCCAAGTAAGGGATGATATGTTAGCCTATGCCTCTCCCTCAAATAAAATTGCAATAGTGATTACTGGTCTAGTAACGTAGTCAATTTCTTAGGGACAATCTCACAACTCCTACCACCACTTTTCCACACTCGCTATATTTACTTTATTACATCTTTATCTAAACAGCCCCTACTTTTTATTTACGTGTTCTTTATTATCTTGCAAACCTATCCTATCACACCTACAAAGTACTTCTAGTTTCATACTGGTTCTAGGTAAAGCGAACGTCAAGCATTCGTAGAGTCGTATCAGTGGCTGATAGGACTTGAGAGAGTATTTGTTCTACCTTTAGCTCCTTGTTGGGTTCGACACTCTTACTTATCGAAAGAGGCCACAACTATCCCATATACTTGCGGGTCATGAGGGCAACTATGGTTGTGCGAACTTCCTCCATTGTGATTGTGACCTCCATGGTTATGTTGAAGGGGTCCTCCCGAGTTCCGGGTAAAACGGGGCTCTGCTGAGCTCCTGAATTGTATTTTCCTTGTCCATACTTCCTCTTGCGGTTGTCAATCTACTGCTGCTTCCCATCGACCATGAGAGCTCTATCTACCAACTCCTGGTAGTTGTTGAAGGTTGCCACCATCAAATGCATGCTCAGCTCACCATTCAGTCCTTCCATAAACTTCTCCTGCTTAGCTGCATCCGTAGCAATGTCATCTGGGGCATAACGTGCTAACTTACTAAAATCATCCACATACTTGCCAACTGCGCGTCCTCCTTGGCACAAGTTGCGAAACTCTCGCTTCTTCATGTCCATAGCTCCTGCTGATACATGGGCGGTGAGAAAAGATTGCTGAAACTGGTCCCATGTGACTGTGTCGATGGGGTAAGTGGCTGTGAAATTATCCCACCATGATGTTGCGGGTCCATCAAGCTGATGTGCGGCAAAACGCACTCTCTCCGCATCTGTGCATCCTGCAGTGATCAACTCCCTTCCAATCTTGCGGAGCCAATCATCTGCAACAATCGGCTCGGTGCTACTGGAGAACACTGGCGGATTCAACCTTAAGAAACGGGCTAAGTGATCAACATGTGGTGGTGGTGGCGGGTTGTTGTTGTTGTTGTTGTTGTTCTGATTCTGGACTAGTATCTCCGTCAATGCATTCTGCTGCTGGATCAACTGAGTGAGATCCGATGGGAAAGCAAATCCATTGTCGCGTCTCGGAGGCATATGAGGGTTTAGTAAAGATGAGAAAATAGAAAAGAATGTGGTCTATAGGGAAAACACTACCCATATGCACATGAGACAAACACAATCATATCACATCAATCCATTCAAACAAGGGCATACATCGGTCTAACTATCGTTACAAAAGTGCTTGGACTATACTATATACATTGGGGAATACTGTTGGAGATATGCCCTAGAGGCAATCATGTATGATGATATTTCCTATGTGTTTATGAATAAAGATAGTCCTTGGACATTATCAATGATGTGTATCAGCAAGTACGTGACTTGTTTTTGGGACTATGCATTGTATGATGACTGTCCTAAAAGGTCCCTAGTCGAAAGGGCTGTGTGGACGCGCAGCCGACTAGACTAGCATATGACACGGTCGATGGCTCGGTCTCACTAACCATGGAGCATTGGATGCTAACTGGATAATATGGACTTGGAAAGGTCTGGTCGGATTCGACATAGTCGGATCCGAGTCGAGATAAGGTCCGAGTCGGACAGAACCAACTATGAGACGCAGCGATATGTCATCTGTGAGTCTCTAGTACAACATACGTTCTATGTCCTAAGACCTGAGCTGACGCATGTATTCGAGATGTTGACAGACTTGCTTTGGGCCGGCCAAACGCTACTCCGTGACTGGGTAGTTACAAAGGTAGGTTTCGGGTTTGTCCAGTCCCATGCTGCGAGACATGGTCGAGCAAGATGGGATTTGCCCCTCCGACCAGGAGAGATATACTCTGGGCCCCTCGTGTGATCCGACCAGGAACAACATGGCCATGCGACAAGGATTATGAGATAATCCGAATAGTGGTCGGTATCACTGGAACGAGAAAGAGGTCAGGTTAGCACAAGGATGACGGTCTCGCCTTGAGACCGACAACATATATCGTGCGGCAAAGGGAACAGAAGTGTGACATGTTGTACAGGTTCGCCTAACCAGCTTGATCGTCTTCTTGGTGGTCGGCACGCCTTGCTAGGGGCCGCTACCAGCCATATAGTCCGGAGGTGATCCGAACTGCGACCAAGCCGGCTTGAACCTAAGGGGTCGCGCGCTTAAGGGAAGGAACCTACGAGGTCGGTTCGTAGGACACTGGTCGGATGTGATCCGAACTGGACTAGGAACGTGACCGAGTGGACTTTGGGCTTTAGGGTCCGTGCGAGGCCCAAGTGTTTAGCCCGCGACGGACGCCTATATAAAGTGGAGGTGCAGAACACTCGGGTGGTTGGTCGCTTTGGCGCTGTGGCTAGGGTTTGCATGTGTTGCGAATAGCCAGCTCCACTCGCCGCCGACTGTGTGATCGGACCTAGCAGTCCGCCGCACGGTGTTCCTCCTGCACGCGCGGATACTGTTAGAGGCGGTGCACTTGCGCTGCTCTGGCAAAATTGTACGTGGGATCGGACGACCGGCTATTCGAGGGAGATCGAACATGGAGGAGACGATCCACGCGGACGCGCTGCCCAACTCTTCTTCCGCTGCATGGCACTGCGCGTCTAGTGGTAACGAACTGTGATCCATCTCCCGTAGCATGTTCCTGGATGTTCTACGTGTAGGAAAATTTTAATTTGCAGTCGACGCACCCTACCGTAGAACCCAACAAATACTACTACTGATATGGTGGTCGACTAGAAAAAAATTGATCGGTGGAAAACTCCATGATATCTGCTCCAGCTTCATCAACAAAATCATCATCGCTATCGTCGGGGTCCGAGTCGGTGTCGTTGATGATGATGTAGTTCTCCGGGCAAGTGGAATCATCGCCTTCTCCTCCTAGCACGGGGTCTCCCATTAATATTCCTAGCTTCTTCGTCAGACCATCATTCTTCTCCATGAGTATCGTCATTTCCTCCTCATATCCATCGCATGTAGACTAGAGTTCTTCCTCCAGCTCCATGATCCTGGTCATTGCCTTCTTCAGATCTATCATGCCTGCGCACATCTGGTTATCCTGGCGACAAATGTGCTGGTTTAACTCCTGGATGAAAGCTGCAATAGATCTATCCTTCCTGGTGCTGATCATCTCCCATTGCTCATCTCGGCGCCCACAAATCTGGTAGATAGTATCCTTGAGATCCTCGTAGTAAACTTCTCCAATGCGTCCCATGGTGATGTGGGCTGCCATGCTCTTTCCTAGACTCTAGGTTGGTGCATCAAAGGAAAACTCTATGGGCTCAGTGACTGGGATGAACGTTTTTCCTGGAACTTGAACTCGAATCATACAACGCTCTTCTTCTGGTAAAGTGGCGATGTATGTCCTGATGAAGCTTGGTGTTCTGATGTTCATGTATCTAGTGACTTTCTTCAAGTGTCGTCCAAAAGGGGTGTCTTCATCCTGTTGAGTGAGCTTATTCCTTGCATCCGCCATCCTAGAGAGTAGAAAAGGAGAGGAGTTAGAAATGAGAAGAGAGTAGTGATCTAGGGCCTTTAGCTTCGTGGTCGTGTCCTATAGTCAGCGTGTGCTCTGATACAATCTTGTAGCGACCAGACCTCAAACAGTCTGATCTCTGTGCATCAGTGTCATCGCTGGATCGGTAATGCTGACACGCATAGTACTTGAGGATTTATAACAGAGTAGCAATCACACACTTATTACATCGGATGTCTCAAAAGAGAACTTATTACAATAATATGGCATAAGGAATATGCTGGCAATGTAACACATAGAGTCATGAATTGAATAATTGCTATCACTACATGTATATATGGCTGGTGGAAAGCTCTATGGTTAACAGTTTTGCATAAATCCAATTTTTTCCTACAACAAAGGAATAAATTTTATTTAACTACCATGGTGGTTGTTAAACATTGAGAAGGTTCCTCCAACTAAATCTCAGTTAAACATCATCATTAAACCCAATCAAATTATATTTAGAGTGATGAGATCAACATGATAATCCAAGAACTAGATACTCAAGACGTCCATAACCGGGGACACGGCTAACAATGATTAGTTTATACACTCTGTAGAGGTTTGTGCACTTTTCCCCACAATACTCGAATACATCCATGGTCGGAAATTCGAGACACAGTCTTTCTGAAGCATTAACTCTCTACTCTCGATAGACAGTACCATCTATAACCCACTACATGTGCTAGTCTACCTCTTCAAGAGCTTCACGCAACTTACTCAGCTGTGCCAGAGCCCATATTGTCTTGTGGCTGCACACATAAGTTCATAGCATGAATAATCTTATGATCCCTTTGAGCCAGGGTGGCGGACCGTAGGATGATCACACGGGTACTCGGGGATATCCTAGGACAACACTGGATTCTCCAGGTGCCCTGACAACCACAGGGTATTCGAGGGTGCCTCAAGCAACCCAACCATATGTGCATTTAAGTGGCCACCTTAATTCTACCATTGATTAACAATACTCACATCTGTCATGAATCACTCGAACCAAACCACGTCTACGAGCATAGCATAGCAATATAAGCAACGTAGACGTAACTCCCAACGTTTGATAATAAACAGGTAAATAGGTACTACCTCATCTACTTCCCAAAACCCACATGTTAAATCAGATCCTAACCATGCAATTGTTTGAGAATTGATCTAATGCAATAAAATTGGGTAGTAAAGATGTATGATCAAAGTGTTACTTGCCTTACTGATGATCCGTGAAACCTAGAGACTCGTAGTAGAACGCTTTGCAATCCGGGTACTCTATCGCAAACAAACAAGCATACAATAAGAACTCAACCAGAAACACGGGTAAAACTCAAATAAGAGATCTAACCAGAAAGTTCAACTTAAGAACTCCGGTTTGCAAAAAGAATCAAATCAAACGAAGCAACAAACTCAAACTGCGAAAGAAACAAGCTTCATTTACTAATATGGACTTAAGTCAAAGTTTACAGTAGCAAAATCTTGTTCAAGTTGGTTAAACAGAAAGAGGGCTTCTAGACGAAGATCTAGGCGCTTGAATCGCCTGATTCCGATAAACAAGCGAAAAGATAAACTAAAATGAAAATCAGGGCAGAAGTCACGATCAAAATAATCGCGGAAAATCCATGGAAAAAGAAAAACTGACGAACAGGCTAACGAATGAACGTTAGCTGTCTGCAGCTAACGGGTGAAACTTGTTTGTTAAAACGAATGTACGAGCGGGCGTTCGCTAAATTACTAAACAGGGAAATAAATAAAAACCGATCTTAAAAAATAACCGCGGGTTCAAAAAAACAAACGGTTTCCGGAGAAAACCAGCGGCTACCTCGCGGATCAGGGTCAGCGGTGGCGGCGGCGTACTCTGGCGGCGGCGGCGGTGAACTCCGGCGGTCGGGGTGGGGTCGGGTGGTGGCGGCGGGTCAGGCGACGAGGCGGCGGCGGCGGACGTCGGCGGCGGAGATCTCCGGCAGCGACGGGACATCGGGGCGGTGTAGATCGAGCGGCAGCGGCGATATCCTGCGGCGGCGGCGGTGAAACGCGGCGACGACGGCATGGAACGGGTGGCGCTAGGGTTTGTGGGGCGGGGCTGGCGGCTCGGGCCTCCCGGCTCTTAAAGGGCTGGCCGGGTCGGAGTCCCGGACGGACATGGCCTAGTTAGGTCCGTTGACCTATTTTTTTAAGTAATTCCACACACAGAAAAACAAAGAAAAGAAATATTAAACGGACTCCAAAAATCCTGAAATAAATTTTCCTCATCCTCTAAAAATATAGCGGACAAAGTGAACATTTATTTGGGCTTCTAATGCAATTTTGAAGAACGCATATTTTTCCTAATTCAAATAAATTAGCGATAAAACTTCGAATAAAATTCTTATTTGATTTTAATATAAATATCCAATATTTCTTTATTTTGGGGAAGTCATTTTATCCCATCTCTTTTATTTTCATAAAAGAAATATCAGGAGAGAAAATAATTAAAATCAAATTATGCTCTTTTCAAAATTTGAGAAACCTCAAATATGAAATTAACAAAATCCCCAACTCTCTCCGTGGGTCCTTGAGTTGCGTAGGAATTCTAGGATCCACCAAAAATGCAATAAAATATGCTATGCAATGATGATCTAATGTATAACATTCCAAATTGAAAATTTGGGATGTTACAACCTTGATGACTTGGATATTCATGCGAGGATTATGAAGCGTGAAGACTTTTGTTTTCGTAGTCTCATTTTCTCTTTCTTGAGTCATAGGAAACACCGAACTGTTAAAGGGGGTCAAGGTAATACTAATGAAACTGATTTCCAAGTGAGGCTCATCTCAAAATCCTACATCTACCAAATCCTTTCGAGGGAAGCCATTGGAAATCTCATATGAGTTCAGTTAATTTCTTCAGTGACAGAGATGAAGATCTTCTGGTCTCTGAGGAATTTATTCTGACTGAGGAGTTAGGAAATTCGCTAGTGCGAATTGCCTACACAGTGAGGAACATGATAGCCCTGAGCAATTTGAACCTCAATTTTCCGACCGCTGTTGTGCTATGTGCCAGCTGTCCAAAATATCTACCCACCTAATTGTCATATTATTGAAGGGCATTTATGTCTTATCATGTCGGGCTGCTCCCTAGGCTATAAATATCCGCCCCCTACAACCACTTGCTGGTTGGCTGCTCTGAGAGAAACTGACACTTGTCATTGAGAACATCCCATCATCCGAGGACTTTGAGCGAAAATCATCAAGTGAGGAAAACATAAAACCCAAACCCAAACACCTACAAACCCAAAGTGATTGAGCATCACTAAAGAGATTGTTCCTGTGTGGAACCTATGCTGGTTACCTTTGAGGACTGTGTATCCTCCAGACGGTTAGGCGTCATGGTCTGAGCATCCAAGAGGAATTGTGGATCGTCAAGTGACCAAGTCTTTGAAGGTTTGGAAGTCACCTGAAGACTTACCACGATTGTTGGGCTAGGTCTGTGTGACTTTAGATGAAGGAGAATGTTGTGAGGACTGTGTGTTTGGGACTGTGTGTTCTCGAGTTTAAATACTCAGCCGCTCCAACCAGACATACAACTATCACAGCAGTTGGAACTGGTCTACCAAATCATTGTCTTCACCAAGCCAACTGGTTCTATTTCCTCAACCCTTTCATACCTCATTCATGTGTTGATGAACCTGATCATTACTGTTTGAAGACTTTGACTAAATATTTTCTCTAATTCCTCATTCCTAATTCTTCAGTCACTTAGTCTTCAGCCTGCTTATCATGTAATCACGCTATCTGTAGTCTGTGCTTGTTTTCATTTCATCATGATGACTAGGTTGTTGCTTTGTTAAGCTTATACCTAAGTGCTTATTCCGCTGCTAGTGTGTCGTTGCTTAGAAATTTCTTCACCTAGAATTTCCTCAGTGAAGAATTTATAAAAATCGCATCTTCACCCCCTCTAGTCGATATAACGCACATTCAATTGGTATCAGAGCGAGGTACTCCCTTGTTCTGTGTGATTTTGGTTTAACCACCTGGAATTTTAGTTATGACGACTCTAGGAATGATCAAGGTCTCGGCTGGGTGTCCTACCTTGGATGGAACGGACTACCGCTACTTGAAGAACAAGATGTGCATGCATCTTGAGGCAATTGATAACAATCTCTGATATGTTCTGGAAAATGGTGTTCCCTCAGTCACTCCGTCTATGAATGCTACTGCTGTGAAGAGATTCAAGCAAGTCGATTCTCAAGCAAAAAATATCATATGTGGCCATCTGAGCAAAGGACAGTACGACAGAGCGAGTGCTTTGGAAACTGCTAAGCTGATTTGGGACAGACTGTCCAAGGTCAACGAAGGAGTCTCCACTCAATGTGGCTCCGAGTTGATGTTCTTCGCAATCTCTTCAACCGCTTCAAAAGATTCGATAATGAAAATGTTCAGCAAATCTTCGATCGCCTCACTAACATCTCAAATGAGCTTCAAGCACTTGGCGCCACTGACATCACCGACCATGATGTGGTGAAGAAATTGCTGAGGTCACTTGATTCCTCATTCGATACTCTTGCCTTGATGATTCAAGAGCGAGCTCAGTACAAGTCTCTAGATCCCACTGGTATCCTCGAGAGGGTAAACACTCATGAGTTCCAGCTTGCTGAGAAGAGAGACCTGTATGGACCAAGCTTTGGAAGATCATGTCCGCTGAAGGCTAACGCAGTCTCTAAATCTGAAGGTGAAGATTCTGGTAGCAGCCTTGGTGACCCTGAACAACCGAGCCAGGAGCTAGCAATGCTCGTGAAGAAATTCCAGAAGTTCTCTCGCCGTGGTTGCTTTGGAAAGTCTTCAAGAGGTGATGATTTCTCATCTCGTGACTACAAAAAGAGTACTTGCCACAAATGCAAGAAACCTGGTCACTACATGTTTGATTGTCCTTTGTGGGAAAGAGAATGAAAGAAGAAGAAGTACAAAGATGATGATTTTGATGAATCAAAGAAGAAGAAGAAATTTTCAAAGTCCACGTCATCAAAATCTTCATAGTTCTCATCTCACAAGAAGAGTTGTTCCAAGAAGGCACGGGAATTTATTGGCAAGGAAATGGACTCTGATGCTGAATCTGAGGAAAATATGGAAGAGGAGGAATCTAAGGAATCAGACTCTGGTGTGGCGAGCCTAGCCCTCGCTACTGCTTATGTCAGCAAGTCCATCTTCAACACTAAAGAAAATGACCTCCCCAACTCTGCTGACAAGAGCGTCGATGACTATGCTCCCACCTATTGCTTCATGGCAAAAGGTGCCAAGGTACTCAAAAATTCCCCCTCTGAAACCAGTGAGGATGAATCTGATGATAATCTCAAACCTAGCTATTCCAAACTTGCTAAAATTGCTGTTAAACAACAAAAGGCTTTGGAAAAGATTCAAAATCTGCTAGACAAAAGCGATGACCTATTGGGTGAGGAATTGAATCGAACTAAGGCTTTGACTGATAATCTTCACAGACTTCAGTCTAAGTTTGAAAACCTTCAAAGTCATCATAACACTCTCTTATCTGATCATGAGAATCTTACCTATGAATTTCTTTAGAGAAAGCAAGATCTTGAGAAGTTAAAAGTAAGTTATGAATATCTTCAAAAGGAAAATGAGTCATTGCTTGCTCAACAGATCAGTTCCGCTCAAGAAGAATTTATTCCACCATGTCTAAAATGCATTAAGCGTGAATCTACTAATGTTCAAATGCTTCTATTGCTGCAAATTCTTCAACTATCTTTGTGGTCACAAATTCATCATTTGAGGATACCACAAGCAGTATCACTGGCGATAATGCAGGGTTGAAGGAATTGTATGTGACAGGCATATACAAAAGCCTCAAAGGGCATCAGACTCTTTGCTCTTGAACAGGAACCCTAGGAAAGAGGGTATTGGCTTTGAGAGGAAACTCAATGATGATGGGACCTACTGAAAACCTGAGCAGTACCCCGAAACCTCATGGGTTGCTGCGAAAGGACCTTCTGTTGATCCATGCATTTATCTGGCTTTACCTGTGAATCTTCATATTCCTCTGATGAGTCATTTGACTCCAACTATAAACTATTCAAAAATTAGAGTGGTGAAGTATTTGCTCGATATGTTGGAACTAACTACAGGAACGGTCCCCCTGTGAAGAAAACCTGGGTTCCCAAAAGGTGCCTTGAAAATCTTCAGGTGAATGTCATCATGACACCACCTATGAAGAATAGGAACCCCATATCAAATTCTTCATATGGATCAAAATCTTCATATGGATCCAATCCTCACATGGACCAAATGCTTCATACGGATCAAATTCCTCACGCAGATCCAATCCTCATATGAACATCATTGTTCTAACACTTATGTTTCGCAAGGAAAGTCTAAAGGCTATGAATATGTGCATTATAGTCAGGACCCCGATCCTAAGTCACACCGAACTAGCATGTAACACATTATATGACTTGGCGGCCTCACGCACGGTATTACCATAGGTGCCACCTTACCTGGCCTGGGACCGTTTGCGCCTTTTGGCTCACGTATATGATAGTGCCACCAGCATCCATATGACAAAGAACCCGGGCTGACATGACTAGTCGTGAACCCAAAGTGGCGCTAACTTACAGGGACATGCATACATGACGCAACCACGAACATGTCGATCAACAACGTATGAACCCAAGTCGTAGCAAGCTACATGGACTTAAAGGAACAACGTGTGACATTTTCCCGAAGGGACAGACACAGGAAAAAAGAAGGACACATGCCGGCCAGCCTAAGTGTTCTGAAGCAGTAGCAAGCTACCATGGCTCAGTGTAAGCACTAGGAGACATTTCCTGGTAAGAGAGGCTACCAAGAATAAAAAACTAGGTTGTCGGATCCCACACATACCAAGCATTTCAAATCATACACATAGTATGCTCGATATGTGCAAATACAACATGGCATCACAACAAAACTCTACGACTCAAAGTATTTATTAATTAGGCTTTGAGGAGCCAGGTATTACAAACATAGGTCTCATGACCCAACATTCAGAGCATACAAGTAACAAGCACATGCGGAAGCTTAACTTGTCTGAGTACAGACAACTACAAATGAAAACGGCTGAGAAGCCTGACTATCTACAAGATCCTGCCGAGGGCACAAGATCATAGATGAGGTCGCAAGCTAAACATCAAAGTCCACGTAGAACTACTAGTGAGACTGAAGTCTCTCTACAAAAACATAAATTAAGAAAACGTGAGTACAAATGTACCCAACAATACTTACATCAGAACTAGCTACATATGCATCATTATCAACAAAGGGATGGTGGGGCTTAACTTCAGCAAGCCAGCTTTGACTCAGTGGCTAACCTGAACTACGACTACAAGCAACTCTTTGAGGTGGCGCACACGAGTCCACATATTCACCAACAATACACCATTATGGATCCGCTCCCATCTCCCTACGAGAACGCCATCCATAAAACTCACGCTTATCTTGCGCATTTTAGAGAATACACTTTCATTTGTCTATGAACTATATATGCAACCCAAAGGTCCTTTACCGTGGACGCAGCTATTCGAATAGATGATGTTAACCCTGCAGTGTTGTACTCCTTCACACACACTCTCACCACTTATCACCGTCTACACAACATGTACTTGGCAACCTTCAAGCGGAAGCCCAGCGAGGGTGTCGGCCACGACCTGACTAACCACACAAGTCCCTAGTCCAGGTTTATCGCCTATTCAGGTTCCATTCGCAAAGAGTCCGACCGAGGTTTCCACATAAGGCCCCGAACAATGTGTATAGGGTTCCGCGACACCAAACGGGCGCCCGACATACCCGGCCAGTGCCTACCGCATCACATCCCACCCCTCGGGCATACTACAAACATTAGAAACTACTTGCAACTCCCGGACAACGGACAGGGGCCGTTAGTAAGTCGAGAGGGTCCACTAGTTTTGGCCCCAACGCGTGGTAGTAGCTGTTCATGCATCACAAACACAGAACTCAGTTCCCGAGGACGGTTTCAATGAGACAACCCACCATGTACTTCTACATGGCCTCTCACCGCTACCATTACCAAATCGTGTTCACATACTTAGCTCTCAACAGTAGGACACGTTCACAACTTTCCAATTCATCCCCGATGAATCAGACCTGACACAACTCTAAGCAATAGCAGGCATGACGAACAAGCATGAATGAGTAGTCACATCAACGCTCAAACAACTCCTACTCCTGCTAATGGGTTTCATCTATTTACTATCGCAATGACAGGTCATGCAGAGGGAAAGGGCGTTCAACTACGGCAACAAGTAACAGATTAATCATTGTTGTCCTAGTGCAATAAAAGAGAGCAGGAGCAATAGAGTGGGATAGTATCGGAATGAACAAGGGGGTTTTGCTTGCCCAGCACTTTTGAAGGTGATATAGCTCTTCATCGGTGTCATCGAACTCATCGTCGGAACATGTCTATCGAGAGGGAACAACCACCGGCAACAGAGAAGGAACACAATCAATGCAATGCACAATATGATATATGATCATGACATGGAAAAATGTTGTGGTTTGAGCTAATGCAGGTAGCAACCAGATTAAATGAAGTTGGTTTGGATCAAAGATTCAAAATCAAACTCCATATGTGATGGTTTAAATGCCCTTTATATTATTTGTCCTAAACAGTACTCATAAGTTGTTCTAATAGGCATTAAAATGGTACAGATGGATAGACTGGATTTTTCTGATCATTTTTCATATATAAATTATTTCATTTGGAGTTATAGTTTATTTTCTATGATTTTTAGAAGTTTAAAGCATTTTCTGGAATTTCCTGAATTGTTTTAGTCCAAAAATGGTTAACTGCGTTAGCATAACGTCGACGTGACGTCCGCAGGTTAGCGGAGCCGATCCAGGTCAAACCTGACCTGTGGGTCCTGTGTGTCAGTGACTAACTAAACCAACCTAGTTATTTAACACTAAGCTAGGTTAATTAGTAGGGCTGGCCCCACCCGTTAGTGACCTAGGGCGGTCAAACCCGGGTCAGAGGGGGTCAAACCCTGGGTCAAATCGCCGGAGTTGACCCGCGGCTCATCGTCGGCGATGCCATAGACAACAGAGGGCGTTGGGATTCCTCCTCCGGTGACTACATGGCCGGCGGAGGGTAGCTACGGGGAGTTGGGGCTGACTCGCGCCCGTTGCGGCAAGCAGCAACAGTTATTGTGGCCGGAGACGATGGCCACGAGCTCGGCAGCGGCGGCCGGAGCCCTGGCGAGCTTGGTTCTGGCACTAGGATGCACGGCAGGGAGCACGGAGGAATGCTACGGGTTCCTGGGGGCGTGGCGAACATGGTGATGCACTCGGTTGCAAGCCCGCGTGGCTGTGGCCACGACGGCGATGTGCAGAGGTGGCAGCGCGTGCGGGTGTGAGTGAAACGGCGGCTACGGCGTGCGAGAATGGGAACTGAAAGGGGGAAGAGAGGGAGAGGCTCACGACGGTTGTAGCGGTGGCCTCGGCGAGCCCGGGGAGGCAACAGAGCGGGTGCACTGTCGCCGGCGATCTCGGCGGACCGAGGTTGAAGAAGACGGGGATGGCGGTGTTCCAGAGCTTCTGGCGTTGCTTGGCTCGATGCAGAAGACGGGGACGTTGAGGCGGAGCTCTCGGTCACGTCGGAGGGGTGAGGAGGAGGTCGTGGCCGTGGCAACAACGAGCGGCGGCTATGGTTGCGCTCGAGCGCGAGACGGGGAGAGAGCAGAGGAGGGGAGAAGCACGGGAGAGAGTGAGAGAGGTCTAGGGGGTGTGTGGCATCTCCAAGGATGCCCAGGCGGTCGAGGGGCACGTAGGCAGGGTGGAGGTGGCTGGTGGATGGCTACACGCGCCGAGCACGCACCCTTGCCTACTAGCGCGAGGAGGAAGGCGACAGAGGGTGCTGCAGTGGTGGGCTGGGCCGCCAGCTGGGCCAGCCAGGTGGGCTGCATAGGTGAGGCCTGGTAAGTCTCTCTCTCTTTTATTTCCTGTTTTCTATTTCTTCTGTAGCTTCAGGGCTTTATAAAAAACACCTGGACATTCTCAAAAATCATGAAACTACTCATGGCTACTGTATAGAATATATCCAACAGTAAACATTTTAGTTTATGATTATTTGGACATTTAAACTATTTTATACCATTTAAATGTCCAAATTCAAATAACATATGATTTAATCCAGTGACCTTATGATGTCCTAGAAAAGTGTGCACCATTTTTGTTATTGGTTCTAGACCAAGGCAAAGATGATGAACATTTTAGAAGGGCATTTCAGGTTCATTGACAAAGATTTTAGTAAACCCTAGTTGGTTTAAGAGGGTGTTGGGGGTTCTGTCATCCCCATTTCAACTTTCTGGGAGATTTAAACATGATGCAAACATTAGATGCTAGCACTAGGCAGACCAGAACTAGGGATGTGACAACTCACCCCCACTAAACAAGAATCTCGTCCCGAGATTCAAGCGTAGGTTAAGATGAAGGGGGACGCAAACTAACACAAACTTCATGATCCAGGTTGCACTTCATAAGAACGTTGATTCGACCACCATCTTGGTCTCGATGTCTTGCTCTAAGAACGCCAACCAATGTGACAATGGGAGGAAAGGGAAAACTCTAGAAGGATCAATCTCCTCGAAGATCGAACAATTCAGGATCAACTCACGGGGTGAGTCATTGAAACATCTCTCGATCTGAGACACGAAACATACATCCAAAGGATGGAGTGAAATAGATGACGAAGTTCACTAGGTAGACAACAATTTCACGCTTAAGAAGGTGGTGAACGGTTGTCATCGTAGCGAGGAGTTGAGTTGCCATAATATCATAGCGAGACATCTTGGAGGAGGTGACTTGTAGAATTATTACCTTAAGTGGCAAAAAGAATTACTTTTGCTATAGTGATCATTGGGACTCTTTATACCAGCCTAAGGCAATTCACCAACAATCGTTTGGAGGAGTTCAAAGGAATGGCATCTCCGGACTCGATCAGATGATGTGGACTACCTTGTTGAAGACAACGCAGGGAATGATTTTTGATTATCATCAGAAATGGATGGAACCCATGGTAGGACCACTTTGAGGATGATCCTGATCAGTAATTACTGATAAGGTTAGTCCATAGCAGGATGCACAATGGCGGTGCAAGCTAGGAACAAAATGCTAACGCCGGGAATGATTCTAGTAACTGGGGAGAAACTCAACAGTACAGAGTGAGTGCACTGTTTGAAAGGTTGTAGCATAACCGAGGAAACCGTGAGCACTATTCAAGTAATGCCAACGATAACACCTAATGCTTGCGCGTCCTCTCAAGAACTTGAGCATTTCCATATTCATCAAGGTTTTACCAAAATTCGTAACAAGGATCCTGGTACACAACATACTACCATGATGAATAGTGATGGACGATGCAGATGCAAAGGAAGATAACACCTTCTCAGATTTCACCTTAGCGAGGCCAAGGGATCAAAATATGGATGATCGACCAAGAAACATTTATCACTCCGCTTCTAATGTTCTCCTTGATGTGCTAGCGTAACCCATACATTGAGATGGTTCGGTATCTAGAACATCAAGTAACAGGTCGGACTTCGGGAGCTCAAGAATCCATAAGGAATAACTACAGAAGTAAATCATGCGAGGTCCTTATGGGGAGGTGTCCAACTTCCTCAATCAAGATACTACAATAATAGGTCTTTCGGCTGGTGTGTTGGCCACGACATCCACTTTACCGGGTTACAGGGAGACCAATCTTATAGTTCTTGGAAATCGTTCCAACCATCATATCTGCCTGAAATTCAGATCTGGTTGGCGTCAGAATATTCCATACTAATCAAGTCTAGGAAGAAAAATGAAAATTTGCAACACAAATTGATGAGACGGCGTTGCGAGATTCTCTGGGAATGAACTGCGATAGCAAGCTCCAAACATGAGCTGGTTCTGCTACACACATATGAACACACTGTCTCAGACAAGCATGACCACATAGTAGTCTTATAATAAAACACTACCCAGTTCAGGTTAGGATCCATCATCTAAGGTAACAAGTCTTGTGCATGACCTAGGATTAGCACAACAACTCCTTTTCCTTGAACAAATAAATCAGTGGCTTGGTGTTCTAGGGACACATATAGAATGGAGGTTGCAAGTCTCCAAAACACAGAATACTTCACACGTATGCATGAACGATTTGGGATGATTCCAGAGGAAGCAACATTGACTTTCTCGAATTCACGGTGGCGACTTGCATCAAATGCACATGAATTAGAGGAAGTCACTTCTTTCATCTGAACATATGCTTCATGCACGGGACATGAAGATAATGCTTATAGAAGTTTCCAATACTAGCTTAATGTCCAACGAAATCATGGGAAGGACATGGATGTTGTTAATGGGCTCAACAACAAGTTAAGAGCATCATTGGTTCTGATTTGATTTGATGATGTATGCTCGAGGTATCAACCACGAGTAAGACAACATTAAGAGCATCATTGGTTCTGATTTGATTTGATGATAACCCACACTCAAATCAAAGTTTGACATGACAATAGATACAACAACTGATCACGAGGATCAATCAATGAATATATCATTTTCTTCAACACACACACTCAAAATATCCCTTTGAGGTGAACTAAGTTGATTAAGCTTTTATCTTCCAACTCTCCAAGTTGTTGTTTGGCTTAAACAACAAGTTCAGGGGTATCCAACACAGACACTTGGAGAAAAGGTGGTTCATAGTGATAAACCAACTTGATCCCAAACTCAACATAGCGGTCAGGTGACAGCATGGTGATACCTCCAAGAAGTCATTCAGAAAATCACAAACCACCGATATGTTACTAAGCTCGAGAAACAATCTTGCTTTTCAGGGAAAGACTATATGACCAAAAGAGCGAGGGATTCACACAATCCTAACTCATTGATCAAAGAGTGCATCGAAAATAAGGACTAGTAGCACAATCAGTCTTAGAATGAGGATTCAATAACCAACATGCTAAGCATGAAATTATTGTTCTTTAACTACCAAGCAACAGAGTTGCTAGGAGTATGGATTTCACACATCATAGTTCACCGGCATTCCGGTTGCAACAACACAGAAACCGAGAGATGAATAATGAGGGCAAGAAGTATCACTGTATCAAGAGTTCATAGGATGGTGTGCAATTCCCATGACATTCTTGACGTAAGACGATAATACTCCAAGGTAGAATAGAAGAAAAACTGGATTGGCATTTTGATCTGCGGAATACAACTACTTTGACCCAATCCTAGATATGGATGAGGTTCTAGAGTTTGTTTCCTCCTAGTCATTCCAGAATAGAATGCATTGACAGACCACAAGAGTAATAGGCATCGATGAACCAATGCTCGCATACTCTTGACTATCAATTGATAGACGAAGGTCAGAAAACAACTAAAGAGGGACAACCCAAAAGAACATGTGATTTTCTGAGTTGTGGATGCATAGATTAGCATGTCGAACAAGTTCAACATATTTATTCCGGATATCCCTGCAGAGAGGTAGGACTGGCAGAGCAAGAACATAGAATCGAGAACTCGTCAAGAGCACCCTGGTTGTGATCTTTCGGTTCAGCGAGGACTTATGCCATAAGAAGTACATGGTATTTGGAAGAAGGATATACCACGAACCTCGAGGACTATCGCAAAGGTTAGTAATAACCTAAAGGAACGAGCAAACACTATCAACGTGAAGTAAGTAGGGTGAATCTCGGGTTCAAAAACCCAGGAGTAGAATACCTACTACTAAGTGGCATCACGGGATGCTTTTGAGAATAATGGCCAGAATCATCACACTGGAAACACAAAACATGGCTTGCTTGCTAGGTGATCCCCTAAGACACCTAGGGTCATAATAATAGTTCCAACATATACGTCGAGGCAATAGAGTACCTTAACTCACTGATTAGTGTGGTCAAACTGGCCCAAAAAGACATTGGAAACAGGAGGAAGGGATTTGCAAATGCATCAGACTATTTAGAAACCTGGGATGACTTAGACAGTATAACGGCTATGAATGCTCGAAAAGATTTGAGACACCCTACAAAATGGTAGCATAAACACTCGATCATTATAGAATCAAGATTCCGAGACCAACTGTCAATACAGGGAGATAGTAAGAACTGAACTGAGGCTATAATTCACCAATCTTATAAGTCTACGAATTAGTAACACGTGATCCTAATAGAAAGAAGAGAAAACCTAGTTTCTTATCCCCGTAGGAAAGGTAGTATGACTCGGATTAGAAGGCATAAGGTATAAGGTGTAAAAAGAGCCTTACGTTCCATCCCACAATCAATTCCCTTATATAACTAGAGCATTTCTAGACTCAACTTCGGCCAGTTTGGCTTGGTAATCCTACAAGCAGTCAGGCTTTGATACCAAAGTTGTCAGGACGCCGATCCTAAGTCACACCGATCTAGCATGTAACACATCATATCACTTTGCGGCCTCACGCATGGTATTCCCATGGGTGCCACCTTACCTGGCCCAGGACCGTTTGTGCCTTTTGGCTCATGTACATGATAGTGCCGCCAGCATCCATATGACAAAGAACCCGGGCTGACATGTCTAGTCGTGAACCCAAAGTGGCGCTAACTTACAGGGACATGCATACATGACCCAACAACGAACGTGTCAATCAACAATGTATGAACCCAAGTCATAGCAAGCTACATGGACTTAAAGGAACAATGTGTGGCATTTTCCCGAAAGGATAGACATAGGAACGAAGAAGGACACATGTCGGCCAGCCTAAGTGTTCTGGAATAGTAGGAAGCTACCATGGCTCAGTGGAAGCACTAGGAGATATTCCCCGGTAAGAGAGGCTACCAAGAATAAACAACTAGGTTGTCAGATCCCACACATACCAAGCATTTTAAGTCATACACACAATATGCTCGATATGTGGAAATACAACATGGCATCACAACATAACTCTACGACTCAAAGTATTTATTCATTAGGCTCCAAGGAGCCAGGTATTACAAACATAGGTCTCATGACCCAACATTTAGAGCATACAAGCAGCAATCACATGCGGAAGCCTAACTTGTCCGAGTACAAACATCTACAAATGAAAAAGGCTGAGAAGCCTGACTATCTACAAGATCCTGCCGAGGGCACAAGATCGTAGCTGAAGTAACAAGCTAAACGTCGAAGTCCACGCGGAACTACTACTGAGACTGAAGTCTATCTGCAAAAACATAAATTAAGCAAACATGAGTACAAATGTACCCAGCAAGACTTACATCAGAACTAGCTACATATGCATCATTATCAACAAAGGGATGGTGGGGTTTAACTGCAGCAAGCAAGCTTTGACTCAGTGGCTAACCTGAACTACAACTGCAAGCAACTCTTTGAGGTGGCGCACATGAGTCCACATATTCACCAACCAATACACACTATGGATCCGCTCCAGTCTCCCTACGAGAACACCATCCATAGCACTCATGCTTATCTTGCACATTTTAGATTATCCACTTTCACTTGTCTATGAACTGTATAGGAAACCCAGAGGTCCTTTACCGTGGACGTGGCTATTCGAATAGATGATGTTAACCCTGCAGGGGTCTACTTCTTACCACCCGCTCTCACCACTTATCGCCGTTTACATGACATGTACTCGACAGCATTCAAGCGGAAGCCCAACGAGGGTGTCGGCCACTACCTGACTAACCACACAAGTCCCTAGTCCAGGTTTATCGCCTACTCAGGTTCCATCCGCAGGGAGTACTCCCGAGGTTTCCACATACGGCCCCGAATGATGTGTACAGTGTTCCGCGACACCAAATGGGCGCGCGACATACCCGGCCACATGCCTACCGCATCACAGCCCACCCCTCGGGTCAGTGCTGCGCACGGCCTCTAGCATACTACAAATACCAGAAACTACTTGCAACTCCCGGACAAAGGACAGGGGTGGTTAATAAGTCGAGAGGGTCCACTGGTTTGGGCCCAACGCGTGGTAGTAGCTATTAATGGATCACAAACACAGAACTCAGTTCCTGAGGATGGTTTCAATGAGACAGCCCACCATGTACTCCTACATGGCATCTCACCACTACCTTTCCCAAATTGTGTTCACACACTTTGCTCTCAATAGTAGTACATTTCACAACTTTCCAATTCATCCCCGATGAATCAGACCTGACACAACTCTAAGCAATAGCAGGCATGATGAACAAGCATGAATGAGTAGGCACATCAGCGCTCAAACAACTCCTACTCATGCAAGTGGGTTTCATCTATTTATTGTGGCAATGACAGGTCGTGCACAGGAAAAGGGGGTTCAACTATCGCAACAACTAACAGATCAATCGTTGTTTTCCTAATTCAATAAAATAGAGCAGGAGCAAGAGAGTCAGATAGTATCGGAATGAACAAGGGGGTTTTGCTTGCCTTGAACTTCTGAAGATGGTATAGCTCTTCATCGGTGTCAGCGAACTCATCGTCGAAACACGTCTATCGAGAGGGAACAACCACCGACAACAGAGAAGGAACATAATCAATGCAATGCACAATATGATGCATGATCATGACATGGCAAAATGTTGTGGTTTGAGCTAATGCAGCTAGCAACCAGATTAAATGAAGTTGGTTTGGATCAAAGATTCAAAATCAAACTCCATATGTGATGGTTTAAATGCCCTTTATACGATTTATCCTAAACAATAGTCATAAGTTCTTCTAACATGCATGAGAATGGTACAGATGGATAGATTGGATTTTTCTGATCATTTTCATATATTAATTATTTCATTTGGAGTTATAGTTTATTTTCTATGATTTTTAGAAGTTTAAACCATTTTCTACAATTTCCTGAATTGTTTTAATCCAGGAATTGGTTAATTACGTCAGCATGTTGTCTGTGTGATGTCAGCAGGTTAGCGGAGCCGGTCTAGGTCAAACCCTACCTATGGGTCCCGCGTGTCAGTGACTAACTGAACTAACCTAGTTATTGAACACTAAGCTAGGTTAATTAGCAGGGCTGGCCCCACGCATTAGTGACCTAGGGCGGTCAAACCCTGGCCAGACGGGGTCAAACCCCGGGTCAACTCACCGGAGTTGACCCACGGCTCGTCCCCGGCGACGCCGGAGACGGCTGAGGGCGTCTAGATTCCTCCTCCGGCGACCAAATGGCCGCTGGAGGGCAACTACGGGAAGCTGGGGCTCACTCGTGCCCGTTGCGGCAAGCATCAACAGCTAGGGTGGCCGGAGACAATGGCCACGAGCTCGGCAGTGGCTGCCGAAGCTCGGGTGAGCTTGGTTCCGACGCTAGGATGCATGCCAGGAAGCATGGAGGAATGCTACGGGTTCCTGGGGGCGTGGCTAATGCGGGGACGTGCTCGGTGTCAAGCCCGCGTGGTTGTGGCCATGACGGTGGCGTGCAGAGGCGGTGACGCCTGCCGGTGTGAGTGACGCGGCGTCGGCGAAATCGGGGAGACAACAGAGCGGGCGCACGGTCACCGGCGATCTTGGCGGGCCGAGGTTGAAGGAGACGGTAGTGGTGGCGTTCCAGAGCTTCCAGTGTCACTTGGCTCGGTGCAGAAGACAGTGACATCGAGGCGGAGCTCTCGGGCATTTCATAGGGGCTAGGAGGAGGCGGTGGCCGCGACAACGATGAGCGGCAGCGATGGCTGCGCTCGGGCGCGAGAGGGAGAGAGAGCAGAGGAGGGGAGAAGCACGGGAGAGAGTGAGAGAGGTCCAGGGGGTGCGTGGCATCTCCAGGGATGCACAGGCAGTCGAGGGGGCACAAAGGCAGGGTGGAGGTGGCCGGCGTGTGGCTGCGTGCGCCGGCCACGCGCCCTTGCCTACTGGTGCGAGGAGGAAGGCGACAGAGGGAGCTGCGATGGTGGGCTGGGCCAGTTGGCTGGGCCGTCAGCTGGGCCGGCCAGGTGGACTGTACAGGTGAGGCTAGGTAAGTGTGTCTCTCTCTTTTATTTCCTGTTTTCTATTTCTTCTGTAGCTTCAGGGCTTTATTAAAAATACCTGGACATTGTCGAAAAATCATGACACTACTCATGGCTACTGTTTAGAATAGGTCCAACAGTAAACATTTTAGTTTATTATTATTTGGACATTTAAATTATTTTGTAGCATTTAAATGTCCAAATGCAAATAACATATGATTTAATCCACTGACCTTATGATGTCCTAGAAAAGCACCATTTTTGTTAGAGGTTCTAGACCAAGGCAAAGATGATGAACATTTTAGAAGGGCATTTCAGGTTCATTTAAAGAGATTTTAGTAAACCCTAGTTGGTTTAAGGGGGTGCTGGGGGTCCTATCATCCCCATTTCAACTTTCTGGGAGATTTAAACATGATGCAACATCAGATGCTAGCACTAGGCAGAGTAGAACTAGGGATGTGACAACTATTCTTCAAACCATTTTCTTCATAAATCCTCGAAGAATTTCTCTCCTTATTCATATGCTTATCCTAACCCGTCTTCTGTGAAACGAAGTGCACTGGCTTCAATGCCATCTTTTTCTTATGGAGCTCATAGAATGATGAACTCTTTGCCACCCTTCCAGATGTGGTTGTTGACGAAAAAGAACTAATCTCTTATGTAGGGTTAGGTCTCCGGACGAACTTAATCGTGTGAGGAATTTGCTGGAGACCTGAATGTGCTTGAATGGACGCAAGCTAATCATGAAGAATATTACTCATTTCTCACGTCCTCATATTTCTATATCTTGTACTGTTGATGAAATTTATATCATATTCTTCACTGATGAAGTATATGGGTTCATAAGTTGCACTAATTCATCTGCAGGATGAACAACCCAAAGCTACTGAGTGGGTCCTCGATAGTGGATGTAAAAATCACATGACCGATGACAAGAACTTATTGATGGACACTTCTGTCGGATTATGGGTTCCACAAACCCTTGAATGGTTCAAACTCTGGGGTGCATGCGGAGATCTCAACCTACCCAGCATGCCTACTCGCGATCCTCCTAAGCCTGGCACGTCGAGCTCGAAGAGGCAAAGAGACACAGCAGTTTATCCTAGTTCGGGCCACCTTGCAGTGTAATACCCCACTCTAGTGTTTTTGGTGGATTGCCTCGAAGGGCTGAGGATGAACTAGTATAGTGGATGAACTGGCCTTAGGAGGTGAGGTGTTCTTGAGCTCAAGAGAGCTGGTGAGGTGGTCGGGTGAGAGTCGCCCCAATGTGAACTAGATGCCCCCTATGGTGGTGGCTAAGTCCTATTTATAGTGGCCTTGGTCCTCTTCCCGAATGTTTGCAGGAAGGGATCCCACAACGGCCGGATTTGACAAGGGACAAGTAGTACAGCTTATCCTGACTAAAGTGGTCTTCGCCCTCAAAAAGCCGCAGGCCGTGACGCTGCAGTGGGCTCGATGATGACCTCCATCCTGCCGTCCTAGTGGTCTTGGTCTTGTTGCACCGGAATGGAAACCTTTGGCTGATTCCTCGGGACTCCGTGCCTGTGGCATACCTCCCTTGCACCGAACAGGAAATTAGCGCTATGTGCCCGCTGGAGCCTGCCTGGCACCCGCCTGGCCTTAGTCGTCATGGCTCACGTTAGCTGAACCTCGTGAGGTGGACCTTGCACAGAACTCTCCGCCCCTCAGGAGCCAGCCTGAAGAGGCCGGTCCCCTCGGGGGTCTTTGAGTCATCCGCCTCGCAAGGCTTGTCCCCTCACGAGGGTCTTGAGTCGTTGATGTTGAAGCTGGGCTGTACCAGGCCGTCGATGGAGCCACGTGGTGGGCTGCAGGCAGGCAAGTCTGGATACCCTCATATCCAGAATGCCGACAGTAGCCCCCGGGCCCAAGGCGCGCTCGGACTTGGCTTCCAGGCGAAGCCAAGGGGCAAGTGCGAAGCGCCATGGGCCACAACTGCCTGTGGCCTGGATGACCCATGGCGATTGATGGGACGTGGGCGTCTCCAATTCCCCACGCTGCCTCGGCAACTGTTCGACTTGACGGGATGATGCAGCATGCAGAAGACCATCATGGCGCGAGGTCGTGGATGTGGGCGGTTGGCCTTCCTTGGCTATAAATGTGGGGGACGGGCAGAGCCCCCCTCACTCATCTCTCTATTGTCTTTGTGCCACCCGCTTCTTCTCCTTCTTCATATTAATTCCATGGTGCCGTCGGGGAGGTTTTTGATGGCCGAGAAGGGGAGGGTTCCGAGGAGAGTCCGGCCGCTTCGCCTCCCAAGAGAGACCGCTGCCATCCTCGTATGCAATCCGTGACCCCCTCGTAAGCAATCCGTGCATCCCCCAGGGTCATCGTTTCTCTTGGTGCCCGTGATCGTACCTCTTCTCGTGGCGAGGGCCACCGGCTTCGGAGCAGCCCCCATGACGAAGGGAGGCGTGATACGTCTGTCACATCCCTAGTTCTGGTATGACCTAGACTAGCTAGTCATTTGTGCATCATGTTAAATTCCATTTAAATTTGAAATGGGGATTTGTGAAACCCTCAGAATCATCTCTGAAAATGACCCAAATAAAAATTGTTCCAAAAAGGTCCAAGGAAATGTTCATGTTGCTCTCTGAAAATATTGGTCAGAGGTAAAATTCAAACAAATATTTTAGGATCTCATGGATATTTAATTTTGGCCATTTGGATTAATCCGATAATTATTTGCATTGGAAATATATTAGTTATATATATTAATATATGTCCAAAAATTATGCCAATTGTTTGGGAGTTCTGGAACAATACCACTAGCTTCTATAAAAATTGGCATAAGAAAATAAAATGATTTAGTATTTTAATTAAATCAAAACATATGTCAGAAAAATGGAAAAAGAAATAAAGAGGAGAAACTTACCTGGCGCCTACCTTCGGCCCACAGGCCCAGAACTGTTGGCCCAGCCCAACAGCCTTGCCCTGCTTCGTCCTCCTCGTCGCCCCGGACGCACTGGAACGACGCCACGCGCCGCCCCGCTCCTCTCTCCCTCTCACTCATTCCTCCCCTTCCCCTGGTCTCTCTCCCACGCGACCGCCCGAACGCGCCGTCGCCGCCGCACGCCATTGCCGCGGCCACCACCTCCCCCTCTCCCTCTCTTCGAGTCTGGTAGCTCGCCACGTCGTCCACCACCTCTCCATCAAGCCGTGCCTCGCCGGACGCCCCGTGGAGCCGTCGCTGTCGCCTTCTTCACCTCCGGCCGTCATGGATCCCCATCGCCGCCCTGCCGTCACCAGTGCGTCCCCGAGCCCGCTTCGACGCCCGCAGCAACCGCAGTGAGCTCCGCCACCGTTCCCCTCTCTCCGTTTAGCTGCCCGCACGCCGTAGCCCTCCTCCCCACCACGGCCGAAGCCTCTCGCCGCCGTCCATGTCGTTGTCGTCGTCTCGGCCCGCCTCCGCCCAAACCGAGCACCCCATCGTGCTCCCGGTGCCACGAGGGTGCCGCCGAGCCCCTCAGGTGGCCTCCCCGTGCCCCGCAGCCCGTTTCCGCTCGAAGCCGAACTCCGGCCGCCGCTCCGAGCTTCGCCCCGGCGAGCTCCAGCGTCCCCGCGGCTTCCCGTCTGCTCCCCTGGATGCGGACGAGCCCGGGCTACGCCCCGGTGCTCTCAGACGCCGTCCCCGTGGCCTGTGGCACGGACTCCGCCGCGTCCAGAGGTCGCCGGCAGCGAGCCCCTTCGCCTGAGCCCCACCATGTGGGCCCGGCCCGTCAGGTGATTAGCTTAGTGCTAATCACCGCTTAGTTAACCCCCTGACACTGACAGTGGGCCCCAGCGCCACTAATCTAAGTTAGATTAGAATTAACCCCCCTGTTAACTAACTGTGACACTGACGTGTGGACCCCACACGTCAGGTTTGACCCTGGTCAGTCAGTTGACCTGCTGACCTCGTGCTGACGTCATGCGGGCGCAATAACATATTTTCTGGAATTAAAATAATTCAGGAAAATCCAGAAAATGTTTTAAACTTCAAAAATTCATATCAATTCAACCGTAGCTCAGATTGAAATAATTTATATATGAAAAATTATCAGAAAAATGTAATCTATCCATCTGTACAAGTTTCATGCATGACAAACCAACTTATACATGTTGTATAAGTGAAACACTATAATGGCTTATATAAAGAGCTTATTTTGGAGATGCATTTGAACCTTTGGTTCAAATGGACTTCATCCAAATATAATGCTAGCTGCATTAGCACAATCAGCATCACATCTTCATGCCATGTTCATGCATCATTGTGTTGCATATGCTTGTGTTTTGATTGTTGGCACCGTTCCTTCTCGATAGGTCTTGCTCCGAGGACCGTTCCAGAGTACCGGTCTGTGAAGCAGTGCCTCCTCTGTTGATTTACCAGGCAAGCAAACCCCCTTGTTCATTCCGATACAATCCTACTCTCTCGCTCCTGCTCTCGGTTATTGCATTAGGACAACAACGATTCATCTGCTACTTTGTGTTGTGGTAGTTGAACCCATTCCTCTGCATGACCTGTCATTGCCACAGTAAATAGTTGAAACCCACTAGCATGTGTAGGAGTTGATTGAAGCCATTGTTGTGTTCCTACCATGCTATGCCTGCTATTGCTTAGAGTTGTGTCAGGTCTGATTCATTGGGAATGAGTTGGAGTGTTATGATATGTTCTGATGCTGAGAGTGAAGTGTGTGAACACGATTTGGTAAACGTAGCAGTGAGAGGCCATGTAGGAGTACATGGTGGGTTGTCTCACTGGAACCGTCCCTAAGCACTGAGTTCTATGTATGTTGTCCAATGACTCGATACAACGACACATTGGGTTCCGGTAACTCGACCCTTCTCGACTTATTAACCAACTTGGTCTCTGTCCAGGAGTCGCAACTAGTTTCTGGTGTTTGTAGGTAGTGCTATTTTTCTACCAAGTGGCACCCGGCAGGGTGGGCTTGGGACAGACTAGGCACACGTGGCCTGGTGTACCGAGTGGCACCCGGATGGTGGGCTCGGGAACCCTGCACACATCATTTGGGGCCGTGAGCGAAACCCCGGCCGGATCTCCTTGCGGATGGAACCCGAATAGGCGATAAACCTAGACTAGAGTCTTGTGTGGTTAGTCAGGTCGTGGCCGACACCCTCGCCAGGCTTCCGCTTGAAGGTTGCCGAGATACATGACGTGTACATGGCGGTAAGTGGCGAGAGCGTGTGTGAAGAAGTACACCCCTGCAGGGCTAACATGATCTATTCGAATAGCCGGGTCCGCGGTTATGGACTTCTTGGATGCTTACATGGTACATAGACAACTTGAAGTGTATACTCTAAAAAGCTCAAGACAAGTGTGAGTGCTATGGATGGCCTTCTCGTAGGCAGACGGGGATGAATCCATAGTAGTGTATTGTGTGGTGATTAGTGGACTCGTGTGCGCCATATCACCTCAAGAGTTTCTGGTAGTCGTAGAACAGGATGGCCACTGAGTCAAAGCTGGCTTGCTGCAACTAAACCCCACATTACCTTCTTGATACACATGCATGTATGATAGGATCTGATGTAAGTCTTGCTGAGTACCTTTGTACTCATGTTGCTTTATTTATGTTTTTGCAGGGGAGACTTCGGTCTTAATAGTGTTCTCGTGGACTTCGACGAGTAGTTTGTACCTCAGCTACGATCTTGATCGGATGTTGTAGATAGGCAGGATCTTCAGCCTTTTTCATTTGTAGATGTCTGTACCCAGACATGTAATGCTTCCGCTTGTTGCTTGTCTGCTCTGTATGATGGGTCTTGTGACCCATGTTTGAAATAAAGGCTATGATGGCTCTTTGAGCTTTATCTATGTGAGTTATTGAGTTATGCTGTGATGCCATGTTGTACAACACATACTTGCATGTTATGCGTACGTTTAACGTGTATTGCTATGTGTGGGATCTGACTATCTAGTTGTTTATCCTTAGTAGCCTCTCTTACCGGGAAATGTCTCCTAGTGTTTCCACTGAGCCATGGTAGCGTGCTACTGGTCCGGAACACTTAGGCTGGCCGGCATGTGTCCTTCTTCGTTCCTGTGTCTGTCCCTTCGAGGAAATGTCACGCGATGAATACCGGAGTCCTATTAGCCCGCTACAGCCCGGTTTACCGGAGTCCTGTTAGCCCAATTGCTACAGCCCGGATTCACTCGCTGATGACCGACACGTTCGATGCTGGGTCATGTATGCCTGTCCCTGTAAGTTAGTGCCACTTTGGGTTCACGACTAGCCATGTCAGCCCGGGTTCTCTGTCATATGGTTGCTAGCGACACTATCATATATGTGTGCCAAAAGGCGCAAATGGTCCCGGGCATGGTAAGGCGACACCCGTGGGAATACCGTGCGTGAGGCCGCAAAGTGATATGGGGTGTTACATGCTAGATCGATGTGCCTTAGGATCGGGGTCCTGACAACGTCTCCAATGTATCTACTTTTACAAACACTTTTGCCGTTGTATTGGACTCTAACTTGCATGATTTGAATGAAACTAACCCGGACTGATGCTGTTTTCAGCAGAACTGCCATGGTGTTATTTTTGTGCAAAAATAAAAAGTTCTCGGAATGACCTGAAAATCCACGGAGATTACTTTTGGAAAATATAAAAAATATTGGCGAAAGAATCAAGGCCAGGGGGCCCACACCCTGCCCACGAGGGTGGGGGCGCGCCCCCTCCCCTTGGGCGTGCCCCTGCCTCGTGGGCCCCCTGGATGTCCACCAACCTCAACTCCAACTCTGTATATTTGCTTTCGCGGAGAACAAAATCAGAGAGATAAGTTTCATTGCGTTTTTCGATGCGGAGCCGCCGCCAAGCCATAATCTCTCTCAGGAGGGCTGATCTGGAGTCCGTTTGGGGCTCCGGAGACGGGGATTCGTCGTTGTCATCATCATCAACCATACTCCATCACCAATTTCATGATGATCACCGCCATGCGTGAGTAATTCCATCATAGGCTTGCAGGACGATCATGGGTTGGATGATATTTACCATGTAATCAAGTTAGTTTTGTTAGGGTTTGATCCCTACTATCCACTATGTTCTGAGATTGATGTTGCTATGACTTTGCTATGCTTAATGCTTGTCACTAGGGCCCGAGTGCCATGATTTCAGATCTGGACCTATTATGTTTTCATGAATATATGTGAGTTCTTGATCCTATCTTGCAAGTCTATAGTCACCTATTATGTGTTATGATCAGACAACCCCGAAGTGACAATAATCGGGATACTTCTCGGTGATGACCGTAGTTTGAGGAGTTCATGTATTCACTAAGTGCTAATGCTTTGTTCTAGTACTCAATTAAAAGGAGGCCTAAATATCCCTTAGTTTCCAATAGGACCCCGCTGCCATGGGAGGGTAGGACAAAAGATGTCATGCAAGTTCTTTTCCATAAGCATGTATGACTATATTCAGAATACATGCCTGCATTACATTGATGAACTGGAGCTAGTTCTGTGTCACCCTATGTTATTACTATTATATGAGGAATCGCATCCGACATAATTATCCATCATTGATCCAATACGTACGAGCTTTTCACATATTGTGCTTTGCTTATTTACTTTACCATTGCAACTATTACAATTACTACAAAACTGCTATCGTTACTTTTGCCACTGTTACCGTTACTATCTTACTACTTTGCTACTAAATACTTTGCTGCAAATACTAAGTTATCTAGGTGTGGTTGAATTGAAAACTCAACTGCTAATACTTGAAAATATTCATTGGCTCCCCTTGTGTCGAATCAATAAATTTGGGATGAATACTCTACCCTCGAAAACTATTGCGATCCCCTATACTTGTGGGTTATCAAGGCGCGTCGTGAACGTGCGCCCACCTCGACCGCGCTTCTCCTTGCTGGACGTGCTCCCCGAGTTCGTGGTGTGGTCGAAGAGCCCGGCCGGCACATCGATCCGACTTCCGCGCTTCTTCTCCGGCGAGCTGCCATCCTCGGGGCTCGATGGTCTCTGGCTGTAGGCTGACACCTGCTGCAGCAGAGCTTCGTGGCTCAGGAGTGAGGTCGCCACCTCTGGTGGCTGGTCCTGACTCGCGGTTGGCAGGCGTTTTCCCGCGCCCGAGGCCTGGGCGGAAGGTGCATCCTCCACTTCAAATATGACGGCCTGGCGACACTCTTCGGGAGGGTGTTCAGGGAGGACGGCTGCCGCGTGGGGTGATGCCCGGAGGACGGCAACGATGAGGAGGGTGGCGAAGGTGAGCTTGGCCTTGGTGGTGCGCGCTCCTCTTCTCGAGACGGCAGCTCCTCCTCGGATGAGAGCTTGAGCAGTGGTGGCTACGACCGGCCCCCACGCCATCGCGCTTGGGTCGAGGACGGCGGTGGTTGGTCCCGCCGCAGCGCTCCGGTGAAGCTAGAGAGGAGCCCGGCGTGAGTTTGGGTGCCACCAAACTTGGACTCAAGACCGGCCGCAGCCCCAGGTCACCTATGGAGGAATGGGTGGAGCGCCAGGCCACCTTGGGGCGCTGCTTGAGGATGCGGCGCTGGTGCCGGGTTCGTACACCTCGGCCTTCTTTGTTTAGCCTTTCCTTTCTCCTGTAATTCAAAAAAATGGTGTAACCCGTCGGGGCGTGTAATGAACTACAGCAGTTATGCCCTTTATGCTATGCTTGCCATCTTGATGCTGTGTTGCAATGTTTGCGCTCTGAGTAGGCCAGGATAGGGAACTTAGCTTGATATGTGCACAGTAGCTTTCCTCCCCACGAGGACTTGGCTTCTGGTGCTCAACGAGGCCCCCTTCCTGGGGAGATGGAGGTCACAGACCTCGGGAGATGCCTCGGGGTCTCAGGAGCCGCCGCGGAACTGCTGTAGGGCCGCTTTTAAAGGAAAAGGAAACCTGACGAGTGCCTCACTCGTCCTCATGTGAGGCCCCTGTCATAGATTAGCTCTGACTCAATGCACCGTGTCGTGTTGCCCGGGGGGGCACGGATGTAAGGGGTGCTGATGCGTGTGAGGTTGATTGAGGACTCCTCGGGAGGATAAGGCCGAAGTACCGGGGTAGCGGGGCTCGGCGCGGTGTGCGCGCATGAGGGAAGGCTTCAGGCACACACATCTGTCTAGCCCACACGCGCAAGGCGCGTGATGGAGAGTGATGGGAAACTGCCACGTCTCTCCTGTCCTTAGGCTAAAAAGCAAACGAGCGGGGGGAGAAGAATCCAACTCGGTGAACTGGAACATGAAAGCGCGAAATCCATAGAAAGATTACTAAAAGTCTGCAAGCAACTTCGTAAGGCAAATGAACAGCTGTGTTCGGCACCTAATCTAGTCTTCTCACCAGCACAGAGCTAAGTCCTGCCACTAAGATCTGGAAGGGAGCCCCCATGAGGCCCCAGGGCGGCTCTCAGGACACTTCGGGGCGTGTACAGCCCCACTCATTATTACATGAGAGTGTCACGAGCGGAGACCTTCACAGGACGGAGCCTTGCTTCACAGGCTGGAGCCTTGCTTCACAGGCTGGAGCCTTTATTCATGGGTAGGACTTCCAAAGGTGGTGGATGTTCCAGGCAATCTGGATGGGGACCCCGTCCTGTGTCTCCAGGCATGCGACGCCAGGCCTGGAGACACGTGCGATCCTAAACAGGCACTCCCACATGGGAGAGAGCTTGTGCAGCCCTTCCCTAAAGAGGACCCGCCTCAGGATGATGTCGCCCACCTCCAACGTCCTGGAGCGGACGCTGCGGCAGTGATACCGCCGCAGCGCCTGCTGGTACCTTGCCGCCCGGAGCGAGGCTTGACGGTGGCCTCCCCCAGCACGAGATCCATCCCCCACGCGGCGTCCTACGTGCCTCTTCAAACGCCAGGACCCGCGTGGAGCGATGCTTGACCTCATGTGGGAGAACCGCTTCTGCACCATAGACGAGGAAGAACGGCGTCTCTCCCGTTCCCTTGGTGGCGATGGTGCGGATGGACCACAGCACAGACTATAGTTCGTTGAGCCAGCCCCTGCCACAGGCCTCAAGCTTCTTCTTGAAGGTTCTTGTCTTGAGGTCCCTCAGGACTTCGGCATTGGCCCGCTCGGCTTGGCCGTTGCTCCTGAGGTGTGCCACTGAGGCGTAGCATATCTGCGTTCCAAGGTTAGCACATTGTCTTTTGAAAAGGTTGCTAGTGAATTGCGAGACGTTGTCGGTGATGATGCGGTTAGGAACCCCAAACCGGCTCACGATGCCCTTGATGAACTCGACGGCTGATCCAGCTGGGATGGTGCACACAGCTTCTATCTCCACTCATTTTGTGAATTTGTTGATGGCGACGTAGAGGTACCGGTAGCCCCCTGGCCCTCGAGGGAACGTCCCCAAGATGTCCAGCCCCAGGACCGCGAACGGCCATGTGAGCGGGATCATTTGGAGACCCTGTGCAGGCTGGTGAATTTTCTTGCTCTGGAAATGGCATGCTTCACAAGAACGCACTAGCTCTATGCCATTGTTGAGCGCGGTGGGCCGATAGAAGCCGATGTGGAACGCCTTGCCCTCCAGAGTGCGTGATGAGGAATGATGCCCGCAGTCCCCACAATGTATGTCTTCTAGTAGCCCAAGTTCCTGCTCCCTGGAGATGCATTGTAACGAAACATCATTGGGCCTCTTGCGATATAACTCACCATCCTGGATGCAGTACGCGGTGGCTTGACGAGAGCGCACTCAGCATCCTCCTCCTTCTCTGGCAAGGTCCCTTGAAGCAGGTATGCCTTGAACTCCTTAGTCCAGCACCCCTCCTGAGGCTCGAGCACAAGCAGCAGGCGGGCCCTTGTGGGATGGCCACAGGCTAGGGCACCCGTCTCAGGCGCCCGGTGCTGGAGCCGCAGTTGGGGGAGCCGCAGATGGCTTGAGGAGCCGCTCCTTAAACACCCCCGGCTCCTGGGGGATCCTTCGGGAGGCTCTCTTGGCGATATCGTCTCCCTGCTTGTTTGTCCCTCGCGACACGTGCTACAGTTCCAAGCCCAAGAACCACTTCTCCCTCTTGTCTACCTCTTCCAACTATGCCTCCATGTGCTCGTCCTTTGGTGTGTACTACTTACTGGAGAAGTTGACGAGGAGTTGGGAATCGCCCTTGATGATGAGGCGCTTCACCCCCAGCGCTGCAGCGGCCCTGAGACCGGCGAGCAAGCCCTCAAATTCCGTGATGTTGTTGGAGAACTTTTATCCCTACTGGAAGCAGTGTTTTACCACGTAGTAGAGCTTTTCCTTGGTTGGTGAGATGAGGACAGCCCCTGCTCCTGCGCCTTGTCGTGCGAACGCTCCGTGAAATTACATGATCCACCTGTGTGGCTCCTCGCCCCAGGTAGGAGGGAGAAGTCCTCGCTCACCCCGTGGTCGGGGATGTCAGTCCACTCGGCCACGAAGTCAATTTGGGCCGCACCCTTGATGACTCTGGTGTTGTTGAACTCGAGATGGAATGCCTGAATCTCAATGTTCCACTCTGCAACTCGCCGGCGGCGTTCGGCCTTCGCAGCACCCTCTCCAATGGCTATGCCAAAACGATTTTGATGGGGTGGCCTTGGAAGTAGTGGTGCAGCTTTCGAGAGGCGACGAGGACCGCGAGCAAGAGCTTCTGAGGCATGGGGTAATGCGCCCATGCCTCCCTCAGCACTGATACGTCTCCAACGTATCTATAATTTTTGATTGCTCCATGCTACTTTATCTACTGTTTTAGACAATATTGGGCTTTATTTTCCACTTTTATATTATTTTTGGGACTAACCTATTAACCGGAGGCCCAGCCCGGAATTGCTGTTTTTTTGCCTATTCCAGTGTTTCAAAAAACATAATATCAAATGGAGTCCAAACGGAATGAAACCTTCGGGAACGAGATTTTCTCACCGAACATGATCCATGAGACTTGGACCCTGCTCCAAGGAACAAAAGAGGCGGTCACGAGGGTGGGGGCCGCCTCCCCTAGGGCGCGCCCCCCTGCCTCGTGGCCCCCCTGTTGTTCCACCAACGTACTCCTTCCTCCTATATATACCTACGTATCCCCAAACGATCAGAACAGGAGCCAAAAACCTAATTCCACTGCCGCAACCTTCTGTATCCATGAGATCCCATCTTGGGGCCTGTTCCGGAGCTCCACCGGAGGGGGCATCCACCATGGAGGGCTTCTACATCAACACCATAGCCCCTCCGATGAAGTGTGAGTAGTTTACTTCAGACCTTCGGGTCCATAGCTAGTAGCTAGATGGCTTCTTCTCTCTTTTTGGATCTCAATACAATGTTCTCCACCTCTCTCGTGGAGATCTATTCGATGTAATCTTCTTTTTGCGGTGTGTTTGTTGAGACCGATGAATTGTGGGTTTATGATCCAGCTTTTCTATGAATAATATTTGAATCTTCTCAGAATTCTTTTATGTATGACAGAGTTATCTTTGCAAGTCTCTTCAAATTATCCGTTTGGTTTGACCAACTAGATTGGTAGTTCTTGCAATGGGAGAAGTGTTTAGCTTTGGGTTCAATCTTGCGGTGTCCTTTCCCAGTGACGGAAGGGGCAACAAGGCACATATTGTATTGTTGCCATCGAGGATAACAAGCTGTTTTTTTATCATATTGCATGAATTTATCCCTCTGCATCATGTCATCTTGTTTAAGGCGTTAATCTGTTTTTAACTTAATACTCTAGATGCATGCTGGATAGCGGTCGATGAGTGGACTAATAGTAGATGCAGAATCCTTTCGATGTACTTGTGTCGGACGTGATGCTTATATACATGATCATACCTAGATATACTAATAACTATGCTCAATTCTGTCAATTGCTCAACAGTAAGTTGTTCACCCACCGTAGAAAATCTATGCTCTTGAGAGAAGCCACTAGTGAAACCTACGCCCCCGGGTCTATTCTCATCATATCAATCTCCATTACTTTATTACTTGCTTTTTTTACTTTGCCTTTTACTTTTCACTTTGCATCTATATACGAAAAATACCAAAAATATTATTTACCATCTCTATCAGATCTCACTCTCGTAAGTGACCGTGAAGGGATTGACAACCCCTAATCGTGTTGGTTGCGAGGAACTATCGTTTTGTGTAGGTACGAGGGACTTGTGCGTGGTCTCCTACTGGATTGATACCTTGGTTCTCAAAAACTGAGGGAAATACTTACGCTACTTTGCTGCATCATCCTCTCCTCTTCGGGGAAGTCCAACGCAGTGCTCAAGAGGTAGCAAGCACCATGCTGACAAAGTAGACAGGGTACTTCACGAGGGGGGAGGCACCGGTGGAGTCTTGTTCTTCTTGAAGACGCGGGCTCTCCGTGGTCTCGCGAGGTCCGCACTCAGGAGCCCCCCAGCCGCAGGGTCAATCATAGCCTCGGGAGGGACATAGGCCGCTAGCATGGTCGAGGCCCCAAGTGTGATGTCGTGAGGGTGTTGCGCTTTGCTTGGTGGTTGAGCGTCCTGCCGAGGGTCCTTGAACAGGCGCTCGTCCCTCAGCTCTACAAGGGTGGCGCTAGCTGAGAGAGGGGTGGCTACCAAATAGAGCACCGAGGGCTAGAGAGGGCGCGACACCACCATCACTGGTGGGCTGGTTAGGTATCTTGAGGTCTTGAAAGGTTGCGTCTGCCTCCGTGGTCCACTCGAATGACCCCTTCCTTTTCATCAGCTTGAAGAACGGGAGGGCGCACTCCCCCAGCTTCAAGATAAAGCGCCCCGCCAGCTTTTGCATCTCCTTTAGGGTTTGCGGGGGGCTCTTGTCTTCTATTGCCTTGAACTTCTCTGGATTGGCCTTGATCCCTCTATGCGACACCAGGAAACCAAGTAGATTGCGAGAAGGGACCCCGAATACACACTTCTCAGGATTGCGCCAAAGATCCACCTTGTGCGGGCTGGCAAATGTCTCCTCCAGATCTGCTATCAGGGTCCCAGCCTCCCGAGACTTCACTACTATGTTATCAACAAGGCCTCCGTGTTTCTCCCGAGCTGCGTGCCCAGGGCGATATGCATCAGCCGCTGGAAGGTAGCCCCGGCATTGCGTAGCCTGAAGGGCACGCAGGTGTTGTAGTACACTCCACAGGGGGTCAGGGACGCTGTCTTCTCCACATCTTGCACATCCATCTTGATCTGGTGGTAGTATGAGAAGGCATCCAAGAAGCACAGCTGGTCACACTCGGCTGTGGAGTCCATGATATGATTGATGCGGGGAAGCAGAAAGGGATCTTGAGGGCAAACCTTGTTGAGATTGGTGAAGACGACACACATGCGTTCCTTCCCTCCTTTCTTGGGGATAACAACAGGGTTCGCCAGCCACTCTAGGTACCATACTTCCCGGATGACCCCAGTGTCCTGCAGCTTGCGGGTTTCTTGGACGATAAATGCTTCTTGGATGGACTGGCGGTGGGCGTTCTGCTTCACCGACCGCACGTTTGGGCATCGATTCAGGTGGTGCTCGATTATTCCCCATGGGACCCCTGTGCGATCTTTGGGCTCCCAAGCGAATATGTCCTTGTTGGCGCACAAGAAGCCGACCAACGCCTTCTCCTGGTCCTGAGGGAGGCCAGCCCCTATGCTGAAGGTGGTGCTGGTTGCCCCCTCCTCACTGACCAGCACTTGCTTCGTCTCGGCTCGGTCTTGGGGGAACAACTATTTCTTCTTGGCTGGCGCTGCCCCTGGGGCCCTAGGACTCCCCTTCTCACCAGGCAGCGTAGGTGCCGCCGACCTGAAGGCGAGCTTGAGGGTCTGCACCTTGTCTTTGGTGTCCCCTGCCATCGTGAGGACACCGTTGCTGCCTGGCATCTTAATGAGGTTGTAAGCTGGGTGAGTTGCCGCCATGAACTTGATCAAGGCGGGGTATCCGAGGATGGCATTGTATGGCAAGTCGATCCGGGCGACGTTGAAGTCGATCAGCTCGGTGTGGTAGTTGTCGCGGGTCCCCAAGGTAACAGGGAGACAGATTTTCCCCAAAGGCCGGGAGGCATGTGCAGCAGGCCGAATGCCTCCACGGAGAGCATGTTGAGGCTGTCTCCACCGTTGACGAGGGTCCTGGTGACCGCCACGTTGCAGATGCTGTGGGTGCAGAGCATTGGGAGCTCTCCTGCCGCTACCGTAGTTGCTGGATGGTCTTCTGGGCCGAATGCAATGTCAGCCTTTGGCACTGCCCAGTCCGTGGGAGCCCCGAGCTCACCTGGGCAACGCTTACTTGCTGGTAGAATTGCTTGATATGCCGATCAGAAGGTGGCACCTGCGATCCGCCTAAGAGGGTTGCAATGAAAGGAGGCGCCGGTGACACAAAGTGCACGATGAAGAGGCCACGCAGCTCCTCCCAAGAGGCCACAGAGGACTCTGGCAGGTGGACTAGCCAAACGCGTGGCTCTCCTACAAGGGCCATGGGGAGCCAGTTTTCCTTCACGCTATCATCTCCGTCGGCCGCCCAGATTGCCTCCTCATACGCCCGGAGGAAGCCAGTCGGGTCGGTCGTGCTGTCGTAGCATGGCAGCAGTTCGGGCCTGAGCTTGGGCGGCCATTCCACCCGCCATAGGGAGGGGGTGAAAGGGCGCAGCCCCGGTTCTCATTCGATGGAGGAGCGCGTGCCATTGACGCTGATGGCGCGATCTGACGGACAAAGCAGAGGACCCCTGATGCACCCCTACCTGGCGCGCCAAATGTTGGATTACGGGTTCCTCAAACCCATAAAAGGTTCGAACTGTGGGGTGCGTGCGGAGATCTCAACCTACCCAGCCTTCCTACTCGCGATCCTCCTAAGCCTAGTGTGTCGAGATCGAAGAGACAAAGAGACACCGCCGTTTATCCTGGTTCGGGCCACCTTGCGGTGTAATACCATACTCCAGCATTTTTGGTGGATTGACTCGAAGGGCTAAGGATGAACTAGTACAGTGGATGAACTGGCCTCAGGAGGTGAGGTGTTCTTGAGCTCAAGAGAGCTGGTGAGGTGGTCGGGTGAGAGTCGCCCCGATGTGAACTAGATGCCCCCTATGGTGGTGGCTAAGTCCTATTTATAGTGGCCTTGGTCCTCTTCCCGAATGTTTGTGAGAAGATCCCACAATGTCCGGATTTGAAAGGGCACAAGTAGTACAGCTTATCCTGACTAAAGTGGTCTTTGCCTGCGAAAAGCCCCTGGCCGTGAAGCTGCGGTGGGCTCGATGATGACCTCCGTCCTGCCTTCCTGGTAGTCTTGGTCTTGTTGCGTTGGAAAGGAAACCTTTGGGTGATTCCTCGGGACTGCGCGCCTGTGGCTTGCCTCCCTTGCACCGAAGAGGAAGCCGGTGCTCTGTGCCCGCTGGCGCGCGCCTGGCCTTGGTCGTCATGGCTCACGTCAGCCGAGCCTCGTGAGGTGCAACTTGCATAGAACTCTCGGCTCCTCGGGAGCCAGTTTGAAGAGGCCGGTCCCCTCGGGGGTCTTGGCATCGTCCGCTTCGCGAGGCTTGGCCCCTCGTGAGGGTCTTGAGTTGTTGATGTTGAAGCTGGGCCGTACCAGGCCGTCGATGGAGCCACGTGGTGGGCTGCAAGCAGGCAAATCTAGATACCCCCATATTTGCCGAGAACTGCTTTATCTCCATCTCATCTGAAGCATATCACCTACGATGACGAAGCCAAAAGCAAGGTATTGGGTCTACGTAGGGTTGCAATCTCAAACGATAGACACATGGACAAAGTCATGCTTGTCGAGTCCTTAGGATTCAACCTCTTGTTTGTCTCAATGCTTTGTGATCTCGATATGGTTGTCGTCTTTGGAAAATATCATTGCATTGTGCCAATGGAATCTGACAATACCAAAGTCTTCGAAGGCTTTTGGAGAGGAGACTTGTATATTGTTGATTTTATATAGGACCACAGCATGCCACGTGTCTACTTGCGAAAGCTTCAGATGGCTGGTTATGGCATCGATGACTTTGTCATGCTGGGATGAGGAACTTGCATACACTCGCGAAGAAGAAGCATGTCATTGGCATCGAGGGTGTCAAATTCCTCAAAGATCATCTTTGTGGGGCTTGTGAGGCTGGAAAGATAACCACAGCCAAGCATCCCTCAAAGACTATCATGAACACTTCTCGTCCCTTTGAATTACTTCACAGGATCTCTTTGGCCTTACTCACTATGCCACGTTCACTAATTCTGCATCATTATATGGCTTTGTTATTGTTGATGATTATTCTCGTTACACTTGGGTGCATATCATCACTTACAAAAATGAAGTGCAGGAAGTCTTCAAACGATTTTGCTCAAGAGCATCTACAAACTTCGGTGTGAAGATCAAGCATATCAGGAGTGATATTGGAACCGAGTTCAAGAATACTGGTCTCGATGAATATCTTGATATACTTGGTATTACTCACGAGTTATCTACTCTCTATACTCCTCAGCAAAACGATGTCGTGGAGCATAAGAATAGGACTCTTGTTGAGATGGCTTGCACTTTGCTTGATGAATACAAGAGACCACAACATTTCTAGCCAGATGCTATTGATACTGCATGCCACATCATCAACAGGGTATGTCTTCACAAATTCTTCAAAAAGACCTCATATGAACTCCTCACTGACAGGAAACCCAATGTAAGTTATTTCAAAGTCTTTGGTGCTAAATGCTGGATTAGAGATCCTCACCACCACTATAAATTTGCACCGAAAGCACATGAGGGTTTTATGCATGGTTACGGAAAGGACTCGCACACCTATAGAGTCTTCAACACCTATCATCACAAGGTTGTCGAAACTGTAGATGTGCGGTTTGATGAGACTAATGGCTCACAAAGAGAACACCTACCTCCTGTGCTAGATGAAATGTCACCTAAGGAATCCATCAAGTTCAAGGCTACTGAGGATGTCATCGCTACAGAAGAATATGCTGAAGAAGCCATTCCAGATCGTGATGAAAATCATGCTGGTGCTACTGAATAAAATGGCCCCGAAGAAATTGCTGGGCCAAATCAAAGTCATCAACCTACTCATCCTCGCGTTGCAAACGAAGTGCAGATTGGGAAAATCATCAACAACATCAACGCACCAGGTCCTCTCACGTGCTCAAAAGCTTCACATTTGTCTAACTTTTGTGGGCATTTTGTGTTTGTCTCTATCACAAAGCCCACCAAAGTTGATGAAGTATTCATGGAGTCTGAGTGTATTCAAGCTATGCAAGATGAATTGCATCAATTCGTGCTCAACAATGTGTGGGAGCTTGTCAAGCGACTAGACCCATGCAAGCACAATATCATCGGCACCAAATGGATCTACCACAACAAACAAGATGAAAATGGCCTTGTGGTGACGAATAAGGATCGTCTTGTAGCTCAAGGCTACACACAGGTTGAAGGAATTGATTTCGATGAAACTTTTGTACCTGTTTCTAGACTTGAGGCTATTCACATATTGCTTGCTTATGCTAACCATCATAATATCATGTTACATCAAATGGATGTGAAAAGTGCATTCCTCAATGGTAAGCTTGAGGAAGAAGTATATGTTGCTCAACCACCAGGTTTTGAGGATCCAAAATTTCCAGATCACGTCTATGGACTCAACAAGGCCCTCTATGGCCTCAAGCAAGCACCTAGGGCGTGGTATGACATATTGAACGAATTCCTCATGAAGAAATGCTTCAAACCCGGTTCACTTGACCCAACTCTTTTCACCAAAGCATATGATGATGAATTATTCATGTGCCAAATATATGTTGATGGTATTATCTTTGGCTGTTAGAGTGATGAATTTGCCTATATGATGAGTGAGGAATATCAAATCACTACTGTAGGATGCTTCTAACGTGCCACTTCGACCAGAGATCCTTCAAGAAACCATGTGCGATGCAATAATCAGAAACGGTGGTGTCAGAGAATGGTCAAAATTGTCCAAAATGTTTGCGATGACCGATGCATCAAACACAGTTAAGATATTAGTTGCGTGTGCAATGTATGGCACACGGTTGATGAGGAAGAACGACATAAACGGGCATCCATATCAATGTGTGTGCGATATACAGCATACAGTTCCCTCCGATGAACTGTGTGCTCTTAGGGAATGCAACAGAAATGGTCAGCCAGATCAAGGTGTGTGTGATATACGGCATACGGTTCACTCGGACAAACTGTTTTCGATTAGGCAAGAGAATGAAAACAGTTCATCGTAACAAGATGTGTGTGATATGCGACATTTGTGATCATCCCAAAGAACACAAACGATTCGTGTAAACCAGATGTGTGTGATACACAGCAAACAACCCACTCGGATGAACTATTTGGGATGAGAAATTATAAAACAGACGATTACTATAGTAAGTTCGTGTGCGATAGTGTGCAGACACGTACACGTACATCCGAGAACAAGGGACATGTTTCAGGCTTTTGATGCATGGCATACGGTTGATCCGAAAGAACTGTTTGCGATGAGATAGAACAAAAAAATGGGGCTTTGTGGGCCCAGAACCATTAATAAATTTTGACTTTGTTTCTCCTCACATTTTAGATTAGAATGCAATAAGTAAATGCAAATCTGTTCACACCTAGCACCTGGCTACAAAAGCTACCCACTCGAAAATTACTTCACGTTTCCTCTCCTCATAACCTACAAAACTGGTCTTTCCTGTCAAGTCGTTCCGCGATGACTGGTAGGAGGAGTTTCGGGTGGTCATATAACCAGGCAGCAAAGACCAAGGCCGCAGAATTACTAGAGAGGTCCCGCCGCGAGGCGGCAGCTGCAGCCGCATCATTCATGTCCCGGCGCGCTGTAGAGCCCTCGAACGAGCTTTCACTGGCATGCGAGGGCTCTCACAACTACACTCCCAGTGTCGGCAATCACGACGAGCTGGTGTTGCTGAAGTCGTTAGCCGGCAACGACGACATTCTCACTGGCCTCATTAAGAAGAAGGAGCTGGTCGACGACTTGATGAAGTTGCTTGAGATCAGTGATGCCTCGGTTGACAAGGCGACCGGCCTCGTCGAGCAACTCATGGGTGACAATGCAAAGCTCCTCAAGGTGCTCACCGAGAAGGAGGAGGAGGCCGCCGGCTGGAAGATGTTGCATGAGCAGTGCAGTGCCTCGGGGATGACGCTGACATCGGTTGTCGAGGAACTAATGGGTGACTTGAGGAAGATCCGGGTCGAGCGCGAGCAGGAGGTGGAGGAATCCGTTGCTGCTTTCAAGCAAAGCCGTGAGGAATTGAGGATGGAGCTGGAAGATGTCATCGCCGGGCGATCCATCAAAGAGTAGATACATTAGCGATCTAGATCGTTGTCTATGTTTTCCTTCTTCTCTTGCCCCCGTATCTTCCGAACTTTGCAACATGTGGCATTTAAAATTATCCATAATATGTAAGACAATTATTATCTGCGCCATTGTAAATTTGTCGTCGTATTATCCGTTGCGATTTTATTTGTCGCCGTATTATCCGTTGCCCTATGTGGTAATTTAAATTAGGCTGCAATACAAGTTGAAAACACGAACAAAGCAAATGTTGCCATCGGATCACAACCAAACATCCTCCGGACACCCCTAAAAAAACCCTCTATCCAGGAGCTTTAATTAACCCATTAATGGCGAAGTTTTGAGGGAGGCGGGCTATGGATGGTGCATGGAGGTCAAAGAGCTCGCTTCCCAGTGAGCATGGGCGGCCTTGCTGCTCGCACATGTCCCGTCGAGCCTCCGAGATAGACAGGATGCACGTGTCCCGTCGAGCCTGCGCGGAGGACTTCTCGCACATGTCCCGTCGAGCCTGCACGCCAGACTTCTCGCGCTCGTCCCGTCTAATCAAACAGCTGCACACATGCCACTGAGTATGGTTAAATATTGACACGGTTCATATGATACAACCGTTTGTGATATTAATGTGTCAGCTTATTGTTTCAAAAAGGACTTTGTTGGCTACTAATGTGTGCGCCTCTTCTCAAACTGGACAATTTTTTTACCACGGCATATATGTGCCATGTCATGAAACCATGCCAAGTTTCATGTTTTTCGGGTGAGTTTTTTATTTACTAGGATTTAAAAATCGAGATTATCAATGTTTTAGGACGACGACAAGTTGTAATTCATTCCCATTCACTAAATGAGACCTAAACATGCACCCAATGACACATTTACGATTTCCCACCCATTTTGTGCTTGTAGTTCAATTGATTTATGGACTACATTTAATGCGTACAAAACTTAATTAGCAATATATACAATTGCCATACACACCCTAAACATGCACCCCAAGGCACATGTACGTTTTTTCTAGCCATTTTGGTGCACTTGAGCATGTATTTGTAGTTAGGATTTGAATTACGGACATTAAATGCCTAGAAAACTCAATTAATGAATAAAAAGGGTCAAACGAATCGTGAATAATTTCAAAGTTCAACGCGAATCTCCCGTTGTTCCATACATGTTGCATGTAGAAAAAATACGAGGTTAGAAGAGGGAGCGATTATCGTACGGCCCAGAAGGGGACACATTTCCCTATCGAAACCACGAGGGTTCTTGCGATAGGCTCCGGTTTGTAAGAGGTTTGTAATAAAGCTTCGCCCAAATTGGCAATGTTTTTACCACGACATATATATGCCATGACGTGACACCATGCCAGCTTTAAGGACATTCTGGTGAGTTTTGGATTTATCGGGATTTAAACCGAGATTCCAAATGTTTGAGGACGACACAAGATGCCGGTCAGGTTGTAATTCATTCCCATTCCTTGCATGGGACCTAAACGTGCAACCAAGGACACAAGCATGTATGATTTTTCTAGCCATTTTGGTGAACTAGAGCATGTAATTGTAATTTAGATTTGAATTATGGACATTAAATGCCTAGGAAACTCAATTAGTGTATAAAAAGGCTAAATGAATCCTGAATAAGTTTAAATTTCAGCATGGATATCATGTCATTCCATGTTTCCCGTAGAAGACAATACAAGGCGAAAAGTGGGAGCGACTACGTTTCGCCACAAGGGGAACACGTTTCCCTATTGGAACCATCAAGATTCCTTTAGAGAAGCTCCGGTTTGTAAGAAATTTGTAATAAAGCTTGGCCCAAATTGGCAATGTTTTTACCACGACATATATGTGCCATGACGTGACACCATGCCACCTTTGATGACTTTCTCATGAGTTTTGGATTTTATGGGGCTTTAAAACCCGAGATTCTAAAATGTTTGAGGATGGGCCAGGACGTCGGTACGGTTGTAATTCGTTCCCATTCTTGGAATGAAACCTAATTAAACATGCACCCAAGGACACATGCATGTACAATTTTTCTAGCCATTTTGGTGAACTTGAGCATGTATTTGTAGTTCAGATTTGAATTATGGACATTAAATGCCTAGGAAACTCAATTAGTGTATATATAAAAAGGCCAAACGAACCATGAGTAAGTTTAAATTTCAGCATGGATATCATGTAGTTCCATGTTGCCCGTTGAAGAAAATACAAGGCAAAAGGAGGCCGTGATTACGTTTCGACAACAAGGCGAACATGTTTCCCTATCGGAACCACAAGGCTTCTTGTTGAGAGAAAGCTCCAGTTTGTAAGAGGTTTGTAACAGAGCTTGGGCCAAATTGGTAATGTTTTTACCATGAAATATATGTGCCATGACGTGACACCATGCCACCTTTGATGACTTTCTGGTGAGTTTTGGATTTTATGTGGATTTAAAACCTGAGATTCCAAATATTTGAGGACAATCCAGGATGCCGGTACGATTTTCATTCATTCCCATTCCTGGCATGGGACCTAATTAAACATGCACCCAAGGACACATGCATGTACAGTTTTTCTAGCCATTTTGGTGAACTTGAGCATGTATTTGTAGTTCATATTTTAATTATGGGCATTAAATGTCTAGGAAACTCAATTAGTGTATAAAAAGGTCAAACGAACCCTGAATATGTTTAAATTTCGGCATTGATATCATGTAGTTCCATGTTGCCCGTAGAAGAAAATGCAAGGCGAAAAGAGGCCGTGATTACATTTCGACAACAAGGGGAACACGTTTCCCTATCGGAACCACAAGGCTTCTTGTTGAGAGAAGTTCCAATTTGTAAGAGGTTCGTAATAAAGCTTGGCCCAAATTGGATAATGTTTTTACCACAATATATATGTGCCATGACGTGACACCATGCCTTCGTAAGAGATTTTCCATTTTGCACACGAATTGCATCTAGTTTTTGCCTTAACCCTCTCAACTTTTTAGAACATGCTATGTGGGTGAAATGATGATATATAGAATGCCAACTTTCAACCTTTTCATAGTTCATTTGAAGTTCTTTCCAATTTCAGGGTCATTTAGCTCAAAAAATTAGTAAATGCATGAAAAATACCAAATGAAGTCTAGAAGGGTTGAAAATTGATGATGTGGCTTTGAATGGTGCATTTTGAACACACAAAAAGTCTGGAGTTCAAATAAGTTCAAAAAAGTGAAATCCCTTTGTAACAGATGAGTTTTCGTTTGAAACCCTGATACTTCGAATGAGATTGTCCATTCTGCACAAGAAGTGCATCCAATTTTTGCCGTAACCCTCTCAACTTTTGAGAACATGCTATGTGGGTGAAATGATGATACCATGCCAACTTTCAACCTTTTCATAGTTCATTTGAGGTTTCTAATAAAGCTTGGCCCAAATTGAACAATGTTTTTACCATGACATATAAGCTCCATGACGTGACACCATGCCAACTTTCATGTATAATTTTTCTAGCCATGTTGGTGAACTGAAGCATGTATTTGAAGTTCAGATTTGAATTATGGACATTAAATGCCTAGGAAACTCAATTAGTGTATAAAAAGGCCAAACAAAAGTTGTGTGCCTACTAAACCATGGCCAATGCCACCCGCTATCTGAGTCATGCGTTCTGATTGGCCAGAACCCAAACCCCATGGATCATACGTCTGCACCATTGGATGCTCCTAGATCGAGCGGCAACCCTCAACCCCTCAACAGCACATAGAGTACATGGGTAAGCACTGTGCGCATACATCGTGTAGCTCACGCTTCCTTCTCTTGTACATTTTCTAAATAGGCTACCGTTTCCCTCCACTCCTCTAATCGGTTTCCCGCCTTTTCTCCCATCGGATTCCCGCTACCAGTGTCAGTTCTCATTGAAGGCTAGGCGGCGATACACGAGCCATCGCACACAGTTTCTAAAAGAACAAATGTGCGTGATAGGGGGGAGTAGGTCCCACAGGGTGACCAACATGAGCAAAATAGTGCAGGTATTGGCTTAACCGTGTGCGATGCAAGTGCGTTGTAAAATTAGCACGACTGCACAAGCGCGAGCAAATGGTGGAGGTACTGGTTTAACCGTGTGCGATGCAAGTGCGATGTGAAATCACCACGACTGCGCAAGCGCGAGCAAAATGGTGCAGGTACTAGCTTAACCATGTGCAATGCAAGTGCACTATGAAATCACCATGACTGCACGATCTTGCCCACTCCCGCCCCGCATCAATTCCTTTACCCATATTTTAGTTTCCGATGTACTTCAACCATCCCCCACGCTCCTCCTGCATCGACCTTACAATAAAATTGCAGTAGCCGAGGCATTTGAACCGTCGCCCTCCCTCGTCCACCACCATCTCCGCCCGCCATTACTAAAAATTTCAGTA
>NC_041387.1:200642155-200695394 GCF_002162155.2 Triticum dicoccoides | reverse complement strand
CTACCCCATGGAAGCCTATCTCGCGGCTGCAGCCGGCGCCACCGCCAACCCATGCCGGTCTAGCCGTTCCTCCTAGCTTAGATAATAGACTTCAGGTTACCCAGCGATTCACATACCATCACCCCACTCCCCTGAGTTTTTAGATGAGGCCTGCGGTGTCCCTCCCCGCACGATCCACACCCCCTGCTCCAGAATGTCGCAGCCTAAGCTCGACCACGTATCCTGGGGATCCCGATGAGTGTTCGGCCAAGAAGTGGTTTATCATGGCCTCTCAGGCGGACGTTGGCGAGGTGGCTGCCGTTCGCCCCGACCCGTCGATCCCGGAACAACATGTCACTGTGAAAACTGGCAAAGTCGTTGACTATGTTTCCATGTCGAAGGCTTCATGTCAGCGGGCTTGCGTATTACTGTATCTCGGGAAAGCTGGCTATGACATCAAGCTCGTCGACAGGACAGCTTCACACAGGCCATGTCACAAGTTACGTGGTCCATCCCCAACCCCTCTTGTTCAACCACCGTTGATCTCTTTGACGGCCCTGCCGCTGATCTCCTCCGCCAAGCGGTCAAAGATTTGCGATCCTTATATGCCATCGAGCCTATTTTGTCATTTCTGAAGGATACGTTCTACGATGGCGGCTTGGAATCCTCAATTGCCAAGTCAGCTCTCATCGACCAAGACCACCAGGAGGGCACCCACAAAGGTTCTTCCACCATGGGTATGTGCTCCTCCAACTGGAAGGATCCGGTCCATGAAATGTGAGTCAACACCCTATCAAGAAATCTTACCTTTTCTAGCTTGCCAACCCGTACCCTTTGTTGTAGTAGCATTTGCCGTGCGGTGCTATAACTGTGCCCTTTTTAATTATTTCCGTTATGCAAAAATGTATTGTTCAATAGGGCTATGTGATGTTTAAGTATCAATTGTCCACTTCAGTTTTACGAATGGCTATATTTGGTTGTTTATAGAGAGTAGATGCCTTGTTTATCTGTGTTAGGTTGTTAGGTTGGTTGCCAGTGAGCATTTTCCCACTTACCGAGCCGATGCCTTAGTTTAGTTGAAGTGAGCATTTGTCCAGTTATCAAGCATATGCCTTGTTTATCTGTAATTTGGTTGTTAGGTTGCTTTTTTAAGCATTTGTCCAGTTTTCCAGAAGATGCCTTGTTTATCTGTATTTGCTTGTTAGGTTGGTTGTAGTGAGCATTTGTCCAGTTTTCAAGCATATGCCCTATTTATCTATATTTGCTTGTCAGGTTGGTTCCAGTGAGACTCTGTCCAGTTTTGAATGGCTATATTTGGTTGTTATACTGATCATTTATGCCTTGTTTACTTCAGTCATTCACAATGTGTTGTTCATTATGTGCAAGTCGGAACTGTGCTGCTAGACTGCATTGAAAACTTGACAGAGTCTCACTAGAACGGCTATATTAGGTTCCAGCTATGCCTGGTGTATTAGGTTCCAATTATGCCTGGTGTAGTTAACCGTAAACACATGCCCTTTATTTCAGTTTTACACATTTATCCAGTGATGTTTAAGAATTACCTGCGTTCTATTCATTTTCAACAATACCAGTTTGAATTGCAATATTTGATGTTTGTTAAGCCTGTTGTCGGTAACATTGCCTTCCATTTTATATATGCTGCAATAGCATGCTGAAACCAACACATTGAAGCTATCATTTGGAGATGATATTGTTTACCTTGGATATATTTATTTGATGTTAAGGTTGTCGTACTTATCATGCCTTTCCACTACTTATGCAGGACAACAACGGGAGTGGCCACCATTTTCCGCCAAGGTTTGCTTCATCCCTCGGCTTGTACTCCCCTGTCATTCCATAATGTAATGCATATAGATCTAGGCCTGGACACTTGTTAGCTTCTAATATTGACTTGTTGCTTGTAGGTACAAATTCCCTTGGCAAGGATCCACGCATCGACCCTTTTTGCGTATGGGGCACTGAGATATTCATGAACAAGCATCAAGTGAGGAAACTGATAAGGATTATTAGCAAAAAGATACGAATGGTGGCAAGCAAATTATTTGTTTATGCTCTATCCAACACAACAGTGAGCTGTAGGATGGTAACTACAAAATCTACAACCTTCTTTTTTTACTGCCCGTAATGAGTTCTTAGACAACAATGTCTGAATCCTTTTCGTTTGCAGTGGTTCCTGAAGCAGTTCACTCAAGATTACCTCGCAAAGTACATGATTGGTGGACAAGCAATGAAGGTTAAAGTATTTCATCCAGACTACACTGAGCATCGAGAAGTCATAATGAAGACAGAGAAGGATGGACGGGCAGCCATCACAAGGGGGGTGGCCTAGAGTCGTGCATGCATTACGCATGGAGGAGGGCACAATATGGACATTCTACTTCAGCTTCTCCAGCAACCAGAATGTCTTTCACCTATCTCTTTATAGTCTCTAGTACAACTGTGGTTCTACTTCAGCTTCTCCAGCAACCAGAATGTCTTTCACCTATCTCTTTATCGTCTTTAGTACAACTGTGGTTCATCATTCTTTACTTGGTGCTTCTGTAGTCCTTCAGTATATGTACCTGTGCATCAAATTATGCATTCGTGGTTGAACCTATATTTGTAATAAACATGGTTGGATATGAAATAAGTGGTTACCTACTTTCAAATTCAAAAAGGTGATTTTTTTAATTAGGCATTAATTAGGTATTTATTAGGGACTACACTGCATACGATTTGCAAAAGCGAAACGTATGTGATAGACGTGGAGATCAGACATGTTTCTAGGATCCACTACTTGTGCGATCAATCTCCACCGCACACACGATCAGCCAGGAAAAAACATGTGCGATCAATCTCCACTACACACACGATCAGCCAAGAAAAAACGTGTGTGATTAACAATAGCATCGCACATAGTTCGTTCCTATTAAATGTTTGCGATAGTCACCTTACCACACACGCTTTGATATTATTGACTGTTTCTGATGTTGTGCGCATCGCAAACGTTTGGTACTTCTTGGATTAACTGTGTGGGTTGTAAATACTAACGAAAACGTATTCCTTGGATGGACTGTGTGGAATCTACGTGCGAACCAAAACGTTTAGCGGGGGCTGGCTATGTGGGATGTACTTACGACCGGAATATTTCTCCTGTATAATTGTTTTTTAGCACTACTATATGTATAACCGTATTTGCTCGCTCGCCGGTCGCACAAGACCTCATTTTGCCGAGCGTTTGTGCCAGGAGGGCATATCCCCGATGGTTTCTGCGTCGTGTGGGAAGGGCCCCCCTATCGCCCACACTCACTTGGCGACGGTTCCAAATGCCGTCGCGGAAAGGGGTTTAAAACCATTTGAATAGCACCGACGCATACAAGTGAATATCTATGACTAGAGAGTTGAAATTCTTCTTAGGTATTCAAATTTGTCAACAACATAATGGAATATTCATATCCGAAGAGAAATACCTCAAGGATGTGTTGAGGAAATTCATCATGCAAGACTACAAAGGCGTCAAAATACCTATGCCCACAAATGGCCATCTATGCACCAACGAAAATGGTAAAGACTTCGATCAAAAGGTATACCGATCCATGATTGGCTCTTTATTGTATCTATGTGCATCTAGGCCGGATATTATGCTTAGTGTTTGGATGTGTGCCTGATTTCAAGCTACACCGAAGGAATCACACCATAAAGGCTGTGAAGCATATTCTTCGATATCTAGCTCACACTCCAACACTTGGATTATGGTATCCCAAGGGATCTTCTTTTTATTTCATTGGATATTCTGACTCTGACTATGCTGGTGATCGGGTGGACCGCAAGTCAACATCAGACATGTTTCATTTCCTCGGACGTTCCTTGGTATGTTGGTCCTCGAAGAAGCAGAACTGCGTATCACTCTCTACCGCTGAAGCTGAGTACATTGTAGCTGGATCTTGCTGTGCTCAATTGCTATGGATAAAGCAAACCCTCAAGGACTATGGCATCAATGTGAAGAATGTGCCACTCTACCGCGACTATGGGAGTGCTATCAAGATTGCTCACAAACCGGTTTAGCACTCGAAGACAAAGCACATCCAGATTCGTCATCATTTTCTTCATGACCATGTATTGAAGGGCCACATCTCCATCGACCACGCAAATACTGAAGATCAGCTGGCCGATATCTTCACAAAACCCTTGGATGAGAAAAGATGTATAAAGTTGCGTTGTGAGCTAAATATCTTAGAATCTTCGAATGTTCTTTGAAAAGGACACACATCCTAACACTTATGCAAAATTGATGACTTAGATGTGCAACACACGAGGTAACGTTTTTCTTCAATCAATGAGGACTAACCCTCTAAGCATGAAGAAATTAATGAAGAATTTGATTCTCAGAACCCTACGACAATTGTACGCTGAGTATGAAAGCATCATTCTTATCCGGTGGGTTACGCGATCAACCAAAAGTTGAAAACCTTCAAAAAAATTGCCATTTCTTCAGATTTGCAATTTCTTCAGTCTTTCCAACATTGTTCTTCATTGCTATGTATATTATGAGTTTTTCATGTCCTCTACAACATTCACTTATAGCTAATTCTTCAAGTTGCTTTTTATCTAAGTGAATGTGATCGGACCCGTTCCCCCTCTATGCTAAACTCAACCCAGTCTGTTCACAAATTCTTCATGTGCGTTCTATTTGAAACCCATTCAAAATCTTCACTGTGTCCTTGACAGCTGAAGAATTTGCGAACGAAACGTTAAAATTTTCATATATAATTTTTTGGCTTTTGCCACTCAAATCGTTATGCATCCCTCGACAGGATTAAACAACTCACCCATGATCTCACACGATCTCCACATCTCAGTACGTGGGTGACACATGTCGCTAGGATAGAAGGGTCAGGGGAACGTTCATCCAAATTCCTCAGATGAACGGTTTTTCACTTCGTTATAAATACCCCTCCCCTTTCACCTCAGCTCATTTACTCCACTCAACCTCTCTCTCCTCCGCTTGAGCTCCCTAACCTAGCGTCGCCGCTAATCTCCATCATCGCCGGTGAGGAAGAGCTTAGCTGCCTCGACCTCATCGCCATCATACTCGCGCCGGCCGCGGAAATCTTCACCTCTGCCGCCGTCGTAGCTATCTTCCTCCGCCAAGTTAGGGCGTGGAAGATCTGAACAAACAAACTTCCAAAGTTCATCTCACAGTTCGTCGTGTTCTTCGTCAAGGGTAAATAAAACTCGCTTTTACTTCTCTTATTGATTCTGATGATTTACACAAAATCTTCAAAAGGTATTTATTCTTCAACATTCATATTCTTAAACACCACAGTTGCATCTGTTCTTGATCTATCTCTCTAAGATGTACTTTTCTTCAAGATTCCTCAATTGTGTGGATTTCCCATCTATACAACTCTGGAACCTAAGACAAGAACTCTTAGTGAAATTCCTCAAGACTCCTCTGGTCAAATTCCTCAAACTTGATTCCTATTAAAAAATCTGAGAACACATATGACCTCTTCAAATTCTTCGCACCTATACTCTGTTCATAGGTACACATGTCTACTGCTGAATCTCTAAGTTCTCATCAACTTAACTCATTTGCAACATTCCTCAAAGAAAAATTGCATACTTCCTCAGAGACATCTATTGTTGAGAATCCTCAGCTGAAGAAAATGGATGAAGAAAAGCATCCTCAGAATGGAGGCAAGAGGCCTGAAACCAACACTGCTTTTGAGATCCTTGAAGATATCTATGCAGATTATTGCACTCCTGATGAGGCCACTCATGGCAAAGCAAAAAAAAATCAGCGCAAAGTGCGCATTTAGCGGGTAGAACACAGATGGGCACGGGAATGGAGGGAATACCGCCATGTCACTCCCAAGTACATGAAGAAATTCGATGTAGATCCTGCATGCCCAAGACCTCTGTTGGATTTCAGGATCTGGCAACCCTTGAGAGGTTCGAACTCTGGGGTGCATGCAGAGGTCTCAACCTGCCCAGCCAGGCTACTCGCGATCCTCTCAAGCCTAGAACGTCAAGCTCACAGAGACACAAAGACACATAGATTTTATACTGGTTCGGGCCACCGTTGTGGTGTAATACCCTAATCCAGTGTGGTGTGGTGGATTGCCTCGAGGGGCTATGGATGAACTAGTACAAACGATGAACAAGCCTTAGTGAGGTGTGCTTGAGCTGGTGTGGTGCTCGGGTCGGAATGGATCTCTCCCATCTATGGTGGTGGCTAAATCCTATATATAGTCGCCTTGGTACTCTTCCCAAATATGTGCGGGAAAGGATTCCACAATGGCGGGATTTGAAAGGGGACAAGTAGTACAGTCTATCCTGACAAAAGTAGTCTTCGCCTGCAAAAAGCCTCTGGTCGTGACGTTGCGGTGGACTCGGTGATGATCTCCGTTGTGCCGTCTTGGCGGTCCTGGTCTTATTGCACCAGAATGGAAACCATTGGCTGATTCCTCGGTACTCTGCGCATGTGGCTTGCCTTCATTGCACAAAAGAGGAAACTTGCACTCTGCACCCGCCTGACGCCCGCCTGGCCTTGGTTATCATGGCTCACATCACCTGAGCCTCATGAGTTGGCTGCATAGAACTCTCCGCCCCTCAGGAGTGCTCCTGAGGAGACTAACTCCTTCGGGGGTCTTGGCGTCGTCCGCCTCGCGAGGCTTGGCCCCTCGCGAGGGTCTTGTGGTGTTGATGTCGAAGGTGGGCCGTACTAGGCCATCGATGGAGCCACGTGGCGGGCCGCAGGCAGGCAGGTCTGGATACCCCAAGTCAAGGACCCAGTGTGTAGCCCCCGGGCCCAAGGCGCACTCGGACTTGGCTTCTAGGTGAAGCCAAAGGGCAAGTGCGGAGCATTGCAGGCCCTATCAACCTGCGGCCCTGAAGACACATGGCAGTTGATGGTGACATGGGCGTCTCCACTTCCCCACGCCGCCTCGATATCCGACAGACCCAGCAGCCGCCTGTTGTCAGTGCAACTCGCCCTTCAAGGTATACCATGCACATCTCTTGTTTCTCTCCCAAATCTTGCCGCCGCGCCCATAGATCTATTGCCGGCGCCTTGCTCTTTCTTGGTATCCGCCATGGCCCCCAAGCCAAGGAAGAAGAAGGTGAAGCCATGCACGCCGGCCGGTCCTCCGCCGGTCCTGGAGACGGCCCTCGAGCAATCAACGGTAATCAATAAGGAGGGGCTGGACAAGGTTTGCCATGCGCTCGCTTCCCATTCCAATGAGGGAGGGTGGGCGATGGCTGCCCGCCCAGCGTCTTGGCGAACCAGAGAGATGAGTGCCACTAAGATTCCCATCCATCTTCATGCTCTTCTAGCTGGGTTGATTCCTCCCTTCTCCCCTTTCTTCAATGTCGTGATGTCGCACTACTAGATCCATCTGCTTCATCTGGACCCTCGCTCCGTCATCCTCCTTGTCGTCTTCAGCTTCCTATGCGAGGCCATGGTGGGCATTACTCCCTCCGTGGCCTTGTTTCGGCATTTCTTCCTGCTCCGGCTGGTGGACGCTCGTCGGCGCTCTGGGTGCATGACCTTTGAGGCTGTTTCTGCGACCGCCGGCTCGGGGTCGACTTTGAGCTCTCGCCTGTCGCGAAAGGATTGTGGAAGGAGTGGCTTCTGATGGACGCCCACGCATTCAGCCCCTGCTCATGATTCCTGGGTTGCCGGCTTTGCCAAGCTCCGACTGGCGCCATGAGAAGCTCACTGACCGGCGTCTTGCTTTCGTCTGGAAGAGGTTGGCGAGACTTCAGGAGCTGGGGGTGACAGCGCCAATGGTGGTGAAGTAATTCATGAAGCAGCGCATTGCTCATCTCCAGCGCCATGCTCGCCTGATGTGGGACTTCACCATCGCCGAGGATCTGATGAGGCTGTAGAAGCCGTTGCATGCTGCCGATACCTTGAGTGTGGTGCTCAAGCTCCTAACTGGCAAACCCGAGTCTGCTGACCTCCCGGGGGGTGGCTGCCTTCTTTATCTGTGCTCAAAAAAGGAGTCCTTCGCGGGGCAGATGCCCCTGTTTGATGAGTGGGGGTTGGTTCCCGAGGGCATTGAGGGGCCCCGCACAATCCCATCTTCGTGGCTCCTCTCCTAATCGACCCGACCGCGTGCGCCCCGAGTGTGGAGAGACTCGGGAGCTCCTCCGGAGGCCCGTCCTTGTTAGAGACTCGGGAGCCTCAGGCCTCCGGGTTTCCGGAAGAGGCTGTTGCAGGGCCTGCGCTACGCCGGGATCCGGAGGAAGAAGCCTCTGACGCCCGGGACTGTGGCTCCAGAGCTGCTGCTGGCGACGAGGAGCCCACCAATGCCCCCGGAGCTATTAGCCGGGAAGCCACACCGGGCGCCCCTACCCTCGGGACCTCTGCTCCAGATATCGCGTCGGACACTCCCCCTCCTGAGGATTGTCCGTCGGGACCGGGTCGGCATCGACTGTGCCTTGATTCGCTCTTGAAGAGGAAGAGGTCCCCGTGCCACGACGATGGCACCCGTCAGCCGCTGAAGCCGAGGAGATATGTGGCCGCCGATGAGTAAGTACCTTCGCTCCTGATCTCCAAGCACACTACATTTTCTCATGGCTGGGGTTTTGCAGGGTCTTGATGAAGAAAAAACCTCGGGAGGCGGACACCCCCAAGTGCTCCAGCGCGGCGCAGGCATGCAGCCCCCAGTGTCGTGAGCCTGCGCATGATGTGAGTCCGGCTCTCTCCAGCTCGACGCTGCGAGGGTGCACCGGAACCAAGCCCCATGTTCTCTCCCCCCAAGACTCTGCCCGCGAGGTGAAGGGTGCGCAGGTGATCCTCCCTCTTGTCTTTGCCGGCAGGGGCGCCCTCCAGGCAGCCTTCATCTTCAAGCTGCGGGCACCACCAGCCAGCCCCCAGCCGGCGACTGGCGGAGCCCCCAGCGCCTCCCGAGAAACCTCCAGAGCCGGTGAAGATCTTGGCGACGAGCTCACACTTGCCCCGGGCACAGCATGGTGTGCTTCGGGTTCTTTGGTGAAGCGATGCGTGTGATGGTCCATCTTGGCGGGGAGCTCGCCAACATCGACACTAGGCTTGAAGCAGAGAACCGCCTTGGAGGGTGAATGGTAATGACTGAAGGTGGCCGTCAACCTTGGGAAGCTTCAGCGAGACGAGGCCGAAGCGCACGCGGTGGCCTCGATCGCGGTTTCTCGAGAAGCTTGCGCTCGTGCCATGGAAGAGGCCGAGGCAGCCAACCGCCGTCGCGAGGCGGCTGAGGAGCGGGAGCGAGATCTTATGTCTTCGAGTGCTACCCTACTGCACGAAATCAAGGAGCATCGTGCCCCGCTGGCCTCCTCACTAGGTGAGGTGGCCCTTGCCGAGGCAGAGCTCCTGAGGTGCCATGAGGACTTGACGTTGGAGGCTGTGGATCATAGCTTGCCGCTGGAGAGGCTGGAGGTGAGGGCGCGACGGGTTACCGTGGCTGAGGATGCTATCGCCGCCCGAGAAGCTCAGGTTCAGGTGGAGGTGGAGGAGAAGGTGCCGAAGGCACATGCTGAGCTAGCCGAGGTGCACCTTCTGGACCTGGATCTGTTCAAGGCTGAGTTTGAGGGCCGTACCTCCATCCTGAAGACCGAGCTGCAGGCGATGAAGCAGCGCCAAGACGCTGCCCGGGAGGCCCTGGCTTCTTCCGAATCTGCCCTGGATTCTGCTTGCGCCGAGATATCCTCTCTTCGGAAGTAGGCCGAGGACACTACCTCCCTCCTAGAGAAGGCTTTGAGTGAAAAGTGCCGCCGCCTCACGCTGGAGCATGAACACGGCCCCATGCTCCAGGGTCTGCGTGTCAGAGCCAACAACGCCCTGGGTGCCGTTTGCGATGAGAGTGCCCCTCACCCCCACGAGAGCGACTATGCAAGCCATCTCCGCTTCTTCACTAATATCGTGACCCGCTTGGAGGACCAGGCCACAAAAGCCCGCCAGCTCCTTGAGGAGAGGAGCCAGGGCCTCCTTGGGCGCGCGCTCTCGTGCATCTTCAGCAACCTCCTGAACCTGGACTCCCACTTCTACTTTAGCACCGTGCTAGCCCCCGTGCCTACGGCCACCCAAGACAAGCTTCCCAAGTGGGTGGACGGTCATGTGGATGCTCTGGTGAAGGAGCTGACTCCTGTGGACGACAAGGTCGTTCTCGTAGCCAAAGGAGCTGGCATGGGTGGAGATGACGAGGAGGGTGGCAGATTCAGCACAAGCAGCATGGATAGGAGTGACAAAGAAGGCGCGTCCAACTAGGCCTGTATTTCTTTTGCTTTAACCTGTATAACGAAAACTCAAACATATTCTTGTGAGAGCATTTTGGGAAGGCGGTGCCCCATATGATGTGTGAGATCGTTAAATACTTTTGGACCAACATCCCGAGAGAGGCCCTGCAGGGCTGTTGGTCGCTGAGAAAGGTAGTTGTTTATGACTTATCTTAGGTTTCGGGGGCCTTGCGCGGGGCCTGGCATCGCGGTCGGGTCCCTTCTTCTCAGGTGAGCCTGCTGCAAGCTCGCGAGGTCTTGTGTCTCCCGAGGGGCCTGCTGGCATGCCAGAGTGCCTCGTGAGGAGCCAACTGCCAGACCGTGGCGAGCTTGGCGCGCGGGGCAAGCACACCCTTGAGCCCCCGAGGGCGTTCAGCACCAGCGCGCATACCGTACCCAGCCCCCACTCGCTAGGCATTCGAGGGCAGGGCGGCGGTCACGAGTTCCAAGAAAAGAACGCAAGAAGTGTAGGCAAGAGAGCGACATGAACGAGAAAAAGAAAAACTCCCCCCGTTTTATAAACGCATAGAGAACAAATTACTGCAAAAAGTCGGCAAGCAAGTACAAAAAGGGAGGCAAAAACAAGCGGCCGCGTCCCGCGCCTAACTGGTCTTCAGTCTTCATTCTTCGGTCTTCTCATCAGCACGGAGCTAAGTGCTTCCACTGGCTAGGCATAGTCATTGGGGACAGTGTGAACGGCCAGTGTGGAGCATGCTCTTTCCACTAGGATGTTGGTGGGAGCCCCCATGAGGCCCCAGGGCGGCACTCAGGAGACTTCGGGGCGTGTACATCTCCACTCATTATTACTTGAGAGTGTCACGAGCGGAGACCTTCACAGGCCGGAGCCTTGCTTCATGTCGCCCGACGAGGACCCTATCATGTGCCGCCCCTGACCACCGTTGGCGAGACCGGAAACCAGGACAAGACCAAGGGGCCAAGGGGACGCTGACGGCATCCTCGGCGACCGTAGGCCCCCTGCCGAGGGGAAGGGCTCGCCGACGCCTTCCCCGGCAGGGAACCTACCTCCAGGCTCGATCCTGCTCCTCGTAGCGCGAGGAGGGCCCTGCTACTGGGCTTCCCCCATGCTGCTCCCAACGTCCTTTGCGCTCTTGAGGAGGGTCCGCCGTCCTGAGGGTCCTGGTGGTCGCCGCGTCTTGGTTTACCTGCAATCCATGGTCAGTGTAAGCGTGCCCCTGCGGCATTAACTGTACCCAGAGGCTGCCCCTGTTGGGGGTGTCCGCAGGGCTTGGCAGTTGTTCGAAGGAGAGCTCGGTCTCGTGTATGTCCAGCGCCCAGCCTGGCATGGAGAATCGATTGGGGCCCTCTCCTAGCACGTGCCTGGATCCATCGCGATGGGAACGTAGGCTTCTGGGCTATTTGCACGAGGGGTGCCGCCTAGCGGCCTAACACTCCCGCTTCCTTCTACCGTCCTTTGGTCCTGCTGGCCAGGGGTCGGCACTCATGCGAGGCCCCTGGTGGTCTCGTCTGAAGCCGGCACATGCCGAGGGGGCCTCTTCGGGGCGGCGCGGGCTGCTCCACGAGGCTGGTCGGCATCGAGAGGCTCTTCGTGGTCTCTGGGAGGGGGCGCGCGGTTGTGTTGGGGATGAGCGTGTGCCCCCACCATAGCCTGCGACGTGGGGAGGGTGCAGAACGGCACCGCCCCTCTACATGTCGCATCAAGAAGTTTAGCGACCCGCTCTAGCAGGGCGTCGTGGCCGCTCTCAAGCAGTCTACACCACAGGAGATCGCGGGCCGTGATGACCGCCGCCCGCATGTTTGCTTGGTCCCTGCGCGAGTGCGGAGTAGTTGCTGCAGCATAGTTTGCAGATCGCGCGGCTGCGGCGCGGCGCCAGGGGAGAAGGCTGCGTCGCGCGCCCCCCGCGGCCGGTTGGCCCCGGCGGAACGCGGGCCGCGAGCAGGGATGAGTGGAGGTCTTCTTCGCTAGTGGGTGCTACTGAGGAGGTCTGGACAACCCAGTGCTCGACGTGGGCTCTCGGGGCGTCGGCCATGGAGGTGTCGGAACGGTGGCGTATCGAAGAACGGAAGAGAGAATCTGACGCACCCCTACCTGGCGCGCCAAATGTCGGATTTCGGGATCCGGCAAACCTTGAGAGATTTGAACTCTGGGGTGCGTGCGGAGATCTCAACCTTTCCAGCCTGCCTACTCGCAATCCTCCCTAGCCTAGCGCGTCAAGCTCACAGAAACACAAAGACACAGAGATTTTATACTGGTTCAGGCCACCGTTGTGGTGTGATACCCTAATCAAGTGTGGTGTGGTGGATTGCCTCGAGGGGCTATGGATGAACTATTACAAAGGATGAACAAGCCTCAGGAGGTGAGGTGTTCTTGAGCTGGTGTGGTGCTCGGGTCAGAATGGATCTCTCCCATCTATGGTGGTGGCTAAGTCCTATATATAGTTGCCTTGGTTCTCTTCCCAAATATGAGCAGGAAGAGATTCCACAATGGCGGCATTTGAAAGGGGAAAGTAGTACAGTCTATACTGACAAAAGTAGTCTTCACCTGCGAAAAGCCTCTGGTCATGACGCTGCGGTGGGCTCGGTGATGACCTCCGTCCTACAGTCCTGGCGATATTGGTCTTATTGCACCAGAATGGAAACCTTTGGTTCATTCCTCGGGACTCCGCGCCTGTGGCTTGCCTCCATTGCACCGAAGAGGAAACCTACGCTCTGCACCCGCTTGGCGCCCGCCTGGCCTTGGTCGTCATGTCTCACGTCAGCTGAGCCTCATGAGGTGGCTGCATAGAACTCTCCGCCCCTCAGGAGTCCTCCTGAGGAGGCCAACTCCTTCGGGGGTCTTGGCGTCGTCTGCCTTGTGAGGCTTGGCCCCTCGCGAGGGTCTTGTGGTGTTGATGTCGAAGCTGGGCCGAACCAGGCCATCGATGGAGCCACGTGGTAGGCCGCAGGTAGGCAGGACTGGATGCCCCCAAGTCCAAGACGCTGACAACCTCCATTGGCACCAGGCCAAGAAGCTAATCCCTTTAGCATCAGAAGATGTGAGCAATTTTCAAAGGAATGGTCCAAGAGCCAAAGGAAATTGGTTAAAGTAGCAAAGGAGGCAGTGAAGAAATTTAACGAAGAATCTGCGGCTACTGCTGCGGAAGCCTCTGCTCGTCAGCCCAAGAAGGCGATAAAGAAGAAATCTGTTGTAAATCCATCTTCTTCTGCTATGCCCTCATGGCCCAGCTCCTCAATGCCCTCACGACCCAGCTCCTCAATACCTTTAGGCTCTTATGCTCAAGCAAAGCCCTCAGCTATGCCTGCAAAGCCTCAGCACCAATGCATCTTGCCACGTGCCAAAGGACTATAGGCTTTTCAATTGCTTCAGGAGCTTTAGCATGTTCCTAAGCATAGCCGCAGCTGTTGAAGGAAAAGGTCACTGCTGGACACGGCACAAGGCTAAGTCCTCACAAGAAGCAGGACCCTTTTATCATCTGAAGATGAAGCTGATGATGAAGAACTTGCTCAAATCATCATAGACCGACAAAAATCGGGCCGCTAGTGCCAAAGGCAGTGTTGTGCTTCTCTTGCTGGATTTGAAGAAGATCCTTGATTACATCGATCTTTGGCATAAGCGAACACACCTCTTCCTAATCTGAACCTCACACCAGGACAAAGTCATGTGTTGACTGCTTTCATTGTTGAAGAAAAATGGAAGTTTGAGAAGGCCAAATCAGTGAAGAAAGCTCAGTACAAGAAGGAGCATTATCTGAAGAAAAATGTCCTCAAAATGACAACTAAAGTTCTTGTGACTGTCCAGTCTAAAATAAAAGTTCTCAGTGATGAATTTGATGCCTAGAAAGCTGATTGGCTATGAGCATTCAGATTCGTCAAACTGGCTAAAGGCCTCAAGCCCAATGTTGCTGCTGTAGCGCAACAAGAAATTCCTTAGGGTGAAGCATCTGCTCATCCCACTGAAGAACATGCCAGCACCGCTGATGAAAATTAGGCTGCTGAAGAATCTGAGAGTGCCAGGGTTGATGATGCTATTCCAGCTCTAGATGAAACTGCCAGGGCAACCACCAATGTTGCGCATGAAGATCAATCCAGGACAGCTGAAGAATCTGTCGCTGCGCCTGAAGAATCTGAACCTGCCAGGGCAATTGAAATAGTTGTGCCTGAAGAAATTGTGCCTCTTTCGTCTTCTCCCCCTGCAAAGTCTGCATAGATGAAAAGCACTCTCCTTCCTTCTGCATCAGAAGCGAAGAAAACCGAGGCTGCCAAAAGGGCAGCAGCAAAGAAGAGGAAAGCATCAGACGCCTCATAGTCTTTAGCTCTGAAGAAAGTGAAGACTTTTACGAGCTCTTTTGAGAATCCAATTGATGATGTTCTGCTGACTGTCATGCCATCAAAGGAAATTGTTCCTTTTGGTGAAGAATATGTCATCGCTGATGCCATTGATGAAGAAAGTCCGTCTGCTGCTTCATCAGAGCAGTTGGATGATGAAAGTGAAGTGGATGCTATCCCTTCACCTCTACAAGTATCATCGTTGCTGCCTCAGTTCACTGTTGAAGAGGCCGGTGTTGAGGAAGTTGAAGCTGAAGAAGAGGATGTGGACATCGGGTCTACGACTCTAGTGATGAGTGACGATTATTGGGAAAGTCATCACCCCAATTCGCCTCTGACCACTCCTCTGCAACAAATTCCTCCATCCCCCGTGCAAATTGAAGAAATTCACACAGGTTCTGATCAAGGTCAAGCTTCACTTCACTCCATCCCTGAAGAAGTCCCAGCCACTAGTTCTAATGAAATTGAGAAGAAGATAGCAGAAGGAACAACTCCAGAGATTCCTCAGCCCGAGGCTCCAGAGGCTATGCTTCAATCGGCTGTGAAGACTTTCACTGCATATCTTCAGCCGAAGCCACCGAATCCTCACTCCAAGAAGAAGAAGTTCAAGGCTAATGACTTCTTTGCTGAGCGCCATTTCTTCTCAGATTTTAATCCATATTACTATGCTTGCCTTCGCCACAAGTGTTTCTGGACAGCTTCTCAGATGAACTTCTATTCAACTCTGCTCTTTGACAAGGAAAAAGTGTTTGACCATATGCAAATTCCTCATGTGGATATGGAGTCACTTCCCTGTTACACTCCAGTCCTCAGTTTTCTTCACAACATAGGGCTGCTCCACTTCTGCACAAACATCTGCGACTGGAAAGAAGAGCTAATTCTTAAGTTCTATGCCACTTTGCATCTGACAAGCAATGCTGACGATGTGAATTCATGGGTTCTGGATTGGATGACAGAAAATACTCATCTCAAAACTCTGTCCTCTAAATTGCTTGATGCCGCCACAGTTAGTCCGGCCACTGAAGGAGGACTGAAGCTCTATGAAGAACCTAAACTGCGGAATCATCTGATGCAAGTGCTGACGAAGCCTTTGAAGGATGGCCAAGCTCGAACGACAAATTTCCTCATCAAGGATTTTTTGTATGTGCCAAGGACTGTCTACCGCATTCTGGCCAAAACCCTCAGTCCCATTAAGGGCCACAACTCCGAAGAAGAAGTTTTTGGCATCATGAAGAACTTGCTTTTCAACATCATGCATGGTATTCCAATCAACTATCATGATTTCTTCATGAGGACTTTGGCTAATGCTGCATTGTCACCTTTTGAGTTGAAGCCTTACGCTCCCCGGATCATGAAATTCATCAGATCAAGGACTTCAATTCATTACAAGACTGATTCTCGGAATCTCTCAGCTACTTGCCACCACTTGAAGTCCTCAAGCGGACTATTACCTTAGTTGATGAGACAATTCATTACAAGACTGACTCTTCCTTTGGATGGACAATTTCGAAAGGCAGCATCCTACTCTACAAATGATGACTCTACCACTCATGACTCTGCTGCAAATGCTTCAAAGCAAAATCCTCAGGCACTGCTCCACGAGTGATGACTGATCGTGAGATGCTCCTAAGTCTTCATCGGAAGATGGATAGATATCACAAGTGGGTCAAGCGCCAGTTTGGTGCAATTCTTCAGAACATGATTGTCACTCAAAACTGTATGAAGAACAAACACTATTATCTGCATTAAGTCTTCGACCGCACCTGGGCTATTCTTTCACATGTCTACACTGCTTATGAACTCAAGGAGATGGACTTCCAACAGGACTTTGACTTGTCTCAGCCACCTTCGAAGAAATTCAAGAAGGTCAAAGTTCCTTAGCTGGTCATCAGCTCATATTCTTCATCGCGCGAGATGGATGAAGCTGAAGATTTGGACAACACTGCAGCAGGCCCTACAACAACGGACTACCCCAACAATGCGGGCGCTCCTCCATCAACATCATGATGATATTCTTCAGGGGCATTAGTCCTCACTTTTCGTCCCTTTTGGTCATTTGATGATAAAGGGGGAGCAATTTCAGTTAGTCTTCAAGAGGGTCTATATATGGGAGGTTTTTTAAGTTACAACTCTCGTTCTTCTGAAGTATTTGTTGGATTGAGTTGTAAACTTAAGTCCTATGGTGGTTTGATACTTTTGATATGTTTTTCTGCATGCTATTTCCTCATATAATTTAATGCATGCATGCTGAATTACATCAGTCACCATATTTCATCATGCAATTCAAATTCTTCATTCAATATGTTAAATGCATGTTTGAATTACAAGATATAGGGGGAGATCCCCATGATTCTACTCTTCAATGTGCATTGCTCTTTGAAAGCAAATTCCTCATAGATGCACATTTTCAGGGGGAGTTCTTCTATATCTTGCAATCAAATTCCAATATTCTTAGCACTTTAAATTGATATGTTTATCCCCATTGATAACTTAACCTATTTGTCATCAATCACCAAAAAGGGGGAGATTGTAAGTGCATCTAGTCCCCCTTAGTGATTTTGGTGTATTGAAGACTTATAGGTTAAGGGACTAATATGTTTTTGAGTGTACACAGGCTCTATATGTCGATGAGGAGTTTGATATTTATGATGAAAGTCGACCCCTAAAAATGTATGTCTTCAAGTGAAGACTTTCGTTCTCCTGAAGATTTTGAAAGTGAAGAAATTGGTGTGACCTTGAAGACTTGGATATTCATGCAAGGATTATGAAGCGTGAAGACTTTTATTTTTGTAGTTTTAGTTTCTCTTTTTTGAGTCATTGGAAACACTCTACTGTTAAAGGGGGTCGAGGTAATACTAAGGAAACTAATTTCCAAGTGATGCTCATCTCGAAATCCTACACCTACCCAATCTTTTTGAGTGAAGCCATTGGAAATCTCATATCAGTTCAGTCAATTTCTTCAATGGCAGAGATGAAGAACTTCCGGTCTCTGAGGAATTTGTTTTGACTGAGGAGTTAGGAATTCACCAGAGCGAATTGCCTACATGGTGAGGAACATGATAGCCCTAAGGAATTTGAACCTCAAATTTCCGACCGTTGTTGTGCTATGCGCCAGCTGTCCAAAATATCTACCCACCTAACGGTCATATCATCGAAGGGCATTTATGTCTTATCATGTTGGGCTGCTCCCTAGGCTATAAATAGCTGCCCCTACGACCACTAGCTGGTTGGCTGCTCTGAGAGAAACTGAGACTTGTCATTGAGAGCATCCCATCCTCCGAGGACTTTGAGAGAAAATCATCAGGTGAGGAAAACCCAAAACCCAAACCCAAACACCTACAAACCCAAAGTGATTGAGAATCACTAAAGTGATTGTTCCTGTGTGGAACCGATGGTTGTTACCTTTGACGACTGTGTATCCTCCAAACGGTTAGGCATCATGGTATGAGCATCCAAGAGGAATTGTGGATCACCGAGTGTTAGGCAAGGTCTGTGTGACTTTAACTCAAGGATAATACAGTGCGGACTGTGTGTCCGGGACTGTGTGTCCTCAAGTTTAAATACTCAGCCGCTCCAACTAGACGTACAATTGTCACAATAGTTGGAACTTGTCTTCCAAATCATTGTCTTCACCAAGCCAACTGGTTATATTTCCTCAACCCTTTCATTTCCTCATTCATGTGTTGATGAACCTTATCATTACTGTTTGAAGACTTTGATGAAGATTTTCTCTAATTTCTCATTCCTAATTCTTCAGTCACTTAGTCTTGAGCCTGCTTATCCTGTTATCACATTATTTGTACTATGTGTTTGTTTTCATTTCATCATGATGACTATGTCGTTGCTCTGTTATGCTTATACCTGAGTACTTATTCCGCTACTAGTGTGTCGTTGCTTAGGAAGAAATTCCTCAGTGACGAATTTGTAAAAATCACCTATTCACTCCCCACTCTAGTCGATATAATGCACTTTCAGAAATGCCCTCCTTGCACAGACGCTCGGCAAAATGAGGTCGTGTGCGATCGGCAAGCGCTCAAATACGGTTATACGTAAACTATTGCTAAAAATTCAATTATATAGGCAAAATCATTTCCTGTCGTAAGTACATCCCACATAGTCAGTCCCCACTAAACATTTCCATTTGTATGTACATTCCACACGGTCCATCCAAGGAATATGTTTCCGTTAGTATCTACATCGCACACAGTTAATTCAGGAAGTACCAAACGTTTACGATGCGCACATCACAAACAGTCTATAATTTCGAAGCATGTGTGATAAGGTGACTATCGCAAACATTTAATAAGAAAGAATTGTGTCCAATGCTGTTGTTACTCGCACACGTTTTTTTCTTGGCTGATCGTGTGTGCAGTGGAGATTGATCGCACACATTTTTTCTTGGCTGATCGTGTCTGCAGTGGAGGTTGATCGCACACGTGGCGGATCCTAGAAACGTGTCTGATCCCCACGATTGCAGGCGTTTCACTTTTGCCAACCATGTGCAGTGTAATCCCTGATTAATCTGTAATTAATCCCTAATTTAAGAATCATATGTTTTGAATTTGATACTAGGCAATCACTTATTTCATATCCAACCATGTGTATTACAAATATAGGTTCAACCATGAATGCATAATTCGATGCACAGGTACATATACTGAAGAACTACAGAAGCACCAAGTAAAGAATGATGAACCACAATTGTACTAAATACTGTAAAGAGAGAGACGAAAGACATTTTGGTTGCTGGAGAAGCTGGAGCGGAATGCCCCTATTGTGCCCTCCTCCATGCGTAATGCGCACACGACTCTAGGCCAACCTCTTGTGATGGCTGCCCGTCCGTCCTTCACTATCTTCATTATAACTTCTTGATGCTCATTGTAGTCTGGATGAAATACATTAGCCTTCATTGCATGCACACCAATCATGTACTTTGCAAGGTAAACTTGAGGGAACTGCTTCGGGAACCACTACAAACGAAAAAGATTCAGACATTGTTGTCTAAAAACTCATTCTGGGCAGTAAAAAGAGAAGGCCGCAGAGTTTGTAGTTACCATCCTACAGCTCACTATTGTGTTGGACAGAGCATAAACAAATAATTTGCTTGCCACCATTCGTATCTTTTTGCTAATAATCCTTATCAGTTTCCTCACTTGATGCTTGTTTGTGAATATCTCATTGCCCCATACGCAAAAAGGGTCGATGCGTGGATCCTTGCCAAGGGCATATGTACCTACAAGCAACAAGTCAATATTAGAAGCTAACAAGTGTCTAGGCTTGGATCTATATGCACTACATTATGGAACGACGGGGGAGTACAAGCCGAGGGATGAATCTAACCTCGGCGGAAAATGGTGGCCACTACCGTTGTTGTCCTGCATAAGTAGTGGAAAGGCATGATAAGTACGGAAACCTTAACATCAAACACATATAGCAAAGGTAAACAATATCATCTCCAAAAGATAGCTTGAATGTGTTGGTTTCAGCATGCTGTTAAAGCATATATAAAATGGAAGGCAATGTTACCGACGGCAGGCTTAACAGCCATCAAATATTGCTATTCAAACTGGTATTGTTGAAAATGAATAGAATGTAGGTAATGCTTAAACATCATTGGATAAATGTGTAAACTTGAAATAAAGGGCATGTGTTAACTACACCAGGCATAACAGGAACCAAATATAACCGTTCAAACTGGTATTGATGCAGGCGAGCAGCATAGTTCCGACTTGCACATAATGAACAACATACTGTGAATGACTGAAATAAACAAGGCATAAATGATCAGTATAACAACCAAATATAGCCATTGAAAACTGGATACAGTCTCACTTCAACCAACCTAGCAAGCAAATACAGATAAATAGGGCATATGCTTGAAAACTGGAGAAATGCTCATTGTAACCAACCTAACATGCAAATACAGATAAATAAGGCATCTGCTTGAAAACTGGACTAATGCTAAAAAAACAACCAAACAACCAAATACAGATAAGCAAGGCATCTGCTTGATAACTAGACCAATGCTCAGTGCAACCAAACTATGAACCAAATACATATAAACAAACATATGAACAATACATTTTTTGCATAACTGGGATAATTAAACACAACACAGTTATAGCACCACATAACAAATGCTACTACAACAAATGGTACGGGCTGGCCAACTAGAAAAGGTAATATTTGCTGATAGGATGTTCCCTCATATTTCATGGACGGGATCCTTTCAGTTGGAAGAGCACAAACCCATGGTGTGCTCTCTGATGTCACAGATGGTCTGTTTCACCTTGGAAGAACCTTTGTGGGTGCCCTCCTCGTGGTCGTCGTCGTGGTCGATGAGATCTGACTTGGCAATTGAGGATCCCAAGCCGTCGCCGTAGAACGTGTCCTTCAGAATTGACAAAATGAGCTTGATGGTGTATAAGGATCGTAAATCCTTGACCGCTTGGCAGAGGAGATCCGCGGCAGGGCCGTCGAAGAGATCGACGGTGGTTGAACCCAAGGGGTTGGGGATGGACCACATAACCTGTGACATGGCCCGCGTGAAGCCATCGTTGTTGACGAGCTTGATGTCATAGCCAGCTTTCCCGAGATATAATAATACTCAAGCCTGCTGACATGAAGCCTTCGACATGGCAAAGTAGTCAATGTCTTTGCCAGCTTCCGCGGCTTCGTGTTGCTTCGGGATCGATAGGTCGGGGCGAATGGCGGCCACCTCGCCAACGTCCGTCGGAGAGGCCATGATAAACCTCTTCTTGGTCGAACGCTCGTCGGGTTCCCTGGGATACGTGGTCGAGCTTAGGCTGCGACATTCTGGAGTAGGGGATGTAGATCTGGCAGGGAGGGACACCGCAGGCCTCATCTAAAAACTCAGGGAAGTGGGGCGATGGTATGGAAATCGCTGGGTAACCTGAACTTTATTATGTAATCTAGGAGGAACGGGCAGACCGCCATGGGTTGGCGGCGGCACCGGCGGCAGCCGCAAGATAGGGTTCGAGGGGGAGGGGTGGATGGGTGGATTGTGGAGGGGGGTAATGGTGTTGTTTGAGGATACGCCGCGGTTTAGTAATGGTGGGTGGAGATGGTGGTGGACATGGGAGGGCGACGGTTCAAATGCCCCGGCTACTGCAATTCTATGATAAGGTCGGTGCTGGAGGAGTGTGGGCGACGGTTGAAGTACGGCGGCTACTAAAATTTGGGTAAAAGAATTGATGCGGGGTGCCAAAGATCGTGCATGGTCCAATAAGAATATGCGTGTATGATAATAAGGAAAAGTAACGGAACCGCCAATTTTTGAAATGCTCAAGGCGGGTGGTCTGTTTTTATATTTCTAGCTAGCTGGTCCATCACACACATTCATCCTAATTTCTAAATAAACTTACCCTACTTTAGCTTGAGCCATCATGGTGATTTTACAGTGCACTTGCATCGCACAGGGTTAAGCCAGTACCTGCACCATTTGCTCGATGTTGCGCAGTCGTGGAAATTTTACAGCGCACTTGCATCGCACATGGTTAAGCCAGTACCTGCACCATTTACTCGTTCTTGCGCAGTCGTGGTGATTTTATAGCAAAAGAATAACCTATAAAAACATAGTCTACAAATGAGCAAAACAAGGATCCAATGGTTTATATAATCATCATGCTAGGTCACTATAGAGATATTTATATGTGTATCTCTATAATGACCGTGCCATGGCAATTAACTGAATCTTGAGATATGCAACTTCCCACCGGGTCACCCATCCTTGGACTACTCCAGCCCGAGCACACTTAACTTCTGTGTTCTATTCGACTAGGCTAGCGGATGGGAAGCGGCACCTTGCTAATAGGAATTGCCTCCTTGCCTTTAAGGTGTTTCACGCTGGTCATCCTATGGGACCTACTCCTTATATCACACAAGTTTGTTCTTTTAGAAACTGTGTGCGATATTTACATGGCTAGTGTGTCGCCGCCTAGCCTTCAATGAGCATTGACACTGGTAGCGGGAAACCAATGGGAGAAGAGGCGGAAACCAATGAGGGGAGTGGCGGGAAACAGTAGCCTGTTCAGAAAACATAGAAGAGAAGGAAGTGTGAGCTAGCATGATGCATGCACACAGTGCTCACCCATGTACTGCATGTGCTGTCGAAAGGGCTACGTTCGATCTGGGAGCATCCAATGGTGTAGACGTACGATCCGTGGGGTTTGGGTTCTGGCCAATCAAGATCGCGCGCGCAGCAGGGGAGGGGGGCATCGACCATAGTTTGGTAGGCACATGGCTTCCGTGAGTGAACCGTGTGCTATTTGAAAATGTTTCGTGAGAAGTATCTCATTTTTAAATCCCAGTATATCCAAAAATCACCCAAAAATCGTGAAACTTGGCACGGTATCATGACATGGCACATATATGTCGAGGAATTTTTTCGTCCATTTTGGCGCAAGTTTTATAACAAGCCTCTCACAAACCGGAGCTTCTCTCAAAGAAAGCCTCGTGGTTCCGATAGGGAAACATGTCCTCTTGTGGGGGAAATGATAATCACTGCCTCTTTTCGCCTTGTATTTTCTTCTACCATCAACATGGGACGACAAGATATTCGTGCTAAAATTTAAACTTATTAAGGGTTTGTTTGGCCTCTTTATACACTAATTGAGTTTCCTAGGCATTTATTGTCCATAATTCAAATCTGAACTTCACATACATGGTCCAGTTCACCAAAATGGCTAGGAATGTGTCCTTTGGTGCATGTTTAGGTCTCATGCTAGGAATGGGAACGAATTACAACCATACCGGCGTCCCGGCTCTTCCTCAAACATTTTGAATCTCAGTTTTTAAATCCCCGTAAATCCTAAACTCACGAGAAAGTCATGAAAGTAGGCATGGTGTTACGTCATGGCACATATATGTCCAAGTAAAAACATTGTCCAATTCGGGCCAAGCTTTATTAGAAACATCTTACAAACCGGAGCTTCTCTCAAACAAGCCTCGTGGTTCCGATAGGGAAAAGTGTTCCCCTTGTTGTCGAAACATATCACTGCCTCTTTTCACCTTGTATTTTCTTCTACGGGCAACATTGAACGATAAGATATCCGTGCTGAAATTTAAACTTATTCATGGTTCATTTGGCCTTTTTATACACTATTTGAATTTCCTAGGCAGTTAATGTCCATAATTCAAATCTAAACTTGAAATACATGCTCCAGTTCACCAAAATGGCTAGAAAAATTATACATGTGTCCTTGGGTGCATGTTTAGGTCACATGCCAGGAATGGTAACGAATTACAACTGTACTGGCGTCCTGGCTCATCCTCAAACATTTGGAATCTCGGTTTTTAAATCCCTGTAAATCCAAAAATCACCAAGAAGTCATGAAAGTAGGCACGGTGTCACGTCATGGCACATATATGTCATGGTAAAAACATTGTCCAATTTGGGCCAAGCTTTATTACAAACCTCTTACAAATCGGAGCTTCTCTCAAAGAAGCCTCGTGGTTCCGATAGGGAAACGCGTTCCCCTTGTTGTCGAAACGTAATCACTGCCTCTTTTCACCTTGTATTTTCTTCTACGGGCAATACGGAACGCCATGATATCCATGCTAAAACTTATACTTATTCAGGGTTCGTTTGGCCTTTTTATACACTAATTGAGTTTCCTAGGCATTTAATGTCGATACTGCAAGTCTGAACTACAAATACATGCTCAAGTTCACCAAAATGGCTAGAAAAATTGTACATGCGTCCTTGGTTGCATGTTTAGGTTCCATGCCAGGAATGGGAACGAATTACAACCATACTCCTGGCTCGTCCTCAAACATTTTGAATCTCGGTTTTTAAATCCCCATAAATGCCAAACTCACCAGTAAGTCATCAAAGGTGGCAAGTGTCACGTCATGGCACATATATGTCGTGGTAAAAACATTGCCGATTTGGGACAAGCTTTATTACAAACCTCTTACAAACTGGAGCATGTCGCAAGAACCCTCATGTTTTCGATAGGGAAATGTGTCCCTTGTGGGACAAACGATAATCTCTCCCTCTTCTAGCCTAGTATTTTCTTCTAGACGCAACACGGAACAACGGGAGATTCGGGCTGAACTTTGAAATTATTCAGGATTCGTTTGACCATTTTATTCATTAATTGAGTTTTCTAGGCATTTCATGTCCATAATTCAAATCCGAACTACAAATACATGATCCAGTGCACCAAAATGGCTAGAAAAAATGTACATGCGTGTCCTTGGGGTGCATGTTTAGGTCCCATGGAGCGAATGGGAATGAATTCAACCATCTCGCCGTCTTGCCTTGGCCACAAACATTGCGAATCTCGGTTTATAAATCTCTGTGAATCCAAAACTCACCTGGAAATCGTGAAACTTGGCAGGGTGTCACTACATGGTACATAAAATTGTCCAATTTGGGCGAAACTATATTACAAGCCTCTTACAAACCGAAGCTTCTCGCAACCCTCGTGGTTTCGGTGGGCGAAACGATAATTGTTGCCTCTTCAAGCCTTGAACTTTGTTTTCTACAGGCAACATAGAATAACAGGAGTGTCGTGTCAAAATTTGAAACTGTTTAGGGTTCGTTTGGCCATTGTATATTTTACTAATTAAGTTTTCTATGCATTTAATGTAGTCCATAATACAAATTTGAACTACAAGCACATGCTCCAGTGAAGCAAAATGGGTGAGAAATCGTACGTGTGTCATTGGGTGCATGTTTAGGTCTCATTTAAGGAATGGGAGTGAATTACAAACTTGTTGTCGTCCTGAAACATTGAGAATCTCGGTTTTTAAATCCTAGTAAATCAAAAACTCACCCAAAAAACATGAAACTTGGCATGGTTTCATGACATGGCACATGTATGTCGTGGTAAAAAAATCATCCAGTTTGAGAAGAGGCGCACACATTAGTAGCAAACAAAGTCCTTATTGAAACAATAAGCTGACACGCTAATATCACAAATGGCTGTATTATATAAACTGTGCCAATATTTAACCATACTTAGTGGCATGCGTGCAGCTGTTTGTTTAGACGGGATGAGCGCAAGAAGTCCACTATGCATGCTCGACGGGACGCATGCGAGTAGTCCACCGCGCAGGCTCGACGGGACACGTGCATCCTGTCCACCTCATAGGCTCGACGGGACACGTGGAAGCAGCAAGGCCGCCCATGCTCACCAGGAAGTGAGCTATGTGACCTCCATGCACCAGCCGCCGCCCGCCTCGCTCAAAACTTCTCCATTAATGGGTTAATTAAAGCGCCTAGACAGAGGTTTTTTTAGGGGTGGACGGAGGGTGTTTGGTTGTGATCCCATGGCAACATTCGCTTTGTTCGTGTTTTGAACTCGTATTCCAGCCTAATTTAAATTGCCACATAGGGAAACGGATAAAATGACGACAAATAAAATGGCAACGGATAGTACGACGACAAATTTACAATGGCGCAGATAATAATTGTCTTACATATTCTGGATAATTTTAAATGCCACATGCGGCAAAGACCGGAAGACACGAGGGCAAGAGAAGAAGGAAATCACAGACAACGATCTAGATCGCTACTGTATCTACTCTTTGATGGATCGCCGAGCGATGACATCCTCTAGCTCCTTCCTCAATTCCTCATGACTTTGCTTGAAAGTAGCCACATATTCCTCCACCTCCTGCTCGTGCTTGACCGGAGCTTCCTCATGTCATCCATTACTTCCTCGATGACCTTTATGAGCGTCATCCCTGAGGCACTGCTCAGCTCATGCAGCATCCTCCATCCAGCGGCCTCCTCCTCCTTCTTGGCGAGCACCTTGTGGATCTTTGCATTGTCACTCATGAGGTGCTCAACAAGGCTGGTCGCCTTGTCAACCGAGGCATTATTGATATTGAGTAGCTTCATCAAGCCGTCAACCAGCTCCTGCTGCTTAATGAGGCCAGCAAGAATTTCATCATCGCTGGCCAAGGACTTCAGCAATGCCAGCTCATCGTAATCGCTGACGCGGCGAGAGCGCTTGGGAGAACCCTCGCGTGCCCGTGAGAGCTCGTTCGAGGGCTCCGCGGCGTGCCGGGACATATCTACCGCGGCTGCCACTTCACAGCGGGACCTGTCTAGTGCTTCCGCGTCCATGGTCTTTGCAACCTGGTTATATGCCCACCCAAAACTCCTTCTACCAGTCATGGTGGAACGACTTGATAGGAAAGACCAATTTTGTGGGTGATGAGGAGAGGAACTGTGAAGTAATTTTCAAGTGGGTAGTTTTTATAGCCCGGTGCTAAGTGTGAACATATATTAGTTTGATCGGTGTGAATAGATTTGCAATTACTTATTGTGTTGTAATCTGCAATATGACCAGAAACAAAGTCAAAATTTATTGATGGTTCTGGGCCTACAAAGCCTCATTTCTATTGTTCTGCCTCATTGCAAACAGTTCTTTTGGATCAACAATATGCCACGCATCGGAAGCCTGAAACATGGGCCCTTGTTCTCGGATGTACGTGTACGTGTCTGCCCACTATCACACAGTGTCATGATCTCACCATCGTGTCCTATGGATGCGTCATGCTTTTTTGTGCGGGTCCATGGCGTCCCTGCACGCGCTCTGCTCGCCATTGAGGCAAATGTACAATGGCAATGGTTAATAGTGGTATTACATATTCAGGATAATTTGAAATGCCACATGCGGCAAGGCACAAAACACTCACGAGCTACTTGTGCATACAATTATAATAAAATATAGGCTAAAAAGCTGAGTCAGCGGCCTTCCGACGACGGTCTTCTCGGACTCCATGATCAGCATATCACCCTTGCGGCCATTCATTGTGTGTAACTTACAAATCATTGCACACGAGTACTCGCAGATACATTGTGTGCGATACTCCTAGCCACCGCAAGCAACTAGTTTGCATTTTTTCTAAGTTTTTTGTACGAACAGAATCGCACACGAACTTACTATAGTAACCATCTATGTTATAATTTATCATCACAAATAGTTCATCTGAGTGGGTTGTTTGCTGTGTATCACACACATCTGGTTTATATGAATTGTTTGTCTTCTTTTGGCTGATCGCAAATGCCACATATCACACACATCTTGTTAAGATGAATCGTTTCCGTTCTCTTGCCTAATCGAAAACAGTTTGTTCGAGTTAACCGTATGCCGTATATCACACTCACCTTGATCTGGCTGACCGTTTCTGTTGCATTCCCTAATAGCACACAATTCATCAGAGGGAACTGTATGTTGTATATCGCACACGCATTGATATGGTTTCCCGTTTCTGTTGTTCTTCCTCATCGTAAATAGTTCTGCTGGATCAACCGTATGCGCAGCATCGCACACGTTTTGCACCTTTTTTGACGGGTTTTCACACCACCATTTGCGATTATTGCATCGCACACAGTTTCGTCGAAGGGTCTGTGATCGTAGTGTCACGTTAGCAGCATCCTGCAGTAGTGTCCTATAATGAAAAATTCCCACTAGTATACGGAAGTGACTACATAGGAGACTCTCCATATGAAAAACATGTTGCTACTATGAAGCACAAGTGTGATAAAGGATACTCATAATGCCCCTTCTCTCTTTGTTTATTTTTTCTTTTTCTTTTTTCCCTTTTTTTGTTTTTTCCGTTTCCTTTTTTTCTCTCATTGTCCGGAGTCTCATCCCGACTTGTTGGGAAATCATAGTCTCCATCATCCTTTCCTCACTGGGGCACTGCTCTAAAAATGAATAATGATGATCATCACACTTCTATTTACTTATAACTCAAAAGAAACAAAAATTACAACTCGATACCTATAACAAAGTATGACTCTATATGAATGCCTCTAGCAGTGTACCAGGATGTGCAATGATCTACATAACATGTATGAAAAAAATGATGAACGGTGGCTGAGCCACAAACACTATGTCAACTATATGATCATGCAAAGCAATATGGCAATGAATGCTCAAGTCATAAAAATGGAAGCGGTGGAAGTTGCACGATAATATATCTCAGAATGGCTATGTAAATGCCATAATAGGTAGGTATGGTGGCTGTTTTGAGGACGATATAATAAGGCTTATGTGTGATAGAGTGTATCATATCACGGGGTTAGGATGCACCGGTGAAGTTTGCACCGACTCTCGAGGTGAGAAAGGGCAATGCACGGTACCGTAGAGGGTAGCAAATTGCGGAAAGGTAAGAGTGTGTATAATCCATGGACTCACATTAGTCATAAAGAACTCATATACTTATTGCAAAAGTTTATTAGCCCTTGAAGCAAAGTACTACTATGCATGCCCCTAGGGGGATAGATTGGTAGGAAAAGTCAATCGCTCATCCCCGACCATCACTCATAAGGAAGACAATCAATAATACATCCTGCTCCAACTTCATAACATAACGAGAGACTATACGTGCATGCTTCTGGAATCACAAACCTTAACACCAATATTCTTACTAACCACAGCCGTTTACTAGTACCTCCCACATATCCCATCTCTATATCGCAAAACTATTGCAGGGAATCAAACATATCATATTCAGTGATGCATAAGTTTTATGTAGGATTTTCTGGCTAACCATGCAATTGACCAATTCCTATTGACTCTCTAAATAGATATAAGTGAAACATGACAGTTTAATTCTTTCTACAAAAGACCACGCTCTAACAAATATAAGTGAAGAAAAAGAGCATTCTACAAACAACGGTTTTCTATGTGAAGAGAAACACGCAATCCAAACTTCAAATGATATAAGTGAAACACATGAAGCATTCTATAGAGCCATACTCAAAAGATATAAGTGAAGTGGAATGAGCATTCTATAAATAAACTATGGACTATCTCATACCAGCATGGTGGATAAAAGATAAGTGAAAACTAAATACAAAAGACGCTCCAAGACTTACGCATATCACATGAACGGAACAAAGTCGAAAACATACTGATACTTGTTGAAGAAAGATGGGATGCCTTCCGGGGCATCCCCAAGCTTAGATGCTTGAGTCTCCTTGAATATTTACTTGGGGTTCCTTGGGCATCCCCAAGCTTGAACTCTTGCCTCTCCTCCTTCTCCTCATATTGAGAGCTCATCAATCTTCGATCACTTCATCCACAAAAAACTCAACAAAAAGCTCGGTAAGATCCATTAGTATAATAAAGCAAATCACTACTCTAAGTACTATTGCAAAAAAATTCATATTTTTCTTTTGCATTGTAGCTACTATAATATAAATTTTCCATGGCTTATACCACCGATAAAAATCGATAGTTTCATCAAAACAAGCAAAACAATGCATCAAAAACAGAATCTATCTTAAACAGGCAGTCTGTAGCATTCTAAACATCTACCATACTTATGGTACTCCAAAAATTATGAAAAATTAGAAAACAGTAAGAAATTTGTATAGCAAGACTTTGCAGAAAGTTTCAGAACCTTTCGTTTTTCTAGTAAAAACTGAAAATTCACACGCTACAGCCAAAGTTCCTGTTTCTGCACCGCACATACGAACAAGCAATCTACCCATCCTAAAGGAAAATCTTGGCACATTATTTTTATAATACAATGGAAATGTACAAGGGGATAATTATTTTTGTGAGAATCTTCATGAAAAATTCTACATTATTTCCATGAGCATGAACACAAGTGTTCAAGGTCGACCCTCATTTCTCCAATGCATAACTTCCAGTCGCTTCTCTTTTGTCGAAATTTTTTAAGTTCCCCTCTATATTTTTTTGTTTTTAAACTTTATAAAAGCACTCAATAGAATAAAATGACTCTCTAAAACTTCCGGGTTGTCTCCCTGGTAGCGCTTTCTTTAAAGCCATTAAGCTAGGCATAAAGTGCTCAAGTAATGGATCCACCCGGATCCCAAGGTATATCAAAGCCAATTTTAATTAAGTAGTGAGCACAAAGCAACATATATCATGCAGTGACGAAGTATAACTCTCTTCCTATGCATCGGCATGTCATACAAGAACAATTCATGCATATCAAGTAATGGCCAATACATAGCATAAGTACTTCCTTGCAATTTTATCGTGTTGGAAACATAGAGAGGTGGAGATGTAGTTCCTCTATCATAATAATTGCAACTCGGAGCAGCAAGCACATGCATATCACATTCATCAAAATTATCATGTGCAACGGTAAAAGGCAACCCATCAATATAATCCTTAATAAGGACAAACTTCTCTGATATTGTGTAGTTGGGAGAATTCAAAAAGACAATAGGACTATCATGTGTGGGTGCAATGGCAACAATTTCATGTTTAACATAAGAAACAATAGCAAGTTCATCTCCAATAGCATAATTCATATTGGCATCTTGCCCACAAGGATAGCAAGCGTCATCAAAAAGTGATATTTCAAACGAATCAATGGGGTCATAGCAATTATCATAGCATTCATCCTTCGATAAGAAAGAAGGGAAATAAAACAATGTATGAGTTGAAGAGTTACTCTCATTAGAAGGTGGGCACCGGTGATCAATCCGCTCTTCCTCCTTTTGTTCTTCGCTCTCCTCATCATCTTTTTCATCCAGTGAGCTCACAGTTTCATCAATTTGTTCTTCCATAGACTCCTGCTAAATATTAGTCTCTTCTTGGACAGCGGAGACTTTATCAATAAACGCATCAATATCGGAATTATATTCATCATTATCATAGCAATATTTAAGGATAGAAAAAATTTCAGGTCTATATACATCATCATAAAAAGCTTCATACTTTAAGGACAAAGATTGAGTTTTATAAGCACCCTTAAAAGCAACAAATTCTTCCATTCATTCCACATCATAATAATCATATCTACCATTGTCATAAGAAGACAAGGTTTCATTATCATTAAATTTGCATGAAAAGGGAAGGTGTGGAGCATTCATCGTAGAGCAACAAGTAAAATCATATCTCTGGCATAAATTCCAAGCATACCAATGCAACATATCAATTTGATCCCATGAAATTTTCCATTTTTGTGTCAAGCTATAATCCCTAAAGTATTCACATTGATCCAACATTACTCCCATTATCATGTTGAATGGGGTTTTCTCAGGATTATCAAAGTAGTGCATAATATTTTTCACATAACGAGCATCGAGGGTTTTAGGAGGTTCCCCATCTCCATGAGTAGCACGTACAACTAATTTGTTTTGGTATTCATGTTCCATATCCATAACTAAAGATAGAGAACAACTTAGAACATGAAATAAAAATTACTTAGTGATGAAGCAAACAAGCACACATGAGAATATTCACCCCACGCTATTGCTCATCGGCAACGGCACCAGAAAAAGGTCTTGATAACCCACAAGTATAGGGATCGTTTGTAGCCTTCTTCGATAAACAGTGTCGAACCCAACGAGGAGCTAAAGGAAAAACAAATATTCCCTCAAGTTCTATCGACCACCGATACAACTCTACGGACACTTGACGTTTGCTTTACCTAAAACAAGTATGAAACTATTTTGCAATAATAAAACTACGAGTACTTGCGAGAATAAAACTACGAATAAATTGCAAGGTAATAAAAGTGGATAGATTTTGTCAACAAGAAATTCATTTGTCTCTAGGCAATCGATAACAAGTACCGGTAATCATTCTTGCAATTTTATATAAGGGAGAGGCATCAGCTAACATACTTTATCTACTTGGATCATATGCACTTATGATCGGACCCCTAGCAAGCATCCGCAACTACTAGAGATCATTAACGTCATGAAACCCAACCATAGCATTATGTATCAAGTCCTCTTTATCCCATACACAACAACCCTCCTACTTGGGTTTAAGCTACTGCCACTCTCGCAACCCAATGACTCACAATAGTCATAAAGAACTCATATACCTATTCCAAAAGTTTATTAGCCCTCGAAGCAAAGTACTACTACGCATGCCCCTAGGGGGATAGATTGGTATGAAAAGACCATCGCTCATCCCCGACCGCCACTCATAAGGAAGACAATCAATAATAAATCATGCTCCAACTTCATAGCATAACAAGAGACTATACGCCCATGCTTCGGGAATCACAAACCTTAACACCAATATTCTTACTAACCACAACCGTTTACTAGTACCTCCCACATATTCCATCTCTATATCGGAAAACTAATGCAAGGAATCAAACATATCATATTCAGTGATCCATAAGTTTTATGTAGGATTTTATGGCTAACCATCCAATTGACCAATTCCCGTTGACTCTCTAAATAGATATAGTGAAGCATGATAGTTCAATTCTTTCTACAAAAGACCACGCTCTAACAAATATAAGTGAAGCAGAAGAGCATTCTACAAACAATGGTTTTCTATGTGAAGAGAAATAGACAATCCAAACTTTAAATGATATAAGTGAATGTGACGCCCCCTAATCAATCGTACACTAATCATACACGCAAATGTGTACGATTAAGTTCAAGGACTCACGGGAAGATATCACAACACAACTCTAGACACAAATAAAATAATACAAGCTTTATATTACAAGCCAGGGGTCTCGAGGGCTCGAATACACATGAGTCAGCAGAAGCAACAATATCTGAGTACAGACATAAGTTAGATAGTTTGCCTTAAGATGGCTAGGACAAAGCAACACGATCGAAGAGGCAAGGCCTCCTACTTGGGAGCATCCTAACTACTCCTGGTCGTCAGCGGTCTCCATGTAGTAGTAGGCACCAGCGGTGGCATCTGGCTCCTGGGCTCCGAGATCTGGTTGCATCAACCGGAAAAAAAGAAAGGGGGAGCAAAGCAACCGTGAGTACTCATCCAAAGTACTCGCAAGCAAGGATCTACACTATATATGCAACATTATCAAAGGAAGGTTGTATATGTGGACCGGGCTGCAGAAATGCTAGAATAGAGAGAAGGCCTAGTCCTATCGAAGACTAGCATCTTCTGGAAACCAGCATCTTGCAGCAAACAGGAGGGAGTAGAGTAGCATAAAGTAAAGTAGTAGTAGTGTTATCAACCTCGGCTAGAGATCATTTCTCGACTCCCTGCGAGAAAACAATCCCAGAGCTGTACTATCCATTTCTCATCACAATCTAATTCTCATCACAAGTATCCAGTTCTAGTTGTATCGATCGGGATACAACTCCAAGTGTCTGTTACCATAGGACAGGCTATCGATAGATGTTTTCTTCCCTGCAGGGGTGCACGAAGTTACCCACCACGCTTGATTAACTCCGGCCGGACACAATTTACTTGGTCATGCCCAACCTCGGCCAAACATTACGTTGCAACCCGACCTAAGCTTAATAGAGAGCCCAACACACCGGACTAAACCTATGCCCCCAGGGGTCATGGGCCAACGCCCCGGGAACTCCTGCACGTTACGTACGCGGCCGGTGAGCAGACCTAGCTACCTCCTTCAAAAAGGCAGGCGCTTACACAGTCCAACCAGGCGCGCGCCTCTCAATCGCTGACATCTATTAAGCTTCGGCTGATGCATACGACCCATTGTTTCCGGTCGTAGTTGCTCTTCTAGCGGGACTGGACCGCCTTGAGATTATCCCAGACAATGCAAACCTGCTCTTCAACTTGTTGAATAATGTCCGGACCAATGAGTGTCTGTTCCCAGTTTCTGACCAATTCAGAGGGGTTTGACACATACGTCCATAGAGCACTTCAAAGGGTGCCATCTTCAAGCTCTCTTGATAATTGTTGTTATAAGAGAACTCTGCATAAGGGAGAGATTCTTCCCACTTCTTGCCGAAAGAAATAACACAAGATCGAAGCATGTCTTCAAGAATTTGGTTGATTCACGCGACTTGGCCGTGGGATTGGGGGTGATAAGCAGTGCTCCAGGTAATATGAGTTCCCATTGCCTCTTGGAAACTATCCTAGAACTTTGAAGTGAATATACTGCTGCGGTCTGAACTGATCTCCTTCGGAATGCTGTGGCATGACACAATTCGAGAGATATACAAGTTTGCTAATAGAGTAGCAGTGATTGTCTCCTTGACTGGCAGAAAGTGAGCAACCTTCGAGAATTGGTCAATGACGACAAGCATAGAATCGTTACCTTTATAAGACTTGGGAAGGCCAGTGACGAAGTCCATTTGGATCTTATCCCACTTCCATTCAAGAATCGAAAGCGGTTGTAGAAGTCCAGCCAATTTCTGATGTTCTGCTTTGACGCGATGGCAAATGTCACATTCTTCAATATATCGAGCAATGTCTTGCTTCATCTTAGACCACCAGTAATTCTGAAGGATGTCTAGATACATCTTGTACTTCCTGGTTTAATAGAGAGAGGGGTGTCATGTGCTTCTTTCATGACCTTCTCTGTCATAAGCTCGAACCGGGGTACTAAAATGCGATCTCTGAAGTATAAAGTTCCATCTTCACAAAGTGAGAAATCTTTGGATTTCTCTAAGGCAAGATCCTTTTTCATCAAATCAACATGAGGATCTTTGGCTTGAGCAGACTTAATTGCTTTCAGAAGAGTTGGTTCCAGGACAAGGTTATTCAGAGAACCCTGTCGAACAAGTTGAAGGTTCAGCTTACAAAGTTCGTCATAAAGGCGGGGTTGAGCTTTGTAGACCATGTGATTATTGCAATAAGACTTGCGGCTCAGGGCATCGACAATTACATTAGCCTTGCCAGGGGGATAGGATATACCGCAGTTGTAGTCAGCAATAGCTTCCATCCATCGCTGCTGACGGAGGTTCAGATCTGGCTGAGTAAACAGGTACTTCAGACTGTGATGATCGGTAAAGATCTCGGAAAAATTATCGAGAAGATAACCGCTGCAAGCTCAAGGTCATGAACTGGGTAGTTCTCTTCGTGAGGACGCACTTGACAAGAGGCATAAGAAATCACTCTTCACTCTTGCATTAGGATGCAGCCTAATCCTTGATGTGAAACGTCGCAATAGATGACGAAGTCCTTGTGAGAATCAGGGGGAGCAAGCACTGGGCAGAAGTCAGCTTGTCCTTGAGAGCCTGGAAAATTTCCTGACACTTTTTAGTCCAATCAAACTTAACGCCTTTGTGTAGTAGATTGGTTAGTGGCTTGGCGATCTTGGAGAAGTTCTCGACAAAGCGGCGACAATAGCTGGCTAGTCCAAGAAAGCTTCTGACTTGCTTGACAATCTTCGGAGGGGTCCACTCAAGAATAGCCTGAACTCGCTCTGGGTTGACGGCAATACCATCCTTGGAGATGACATGCCCAAGGTAGGTTACTTCAAGAAGCCAGAATTCGCACTTGGAATACTTTGCATAAAGCTGATGCTCTCGAAGCTTTTCCAGAACAAGACGAAGATGTTCAGCATGTTCTTCTTTATTCTTCGAATATACCAGAATATCATCCATATAGAATACGACGAACTTGTCGAGGTAATCCATGAATGTGTAGTTCATCAGACGAGAGAATGTAGCTGGAGCATTGGTTAAACCGAATGACATGACGGTGTACTCGTAAGAACCATAATGAGTGACGAATGCGGTATTTGGAATATCATCTTCATGAACACGGATCTGGTGGTAACCCAACCTCAAGTCGAGTTTAGAGAATATCGATGAACCAGCCAGTTGATCATACAGATCATTGATCTGATGAAGGTGATATTTGTTCTAAATTGTAGCTTGGTTGATAGGACGATAGTCTTGGACCAAACGATTTGTTCCATCCTTCTTCTTCACAAACAGAGAAGGTGCTCCCAAGCAGAGGAACTTGGGCGAATGAAACCCTTGCGAAGGGATTTGTTGATTACCTTCTTAAGCTCAAGGAGCTCATGAGGCGGCATCTTGTAGGGTTGTTTGGCGATAGGAACGGTGCCTGGTTTCAAGTAAATGAAGAACTCGACAGCCCAAGCAGGGGGTATTCCTAGAAGTTCTACTGGAAAGACGTCTTGGAAGTTGCAAACGACTGGAATCTTTTCAATTCCCTCAAGAGGTGCCACGTTCAACGCATTAAAGACATAAAGTCGTGCTTCGGCGTTTTGGACAATCTGAGCATGGTAGCTTACTACCTCATCGTAAAGACGTAGGAGGTGAACGACCTTGGTGGCGCAAACAATAGAGGTAGTATGTGCTTTCAACCATTCCATTCCCAGAATGGGGTCAATATTGGAAGACTCCAGAATAATGGGAGAAACAAGGTGTTCCAACCCTTCAATCTCAACGAGAACGTCGCTAATGGTAGTTTGACATCGGCCTGCAAGGGTGTGTACCACTATCGGAGTGTTCATGGGCTCACATCAAATGTCGCCTGTGTATGAAAACTTTTCTGACATGAATGAATGTGATGCCCCTGAATCGAATAAAACTGAAGCTGGTACCAAATTAACAAGGAGAGTACCCATCACAGTAGTAGGCTGGTCTTGAGCTTCATTCAGATCAATGTTGTTAGCCTGCCCATGACCATAAGGTTGGGCAGTGTTGTTGCGGGGTTGGTCGTTACCATGACCCGCAGCAGGAGGAGCCAGTTGCTTCTGATTCTGAGGACAGTTCCTGGAGTGGTGACCTGGAAGGCCACACTTGAAGCATAGACCATCATTGGGGTTGGGAGTAGGAGCTTGGGGTGGTACAACTCGAAGAGGCTGCCTCTGCGATGGAGGTGACAGACGAGGTGCAACATAGGACTGTCTTGGTGCAGGTGCAGTTGGGCGGTACATGTTATGGGGGATCCATATCCGACACTTCTGCGCTGATGGGCCTGAAGATGAGCCAGCGTCACGGCTGCGCCTGAGGGATCCCTGGTGTTCCTACAGACCAGTCTCAACCTGAATAGCCTTGTTCACCAAGGTGGCGAAGTCAGCAAAGTCATGGACGAGCAGTGCTAGCTTGATATCAGGGTGAAGTCCACCACGAAACTTTTCCTGTCTGTGAGCATCAGTTGTAATGTCTTCTTCAGCATAACGTGACAAGTCTAGGAATTCCCGCTGATAAGCATCTACTGTCTTGTTGCCTTGGGTGAGGTTACGGAACTCTCGCTTCTTCCTGTCCATGATTCCCTGAGGAATGAAGAGGGCACGAAAGGCAGCTTGGAAATCCCAATTGATGACTGTTCCAATAGGTAGGGTACGCCTGTGGTTGTCCCACCATTGAGTAGCGGGACCCATGAAGAAGAAGGATGCGAAGGTGATATAGCTGGCAAGGGAAACACTAGCAGACTCCATTTCATATGTGATGTCGTGGAGCCAGTCATCAGCATCAAGGGGCTGAGTTGAGAGACGGTAGATGGTCGGGTTGAGGTGCCTGAAGTCCTGCAGAGTAACTGGGGTTGGCTGCTGGTTCATATTCGGACGAGGAAACTAAGCCATCATTCCTTCCATGAACTGGCGGTTCAGCTCAAACTGTTGCATCATTCCAGCAAAGAATTCAGGCGGTGGTGGATCGTCGGCACCACGGCCACGACCAGCAGGTCTAACCATCCTACTAACATGTAACATGGGGGTAGTTCAGCATTGAGCATTTGCAAAGACAACGATCATTCATGATGAAACATGCATAATGAAAGAGGTACGATGGCTACCACATAGTAGTCAACACGACAGTGTATGTACTATTCAGAATACTATTCTAAGGAATAACTATGGTTTATCCAACTTTGGGGTGAATGTGGTCACGGGATCCTAATGTTAGAGTTAGTAAATTCGTTTAACCCGAATATAAGAGAGATTAGAGTCCCAGAGTATAGACGAGGAATAAAAGATCATAATACCACCCAATGGTGGCGTGGGGCCATAAGACACAACCATGTTAGTAAATTTTGTTTTGTAGTGACTAGACTCGACTTCGGCCAAGGAGTTGGAAAGGGGGCTACCTACAGGCAGTCAGCTCTGATACCAACTTGTGACGCCCCCAACTCTATCGTACACTAATCATACATGCCAATTCGTATGATCAAGATCAAGGACTCATGGGAAGATATCACAACACAACTCTAGACACAAATAAAATAATACAAGCTTTATATTACAAGCCAGGGGCCTCGATGGCTCGAATACATAAGCTCGAATACACAAGAGTCAGTGGAAGCAACAATATCTGAGTACAGACATAAGTTAGATAAGTTTTCCTTAAGAAGGCTAGCACAAAGCAACACGATGAAGAGGCAAGTCCTCGTGCCTGGGAGCCTCCTAACTACTCCTAGTCGTCAACGGTCTCCATGTAGTAGTAGGCACCGGCGGTGGCATCTGGCTCCTGGGCTCCGACATCTAGTTGCATCAACCGGAAAAAAAAAGCGGGAAAAGGGGGAGCAAAGCAACCATGAGTACTCATCCAAAGTACTCGGAAGCAAGGAACTACACTACATATGGAACATTATCAAAGGAAGGCTGGATATGTGGACTGGGCTATAGAAATGCCAGAATAGAGAAAAGGCCTAGTCCTATCGAAGACTAGCATCTTCTGGAAACCAGTATCCTGCAGTAAACAGGTGGGAGTAGAGTAGCATAAAGTAGAGTAGTAGTAGTGTTACCAACCTCGGCCAGAGATCCTTTCTCGACTCCCTGTGAGAAAGCAATCCCATAGCCATACTATCCATTTCTCATCACAATCCAATTCTCATCACAAGTATCCAGTTCGAGTTGTATCGATCGGGATACAACTCCAAGTGTCTGTTACCGTAGGACAGACTATCGATAGATGTTTTCTTCCCTACAGGGGTGCACCAACTTACCCACCACGCTCGATTAACTCCGGCCAGACACACTTTCCTGGGTCATGCCCGGCCTCGGCCAAACAATACATCGCAACCTGACCTAACCTTAATAGAGAGGCCAGCATGCCGGACTAAACCTATGCCCCAAGGGGTCATGGGCCATCGCCCCGAGAACTCCTGCACGTTGCGTACGCGCCGTTGAGCACACCTAGCTACCTCCTTCAAAAAGGTAGGTGCTTACGCAGTCCAACCCGGCACACGCCGCTCAGTCACTGAAAGCGCAAGTGCTCCCTAGGTGGTTTTGGTAATTAATGTCAACATATCTCTTGTTGGACTAACACTTTTATCTAGTATATTTCAGATAAGTTCAACATTGGAGTGGCATGGACTAAAGGATGTGGGAACTCCTTCAAGATGCTAAGGACAAAGGATTGGCTCAAGCTTCAAGCTCAAGACTCTTCATTTTACATTTCAGTGATCCAAGATCACATTGAGTCTATAGGAAAAGCCAATACTATCAAGGAGGGATGATGTGTTGCTTAATGAGCCTCTTGCTTCATGTGCTTAGTGATATGCTGCAAAAATCCTCAACCACTTTCTCACATCCACATATGTTCTAAACCTAAAGTCAAACTCGGCCCCACTGATTCTTTCTATCCGGAGCCACCGAGTTTTGATGTCTTAGCCACTGCCACAAACCCTAGGAAAATCGGTCTCACCGATAGGGATCTCGGTCTCACCGAGATGGGATTGTAATCTCTCTGTGTATGCCCATTATCAAAATCGGTCTCACCGAGTTTGAGCAATCGGTACTACAGAGATTACAATGCAAACTTCCTGGCTGACTCATTACCAAAATTGGTCCCACCGAGTTTCATAATCGGTCCAACCGAGTTTGCCTGACCAACTCTCAAGTTAGATAATTACCAAAATCGGTCCTACCAAGTTTGTGTAATCGGTCTCACCAAGATTACTTTATGCCCTAACCCTAACCATGTCGGTCCTACCGAGTTGCATTTCGGTCCCACCAAAAATCCTAACGGTCACTAGGTTTACTAAATCGGTCCGACCGAGTTTGTTGAATCGGTCCAACCGAGTTTGGTAAATTGTGTGTAACGGTTAGATTTTGTGTGGAGGCTATATATACCCCTCCACCTCCTCTTCATTCGTGGAGAGAGCCATCGGACTAAACCTACACTTCCAACATCCTATTTCTGAGAGAGAACTACCTACTCATTTGTTGAGTCCAAGATATTCCATTCCTACCATATGAATCTTGATCTCTAGCCTTCCCCAAGTTGCTTTCCACTCAAATCCTCTTTCCACCAGATCCAAATCATATGAGAGAGAGTTGAGTGTTGGGGAGACTATCATTTGAAGCACAAGAGCAAGGAGTTCGTCATCAACGCACCATTTTTTACTTCTTGGAGAGTGGTGTCTCCTAGATTGGCTAGGTGTCACTTGGGAGCCTCCGACAAGATTGTGGAGTTGAACCAAGGAGTTTGTAAGGGCAAGGAGATCGCCTACTTCGTGAAGATCTACCTCTAGTGAGGAAAGTCCTTCGTGGGCGACGGCCATGGTGGGATAGACAAGGTTGCTTCTTCGTGGACCCTTCTTGGGTGGAGCCCTCCGTGGACTCGTGCAACCGTTACCCTTCGTGGGTTGAAGTCTCCATCAACGTGGATGTACGATAGCACCACCTATCGGAACCACGCCAAAAACATCTGTGTCTCCAATTGCGTTTGAATCCTCCAAACCCTTCCCTTTACATTCTTTCAAGTTGCATGCCTTACTTTCCGCTGCTCATATACTCTTTGCATGCTTGCTTGCTATGTGTTGTGAATGTTAAACTTGTGCCTAAACTCCACTTAGTTTTAAAAAGGCTAAAAACTGCAACTTTGGTACTTAGTGTCTAATCACCCCCCCTAGACACCTCTTCTCAAGGTCCTATAGTCACTGACGTCTATTAAGCTTTGGTTGATGCATACGATGTAGAACGCCCATACTATGCCCACATGATGGTTAGTGCTATCAGGCCAGAGGCCCCTCAAATATCTAAATCATAGTGGATTAGGAACACGCGGTAACAAACAGAGACTCGTGAAATATGTGACCCTGTTGCCCCGTCTCGAGTTGCGGCAAGGGCTAGGAATGCCCGACCATGCCTAGTAAATATCTCGTGGGCACCCTCCAGGTCAACCCGTCTCCATATCACTCGCGGGTACCCTTCAGGGTCGACCCGCCTTTCCAAGTAACAGTTGTAAAGTTTAGTTATCCGTGTGTCCAAAGATCAACGGGAAAACCCGAGGAATCATCCCCAGTGAATTCCACGCGATGTAATCATCTAGGTGAACGTAAGAGGATCCACCATCGAGGTCCACACTTGAGGGGTTGCACGATAGAGTCGTATCGGAAGTGGTTAAATAGGAAATCACCCTCGATGACCACGACCGAATAGCTACACTACATGGTTTACATCAGAAGTGCTGATGAGGTCTCACCCTCGGCACTCGATAGTAACCCATTAGTGTCGAGCAACTAAGGGGATGTGATCTGTGGTGCCGGGGCCTGGTCTTCGATCCCGTTGATCGGGTCTTTGATGATGAAGCAGGGGCAACAAGGACAAGGTGGGGGTCACTGATGGATCACTAACCAACTTATACTAAGCAGTTTAGGATAAGCAGGTAAGGTAACAACAGATACAAAAGCAGGCTATGCATCAGAATAGGAGCAATCAATAACAGTAGCAAAATCTAATGCAAGCATGAGATAATGGAATGGGTGATATCGGGATGATCAAAAGGGGGAGGGCTTGCCTGGAAGCTCTGCTGAAAAGGACGAAGTGTCGTTGTCGACGTAGACGATCATAGGGGCAGCATCGGTCTCGGGGTATACCAGAGAGAAGAGGGGGAAGAAACAATAAATATAAAGCAAACATAGCATCACAAAGCATAACATGGCAATATGCTGCGCCAGGTGTGACCTAACGTATGGCTACACGATATAGGTGAAGGGGGAATCCAACCGGAAATGTATTCCCGGTTCCAGACCTGTGTAAGACAGATGAGCGGAGGGGGAATGTTCCATGTACAGATAGTTAGAGTGATGTGACAGATGAACGGACCGCATATCCGGATTCGTTGGACTTTTCTGACCAACTTTCATGTGGAAAACATTTTCATGTGAGCTACAGTTTAATTTCTATGAATTTTCAAAGTTTAAACAATATTCTAGAATTATTAATAATAACAGAAAAGGAATATTGCATCAGCATGATTTCATAGTGACGTGAACAGTCAACAGCCGCACTGACCAGGTCAAACCTGACCATTAGGGCCCACCTGTCATTGGCAGTGGGCTATCAGCAGTTCAATTTAATTTAAACAAAGTAATTAGTGACTGGACCCCACCAATCAGTGACTCATTAGTTTAGCTAATTATTTTTATTTAGGAAAATGCTTTAATTAGGTTAATTAGGCGGGGGGCCGTGTGTCAGTGGCACAGAGTGCCCAGTCAGCATAGTTGACCACGGTTAACCTGGTCAACTGGGTCCAGCGGGCCCATGGGCAGCAACCTAGAGGCGGGCCCCGCCAGTGCCATGTCAGCGCCGGTGTCGGAGCAACGCTGGCGAGGACATCTGCGGCGGCCGACCGCCGGAGACGGCCGGAATCGTGCTACGGCACATCATTTGAGCCGCGGTCGGGTGCGTTCGAACGGCCACTCGACCGCGCGTCAAATGGTGGTGGCCGGAGCTGGAGGCTACGGCGTCGCAGGCATCGACGCGCTTGGGAGGGCTACGCCGAAGGCGATGCGGTGCATTATCGAGCAAACTGATAGTCTGGGCAGGGCGTACGCATTGCGGCGAAGCCAACGGTCGCGAGCCCATGACCATTTCATCACTGGAAGCACGCCGGCGGCGAGCGGAGGCAGTGACACGTTCGAGCGTTCATCGAGGTAGGTGCTAAGGGGCACGGTGAGGGGAGCAAGTGTCACAGTCGGCATCAGCGAGCAGCCCTGAGCATGCTCGTGTGCTTGGGTGAGCATGACAATGCCCATAGCGACGGCGGTGAGCTATGCGGCGGAGCTGCATTCGGGCGGCGATGGCAGCGGTGGCTACGGCGACTGAAACGCATGGGAGAGGGAGGGGAATGTGGCACGGTCTTACAGTGAGCCTGTAGTTATGCTTAAGCGCGCTCTGGGAAGATCGACGGCGACGAAGGTTAAGATGGCCGTAGGGGAAGAAGAGGTTGTCGAGCTTGCTGCGGTGCTTCCCGGTTCCAGCGAAGGGCGCTAGTCGAAGGAGTCAACCCCGACAGATATCAGCTTCAAGGTCAGCGGGCGCGGGGCCGCCGGTGGCCCTGAAAATGACGGAGAGTGGCGGCGACTACGCTCGGAGGTCGACGGGGAACAAGGGGGGAGGCGAGGAGGAATCTGGTGGGGAGATGGAGAGGCGGAGTGGGGCAAGTGGTGAGGTGATTGGGAGAGGTGCATGAGGCGTCGCCCTTATCCTCTCCCGGCGAGGCCGTGAGGTGGTCGGGTGGCGCCAACGCACCCGGTTGGTCGAATAGTGGGAGGTGGGAGAAGACAGGGGAGGGGGAGTGGGCCACATGGCCTGTTGGGTTGAGCCTGGGGGGTTACGCCCGGGGGGGTCAGGGGCCTTTTCTCTCTCTCTCTCGCCTCCTCTTTTTATTTTCCTTTAGTTTTTCTTTTTAAACTTTTGTTTCAAATAGTTTAGGCCAGTTAAACACTTTGCAGAAAATAGGTTCACCACAAATATTCATTATGGAATATTTGGCACAAGATGAACATTTTAGTTTTCATGTTTGAGCATTTCTGTATTTCGCTCAGAATTTCAATTTGAGTTCAACTGGAACTTGAAAAAGATAAGAACGAAGATGAACAAACACTTGTTTAGCTATAGGATTATCTTAACCCCAGGGATTATTATAGCATCTTTACACCGGGGCGTTACAGTGAAGCACATGAAGCATTCTATAAAGCCATACTCAAAAGATATAAGTGAAGTGCAATGAACATTCTATAAATCAACTATGGACTATCTCATACCATCATGGTGCATAGAAGAAAAGTGAAAACTAAATGCAAAAGATGCTTCAAGTCTTACACATATCATGTGAACAAAACAAAGTCGAAAACATACCAATACTTGTTGAAGAAAGATGGGATGCCTTCCAGGGCATCCTCAAGCTTAGACGCTTGAGTCTCCTTGTCACCGTTACTCGACCGCAAACATTGAGATATATGCTTTTTGAATTCTAGTAAATCCGAAACTCTTCTGAAATTCATGAAACTTGGCATGCTATCATGGAGCGGCATCAACATGCCATGGTAAAATTGTTGTCCCATTTGGGGCAAGTTTGGGTATAAGATTCTCACAAACCAGAGCTTCTCACAACAAGCCTGATGGTTTTGGTAAGGAATGTGCCACCTTTGGGGATGAAACAATATCCGTTGCCTGTTATTGCTTTAAATTTTGTCTCTAGTGTCAACATAGAACAACAGCAGTGTTGTGTTAAAATTTGAAATTTTTCAGGCTTCGTTTGGACATTTTTATACATTAATTGAGTTTTCAATGCATTTATGTGCATAATTCAAATTTGAACTACATGCACATGCTCTAATGCATATAAATTGTTTGAAAATTCAAATTCATGTCCTTGGTTGCATGCTTAGGTCCCATGCAAGAAATGGGAATGAATGTCAAACACCCTGCCACCGTCACTCGGCCACCAACAATGAGATACCTGCCTCTTAAATTTTAGTAAATCCAAAACTCGCCAGAAATTCATGAAACTTGGCATGCTATCATGGAGCAGCATCAACATGTCATGGTAAATTGTTTATCCCATATGGGGCAGGTTTGGGTATAAGCTTCTCACAAACCAGAGCTTCTCACAACAAGCCTGATGGTTTCGGTAGGGAACATGCCACCTTTGAGGACAAAACGATATCCGTTGCCTATTGTTGCTTTCAATTTTTTTCTAGTGTCAACATAGAACAACAGGAGTGTTGTGTTAAAATTTGGATTTTTTCGGGGTTCATTTGGACATTTTTATACAATAATTGAGTTTTTAATGCATTTATGTGCATAATTTAAATTTGAACTACAGGCATATGCTCTAATGCATATAAATTGGGTGAAAATTCAAATTCGTGTCCTTGGTTGCATGCTCAGGTCCCATCCAAGAAATGGGAATGAATGTCAAACACCATGCCACCATCACTCGGCCACAAACATCGCGATACCTGCTTTTTAAATTCTAGTAAATCCAAAACTCGTCTAAAATTCATGAAACTTGGCATGCTATCATGGAGCGGCATCAACATGCCGTGGTAAATTTTTTGTCCCATTTGGGGCAGGTTTGGGTATAAGCTTCTCACAAACCAGAGCTTCTCACAGCAAGCCTGATTGTTTCGGTACAGAACGTGCCTCCTTTGGGGACGAAACGACATCAGTTGCCCGTTATTGATTTCAATTTTTTCTTTAGTGTCAACATAGAACAACAGGAGTGTTGTGTTAAAATTTGGAATTTTCGGGGTTCATTTGGACATTTTTATACATTAGTTGAGTTTTCAATGCATTTATGTGCATAATTCAAATTTGAACTACACGCACATGCTCTAATGCATATAAATTTGTTGAAAATTCAAATAGGTGTCCTTGGTTGCATGCTTAGGTCCCATGAAAAAATGGGAATGAATTTCAAACACCCTGCCACCGCCACTCGGCCGCAAACATTGAGATACCTGCTTTTTAAATTCTAGTAAATCCAAAACTCGTATGAAATTCATGAAGCTTGGCATCCTATCATGGAGCAGGCTAACTGAGAAGCGTGCAAGCTGTCCTCCTACATGCAGGCTCACTGGGAAGCGTGTGAGCTGTTCAACACAGGATTTGTGCATCTATTCAACGCAAATAGTTCAGATTGAATACCGTATGCAAAGCCAGACTTTCGCGCTAAGCAAAGACAAAATGTGTCGAGCAGGATTTGTACATCCCTTCAACGCAAACAGCTGTTTTGGATGACCCATGTGCAACCACGTACAAAAAATTTGGTAATATTTGCATCTGTCATATTGGGTATCTTGCCATTTGTAAAACTGGAAAGATTCACATTTGTTGATCTAGTAACATGGCCATTTGTCAACCTTGTAACACTGTGATTTGTCAAAATATGCAGCTAAAAATCGTTAGCACTATTTCACTCATAGATTAAGCAGTCGTTCTCACTAGGAAACGAGACAGCCATTGACCGCCGCCTGCCTCGATCCCACCGGTCTATATTAATGGCTCACCCAAGCAGCCACACCCCCTGCCCCACCCCCCCATCCTCGCCACGCCCACAATCCTCTCTCTCCGCCCGCACCAGAGCACGGCGTGAATATGGAGACAAAGGTTTCCATCGCCGCCAAAGAGGTGGAGAATGAGGTTGCCAACAAACGAAGGCGGGTCAAGAAAGAACCACAAGCAACTCCAGCAGGCCTAGACTTCATTAGCAACCTCCCCGACATATGTTAAGAGTCATCATATCCCTCCTCCCGATCAAATATGGGGCGAGGACAACCGCCCTTTCCCGGCAATGGCACCCCCTATGGCTCCTCGCCCCTATCGACCTCCTCGACGCCCACGAGCTCTGCCATGTCTATTGCAAAAGCTTGGATGTGTTCTCCCAGATCCTCGGTAGTCACCATGGCCCAATCAGAGGCCTTATCACGGGAAATTCCCATTCCAATGGCAATGACCGAGCCAAGCTTGACGAGTGGTTCCGATCCCCTGCCATAGATCAGCTTAAGGAGCTCAATTTTAATGATGGGCATATGCGTTCACTGCCATCGTCCACGCTCCGCTTTGCGCACACGTTGTGCCTCGCCAAGTTCATGAACTGCCATTCCCCCCCTTAATGGTGTGCCCGCTCTTTTTCTACCATGACTGAAGCACCTTGAGCTCGTCGCTGTCAGCATCCCAAAGGATGACATGGAGCGCCTGCTCCGCGGCTATAATGCACTCGAGTTCCTTCATCTTCAGGCGATGAATTGGTCGAGTACCTTCGACATCACCTCCAGGACTCTCCGAACTATTTATGTGTGTTGCTGGTGCTGCAACGAGAGATCACAAAAGGTGTACCACAATATGGTCATTGAGGACATACCTTCACTTGAGAGATTACTTGTAGTTGATCAACAAGATCCAACAAGAATCAATGTCATTACTGGGCCAAAATTGACCGCGGTGGGCTACTCGTCCGTCAAATACTACTACTTTTAGGTAAAATGGTCGCCTTATACCTCTCCTTCTTGATATCAACATTATTTCATGTTTTGAAGATGTATGTTCATCTGTCATCCAGCAATGCTTCACCTAAATTCTAGGCACAATGAAGGTCTTGGCACTAGAATCTGTCAGCTCCAACCTGGACCAAGTTGTCAGTTGCGTGAGATGCTTTCCATGCCTGAAGAAGCTGTATATCAAGGTGATGTTCCTTTCCTGTTAAATGTTAACCATAAGGGAGTTCAATTGTTTGCACATTTTCCCAAGTTTACAATGATAATGTACTATGATTTCTGAAGGAATTTTTGAGGATTTCAGGACATACACCCTCACCCCATATTGGTTGCTTGATTCATATGGTTACAATCCATAAGCATTTCTCCTTTGGATTAATCTGTACTATTTTTCTTAGGGATTTTTCATCCAATCCAACCTCTTGTGAAGAAGGCTACATTTTTCTAGATTTTAATCAAATGCCCATGTTAGGCCGGGGGATAACCTCATTTTCAAAGAAAATGACCATGTTTATCATGTCAGATTGAAGATGGCACATTGGTGCATCTGGTAAATCCTGCAAACCAGATAGGCTTGTAGTAGTGTTCAAAACTGCAAGTAGGCACTAACACATTCTCTTATTTTTGCAGATAATAATAGGCCCGAAGGTGGATAATGGTTATAATGACAATCACATTGAATGCCTAGATCTGCATATCTCAAATATTACTTTGAACTACTGCAGAGGGAGCTTACCGGAGGTTACACTCGCCAGGTTCTTTCTTGCCAGAGCAAGGGTGCTGAGGGTACTAAGGTTGAACACGCATTTAATTAGGAAATATGAATGGTATGTTGTTCAAAGCCGGCAGGTACTGTAGAATGGAAAAGGCTCCAAAATAGCTAAACTTCGTATTGGAAGAGCATATGACAGAGTAATTGGAAGTCACTGTGTCAAACCCATACATGACTTGTCAGTGGTTGATCCCTTTGCAGAAATGATGAGGATTGCAATGTTTGAATTTGGTCATTGTAATCTTTGAATATTAACCTTGCAATATTTATGGCATTTGTTATATAATGTCATTTGATGTTTAATTTGGTATTGCAATCATGTCATGTTACAAGTATATATATGTTGCTCTTCTGTACATGGAGCATAGATGTTCTACAGACAAAGCATATCACATCGCACATGGACTGCATTGGGTAACCCGTCCACGATGAATTCATCAATCGCAAACGGTTATATAACAGCAAGCATTTGCCCACAACACACATGACTTATTCCATCACAAATAGCTAGGATGGATCAACTGTATGCCATGTATCGCACGCGCAACTCAAATATGATTCGTGCTTGATCTCTCCGACATCACTCTCACAATTCATCTTATTTGCCACTTATCACTGTGTCGGCCTCTGCTCGAGTCCCTTGGCAAGCTCTGCTCACCGTTAGGCGCCGCGGCACGCTCTGCTCCCGTCCGCTGGCGCGCTCAGCTTGTGGACAGCTTTTCCTTGCGTGTTCAACTGCTATATGCATATATATGGTTTCTCGCCTTTGAGGCGACCGCGGAGCGCTCTGCCAGCGATTGGGGGTGCACACGATCACGTCGGGGGCCCCATATGCATGCGGTTGCACCGCACGCGCTGCCACGTGATGTAGTTACGTACCACATGCTGGAGTTACGCGATGCAAATTGGAACTCCCATCAAGGCGTGCCAATCAATATTCCACGTTGTCCGGCTTCCCCTATAATTCCCACGGCCATTATAAACTTAGTCTATTCAACCTTTCGGTCGCGCCCCACAACACAACAGGAACACCCAGACGACACATAGAGAGGGGATGTCTAGCGGTTGTCCAATGGAGTTCGGCGAGCATAAAGTGGAGACCCATGCGAGGGAGGCGGTTCTCTCGGTGGTGTACACCATCGACTCGACCATGGTGGACGACTACATCAACACCGTTGAGCAGTTGCTTGCTGGAGACAAGTACAAGGTGGTCGGCATCAAACTCCAGTACATCACCGGTCTTCCCGGCAAAGATCAGAAGGTTGTCGTCGCCCATTTGTGCATGCGCATAATGTCCTCGTCTACCACTACTGCATGGCCACAGAGCCTTGCGTCCGTTTTTCCAGGTTTTTCAACAACACCGACTACAAGTTCGCTACAGTGGAAACAACCGATGATGTAAAAGCGCTCAGGGTTACGGGCTTGGCCTGCAAGAACCTTGTCAAAATCCGTGAGCACTATAGGGTCTAAGGAAGCACAAAGAATGATTCCCTGGTTGAACTCCTCTCGGCCATCATCGACCCCTGCTACAAAAAGATGAAGCAGGATGCCGAGAGAACAAGTCTCGTATCCTGGCACATGTCCTGGATGCGGCAACTGGATGAACCTCACCTCAGGTTCGCGGCCAAGAGCGTGTACACATGCTATGAGATGCACATGTGGATCATTGATATGTGGAAGTGGCTCGTTACCCAAATCGACGAGCCCGAATCGAGCCACAAGCAAAGCATGCATCACAAGCAGTAGATGATGATCAGATGGTCGTTTATGCAAGTTTATCATGCATGTAATATATAGTTTACTTTGATGTGTGGAAATTTCATGTGTGTAGTAGCCACCTATGTAAGTGGATGTTTAATTTGGTTATGCAACCATGTCCTTATAAGTGTGTATACATACATGTTGTTGTTCTGGATGCAATCCCATCGCACAACACACACGTCTTATTAGCAGCAATCGTCTGTGTTATTATCGGTCTTCGCACACATTTCTGATTACAGACATGTTTGCCGCGTATCACACACATACTTGTTATATTGAACCGTTTATGTTCTCGTGTCTCAACACAAAAAATTCATCCAAGTGAACTGCATGCCGTATATCACACGCACCTTGATCTGGCTGACCGTTTCTTTTGTGTTGCCTAATCACAAACAGTTCATCCTAGTGAACCGTATGTTGTTTATCGCACACACACCTTCATCTGGCTGCCCGTTTCCTTTGTTGCTCCTCATCACAAATAGTTAATTGCACTGAATCGTATGCCCTGCATCACACACAGAACTAAAATCTGAACCGTGTTTGATGCATCTGTCATCGCAAACGTTTTGCACCTTTTTTGACGGGTATTTTACACCACTGTTTGCGACTAATGTATCGCACACAATTTCGTCAAAGGGTCTATGATCATAGTGTCGCGTTAGCAGCATCCTGCAGTAGTGAAATTTGCCTTTGCAAATTTACGTTGTAGATCAATGGCTGGCGTAGAAGCTCCCCTGAATTTTAATTCGTTCATAGAGAAAGCTATGCTGAAAGATGACGGAAGTAACATTGTGGACTAGGCCCATAATCTGAGGATTATCCTCACGGCTTCCCATAAGTCTTATGTCCTTGATGCAACGCTTGGTGCGCCACCCCCTAAAGCGACTATGGACGTTGTGAACGCCTGGCAGTCGCATGTTGATGACTACTCAATAGTTCAGTGTGCTATGTTGTATGGCTTAGAGCCGGGACTTCAAAGGCGTTTTAAACACCATGGCGCATATGAGATGTTCCAAGAGTTGAAGTTTATCTTTGAGAAGAATGCCCTGATCGAGACCTATGAGACCTCTGATAAGTTCTATGATTGCAAGATGGAGAACAGCGGGTCTGTCAGTGAGCACATACTCAGAATGTCTGGGTACTACAACCGTCTGGCTGAATTGGGAATTGAGCTCCCACCAGAAGTTGTCACTAACAGAGTTCTTCAATTGCTACCACCTAGCTACAAGAGTTTTGTGTTGAACTATAACATGCAAGGGATGAACAAGTCAGTATCCGAGCTCTTCGCGATGCTGAAAGTCGCTGAGTCAGACATCCAGAAGGACCATCAAGTGTTGATGGTAAATGAAACCACTAGTTTCAAGAAGAGCAAGGGAAAGAGGGGAAACTTCAAGAAGGGTGGCAAAACAGATGCTCCTCCCATGAAGAAACCCAAGGCTGGACCCAAGCCAAAAACTGAGTGCTTCAATTGCAAGGGAACTGGCCACTGGAAGCGGAATTGCCCAAGTATCTGGACGACAAGAAGGGTCCAACGTCAACAAAGGTATATATGATATACATGTTATTGATGTGTACCTTACCAACTCTCCTTGTAGTGCCAGGGTATTTGATACCGGTTTGGTTGCCCACATTTGCAACTGAAAGCAGGAATTACGGAATAGACGGAGGCTGGCAAAGTACAAAGCGACAATGCATGTGGGAAATGGTTCCAAGGTTGATGTGATCACCGTTGCCACGCTCGCTCTTCGATTACCATCGGGATTAGTGACGAACCCAAATAATTATCATTTAGTGCCTGCGTTGAGCATGAACATTATATCTAGATCTTGTTTAATGCGAGACGGTTACTCATTTAAATTAGAGAATAATGGTTGTTCTATTTATATGGGTAATATCTTTTAGGGCCATGTACCCATTGTAAGGGGTTTATACTTATTGAATCTCGATAGTTATGATACACATGTTCATAACATTGATGCCAAAAGATGCAGAGTTAATAATGATAGTACCACTTTCTAGTGTCACTTCCGCTTAGCTCATATTGGTCTAAAGCGCATGAGGAAACACCATGCTGATGGACTTACTTGACACATGCGAACCATGCCTCATGGGCAAGATGACTAAGACCCCATTTTCCGGAACAATGGAACGGGCAAGTGACTTGTTGGAAATCATACATACTGATGTGTGTGGTCTGATGAGCATTGACGCGCGCGGTGGATATCGTTACTTTCTCACCTTCACCGATGACTTGAGTAGATAAGGGTATACTTACTTGATGAAGCGTAAGTTTGAAACGTTCGAAAAGTTCAAGCAATTTTAGTGTGAAGTTGAGAATCATCATAACAAGAATATTAAATTCCTATGATCCGATCAAGGGGGGAATATCTGATTTATGAGTTTCGTAATCACCTAATACAATGTGGAATTGTTTCACAGTTGACGCCACCTGGAACACCACAGCCTAGTGGTGTGTCTGAACGACGTAATCATACCTTATTGGATATGGTGCGTTCTATGATGTATCTTGCAGATCTTCCACTATCGTTTTGGGGTTATGCATTAGAGACAGCTGCATTCACTTTAAATAGGGCTTCATCTAAGTCCGTAGAGACGACACCGTATGAACTGTTGTTTGGCAAGAAATCCTAAGCTGTCGTTCCTTAAGGTTTGGGGTTGCAAGGCTTATGTCAAAAGGCTTCAGCCAAAAAAGCTCGAACTCAAAGCGGACAAATGCGTCTTCATAGGATACCCAAAGTAGACAATTGGGTATAACTTCTATCTCAGATCCGAGGGCAAAGTGTTTCTCGTGAAGAACGGGTCCTTTCCCGAGAAAGTGTTTCTCTCGAAAGAATTAAGTGGGAGGAAAATAGAACTTGATGACTTTGTTGAACCTTTGCTTCAACCAGTGAGTAGTGCAGCGCAGAAAGATGTTTCTGTGACAATTGGGGAACGTAGTAATTTCAAAAAAATTCCTACGCACACGCAAGATCATGGTGATGCATGGCAACGAGAGGGGAGAGTGTTGTCCACGTACCCTCGTAGACCGAAAGCGGAAGCGTTCGAACAACGCGGTTGATGTAGTCGTACGTCTTCACGGCCCGATCGATCAAGCACCGAAACTACGACACCTCCGAGTTCTAGCACACATTCAGCTCGATGACGATCCCCGTACTCCGATCCAGCAAAATATCGGGGAAGAGTTCCGTCAGCACGACGACGTGGTGACGATCTTGATGTTCTACCGTCGTAGGGCTTCGCCTAAGCACCGCTACAATATTATCAAGGACTA
>NC_041387.1:200634794-200641906 GCF_002162155.2 Triticum dicoccoides | reverse complement strand
AATAGTTGTGTCTAGAGGTACCCCCCTACCCCCGTATATAAAGGAACCAAGGGGGAGGGGGACACCAGCCAAGGAGGGGTGTGCCAAGCGGAGTCCTACTCCCATCGGGAGTAGGACTCCCTCCATTCCTTGTTGGACTAGGAAAAGGGGGGGAAGGAGGAGGGAGAGAGGAAGGAAAGGGGGGGGGGGCGCCCCCCTCTCCTTGTCCTATTCGGACTAGGGGGGAGGGCATGCGGCCCAGCCCTTGCCTCCTCTCCTCTTCTCCACTAAGGCCCATGTAGGCCTATTAAGCTCCCGAGGGGTTCCAGTAACCTCCCAGTACTCCGTTAAAATCCTGATTTCACCCAGAACACTTCCGACATCCAAATATAGGCTTCCAATATATCAATCTTCATGTCTCGACCATTTCTAGACTCCTCGTCATGTCCGTAATCACATCTGGGACTCCGAACAAACTTCGGTTCATCAAAACTCATAAACTCATAATATAACTATCATCGAAACCTTAAGCGTGCAGACCCTACGAGTTCGAGAACTATGTAGACATGACCGAGAACCATTTCGGGTCAATAACCAATAGCGGAACCTAGATGCTCATATTGGCTCCTACATATTCTACAAACCGCATAACAACATACGTTGTTCCCTTTGTCATCGGTATGTTACTTGCTCGAGATTCGATCGTCGGTATCCAATACCTAGTTCAATCTCGTTACCGACAAGTCTCTTTACTTGTTACGTAATGCATCGTTCCGTAACTAACTCATTAGCTACATTGATTGCAATACTTATATTGATGTGCATTACCGAGAGGGCCCGAAGATACCTCTTTGATAATCGGAGTGACAAAACCTAATCTCGAAATACGCCAACTCAACATGTACCTTTGTAGACACCTGTAGAGCTCCTTTATAATCACCCAGTTACGTTGTGACGTTTGGTAGCACACAAAGTGTTCCTCCGGTAAACGGGAGTTGCATAATCTCATAGTTATAGGAACTTGTATAAGTCATGAAGAAAGCAATAGCAACATACTAAACGATCAAGTGCTAAGCTAACGGAATGTGTCAAGTCAATCACATCATACTCCTAATGATGTGATCCCGTTAATCAAATGACAACACATGTCTATGGTTAGGAAACATAACCATCTTTGATTAATGAGCTAGTCCAGTAGACGCATACTAGTGACATTAAGTTTGTCTATGTATTCACACATGTATCATGTTTCCGGTTAATACAATTCTAGCATGAATAATAAACATTTATCATTATATGAGGAAATAAATAATAACTTTACTATTGCCTCTAGGGCATATTTCCTTCAGTATCTCACTTGCACTAGAGTCAATAACCTAGATTACACAGTAATGATTCTAACACCCATGGAGTCTTGGTGCTGATCATGGTTTGCTCGTGGAAGAGGCTTAGTCAATAGGTCTGCAACATTCAGATCCGTATGTATCTTGCAAATCTCTATGTCTCCCACCTGGACTTGGTCCCGGATGGAATTGAAGCGTCTCTTGATGTGCTTGGTCCTCTTGTGAAATCTGGATTCCTTTGCTGAGGGAATTGCACCAGTATTGTCACAGAAGATCTTCATTGGTCCTGACGCACTAGGTATGACACCTAGATCGGAAATGAACTCTTTCATCCAGACTCCTTCATTTGCTGCTTCTGAAGCAACTATGTACTCCGCTTCGCATGTAGATCCCGCCACGACGCTTTGTTTAGAACTGCACCAACTGACAGCTCCACCATTCAATACAAACACGTATCCTGTTTGCGATTTAGAATCGTCCGGATTAGTGTCAAAGCTTGCATCGACGTAACCATTTACGACTAGATCTTGGTCACCTCCATAAACAAGAAACATATCCTTAGTCCTTTTCAGGTATTTCAGGATATTCTTGACCGTTGTCCAGTGATCCACTCCTGGATTACTTTAGTACCTCCCTGCCATACTTATTGCTAAGCATACATCAGGTCTGGTACACAGCATTGCATACATTATAGAGCCTATGGCTGAAGCATAGGGAACATCTTTCATTTTCTCTCTATCTTCTGCTGTGGTCGGGCATTGAGTATGACTCAACTTAACACCTTGTAATACAGGCAGGAACCCTTTCTTTGCTTGATCCATTTTGAACATTTTCAACACTTTATCAAGGTATGTGCTTTGTGAAAGTCGAATTAAGTGTCTTGATCTATCTCTATAGATCTTGATGCCCAATATGTAAGCAGCTTCACCGAGGTCATTCATCAAAAAAAATTATTCAAGTATCCCTTTATGCTATCGAGAAATTCTATATCATTTCCAATTAATAATATGTCATCTACATAATATCAGAAATGCTACAGAGCTCCCACTCACTTTCTTGTAAATACAGGCTTCTCCAAAAGTCTGTATAAAACCATATTCTTTGATCACACTATCAAAGCGTTTATTCCAACTCCGAGAGCCTTGCACCAGGCCAAAAATGGATGGCTGGAGCTTGCACACTTTGTTAGCACCTTTTAGATCGACAAAACCTTCCGGTTGCATCATATACAACTCTTCTTCCAGAAATCCATTCAGGAATGCAGTTTTGACATCCATTTGCCATATTTCATAATCATAAAATGCGGCAATTGCTAACATGATTCAGACAAACTTAAGCATCGCTACGGGTGAGAAAGTCTCATCGTAGTCAACCCCTTGAACTTGTCGAAAACCTTTCGCAACAAGTCGAGCTTTGTAGACAGTTACATTACCATCAGTGTCAGTCTTCTTCTTGAAGATCCATTTATTCTCGATGGCTTGCCGATCATCGGGAAAGTCAACCAAAGTCCATACTTTGTTCTCATACATGGATCCCATCTCAGATTTCATGGCCTCAAGCCATTTTGCGGAATCTGGGCTCATCATCTCTTCCTCATAGTTCGTAGGTTCGCCATGGTCAAGTAACATGACTTCCAGAATAGGATTAACGTACCACTCTAGTGCGGATCTCACGCTGGTTGACCTACGAGGTTCGGTAGTAACTTGATCTGAAGTTTCATGGTCATTATCATTAGCTTCCTCACTGATTGGTGTAGTTGTCACAGGAACCGGTTCTTGTGATGAACTACTTTCCAATAAAGGAGCAGGTACAGTTACCTCATCAAGTTCTACTTTCCTCCCACTCACTTCTTTCGAGAGAAACTCCTTCTCTAGAAAGGATCTGAATTTAGCAACAAAAATCTTGCCCTCAGATCTGTGATAGAAGGTGTACCCAATAGTCTCCTTTGGGTATCCTATGAAGACACATTTCTCCGATTTTGGTTCGAGCTTATCTGGTTGAAGTTTCTTCACATAAGCATCGCAGCCCCAAACATTAAGAAACGATAACTTTGGTTTCTTGCCAAACCACAGTTCATAAGGAGTCATCTCAACTGATTTTGATGGTGCCCTATTTAATGTGAATGCGGCCGTCTCTAAAGCATAACCCCAAAACGATAGCGGTAAATCAGTAAGAGACATCATAGATCGCACCATATCTAGTAAAGTACGATTACGACGTTCGGACACACCATTTCATTGTGGTGTTCCGGGTGGCGTGAGTTGCGAAACTATTTCGCATCGCTTCGAATGTAAACCAAACTCGTAACTCAAATATTCTCCTCCACGATCAGATCGTAGAAATTTTATTTTCTTGTTACGATGATTTTCCACTTCACTCTGAAATTCTTTGAACTTTTCAAATGTTTCAGACTTGTGTTTCATCAAGTAGATATACCCATATATGCTTAAATCATCTGTGAAGGTGAGAAAATAACGATACCCGCTGCGAGACTCAATATTCATTGGACCACATACATCAGTATGTATGATTTCCAACAAATCAGTTGCTCGCTCCGTAGTTCTGGAGAACGGCGTTTTAGTCATCTTACCCATGAGGCACGGTTCGCAAGTACCAAGTGATTCCAGAAGTCCATCAGTATGGAGTTTCTTCATGCGCTTTACACCAATATGAACCAAACGGCAGTGCCACAAATAAGTTGCCCTATCATTATCAACTCTGCATCTTTTGGCTTCAAAATTATGAATATGTGTATCACTACTATTGAGATTTAATAAAAATAGACCACTCTTCAAGGGTGCATGACCATAAAAGATATTACTCATATAAATAGAACAACCATTATTCTCTGACTTAAATGAATAACTGTCTCGCATCAAACAAGATCCAGATATAATGTTCATGCTCAACGCTGGCACCAAATAACAATTATTCAGGTCTAAAACTAATCCCGATGGTAGATGTAGAGGTAGCGTGCCGACCGCGATCACATCTACTTTCGAACCATTTCCCACGCGCATCGTCACCTCGTCCTTAGCCAATGTTCGCTTAATCCATAGTCCTTGTTTCGAGTTGCAAATATTAGCAACAGAACCAGTATTAAATACCCAGGTGCTAGTGCGAGCATTAGTAAGGTACACATCAATAACATGTATATCACATATACCTTTGTTCACCTTGCCATCCTTCTTATCCGCCAAATACTTGGGGCAGTTCCGCTTCCAGTGTCCAGTCTGCTTGCAGTAGAAGAACTCAGTCTCAGGCTTAGATTCAGATTTGGGTTTCTTCTCTTGAGCAGCAACTTGCTTTCTGTTCTTCTTGAAGTTCCCCTTCTTCTTTCCTTTACCCTTTCTCTTGAAACCGGTGGTCTTATTGACCATCAATACTTGATGCTCCTTCTTGATTTCTACCTCCGTAGGCTTTAGCATTGCGAAGAGCTCGGGAATAGTCTTGTCTATCCATTGCATATTATAGTTCATCACGAAGCTCTTGTAGTTCGGTGGCAATGAGTGAAGAATTCTGTCAATGACACTATCATCAGGAAGATTAACTCCTAGTTGAATCAAGTGATTATTATACCTAGACATTTTGAGTATATGTTCACTGACAGAACTATTCTCCTCCATCTTACAGCTATAGATCTTATTGGAGACTCCATATCTCTCAATCCGGGCATTTGCTTGAAATATTAACTTCAACTCGTGGAACATCTCATATGCTCCATGACGTTCAAAACATCGTTGAAGACCCGGTTCTAAGCTGTAAAGCATGGCACACTGAAATATCGAGTAGTCATCAGCTTTGCTCTTCCAGACGTTCTTAACATCGTCAATTGCATATATAGCAGGCCTAGCACCCAGCGGTGCTTCCAGGACGTAATTCTTCTGTGCAGCAATGAGGATAATCCTCAAGTTACGGACCCACTCCGTGTAATTGCTACCATCATCTTTCAACTTAGCTTTCTCAAGGAACACATTAAAATTCAACAGAACAACAACACGAGCCATCTATCTACAACAAACATAGACAAGCAAAATACTATCAGGTACTAAGTTCGTGATAAATTTCAGTTCAATTAATCATATTACTTAAGAACTCCCACTTAGACAGACATCTCTCTAGTCATCTAAGTGATCATGTGATCCAAATCAACTAAACCATGTGCGATCATCACGTGAGATGGACTAGTTTTAATGGTGAACATCACTATGTTGATCATATCTACTATATGATTCACGTTCGACCTTTAGGTCTCCGTGTTCCGAGGCCATATCTGTATATGCTAGGCTCGTCAGGTTTAACCTGAGTATTCCGCATGTGCAACTGTTTTGCACCCGTTGTATTTGAACATAGAGCCTATCACACCCGATCATCACGTGGTGTGCAACGGTGCATACTCAGGGAGAACACTTCTTGATAATTAGTGAGAGATCATCTTAAAATGGTACCGTCAATCAAAGCAAGATAAGATGCATAAAGGATAAACATCACATGCAATCAATATAAGTGATATGATATGGCCATCATCATCTTGTGCTTGTGATCTCCATCTCCGAAGCACCGTCGTGATCACCATCGTCACCGGCGCGACACCTTGATCTCCATCGTAGCATCATTGTCATTTGCGCCATCTATTGCTTCTACGACTATCGCTACCACTTAATGATAAAGTAAAGCAATTACAGGGCATTTGCATTTCATACAATAAAGCGACAACCATATGGCTCCTCCCAGTTCGCGATAACTTCGGTTACAAAACATGATCATATCATACAATAAAATATAGCATCACATCTTGACCATATCACATCACAACATGCCCTACAAAAACAAGTTAGACGTCCTCTACTTTGTTGTTGCAAATTTTACGTGGCTGCTACGGGCTGAGCAAGAACCATTCTTACCTACGCATCAAAACCACAACGATAGTTAGTCAAGTTAGTATTGTTTTAACCTTCGCAAGGACCGGGCGTAGCCACACTCGGTTCAACTAAAGTTGGAGAAACAGACACCCGCCAGCCACCTGTGTGCAAAGCACGTCGGTAGAACCAGTCTCGCGTAAGCGTACGTGTAATGTCGGTCCGGGCCGCTTCATCCAACAATACCACCTATACGCTGGTAAGCAGTATGACTTGTATCACCCACAACTCACTTGTGTTCTACTCGTGCATATAACATCTACGCATAAAACCAGGCTCAGATGCCATTGTTGGGGAACGTAGTAATTTCAAAAAAATTCCTACGCACATGCAAGATCATGGTGATGCATAGCAACGAGAGGGGAGAGTGTTGTCCACGTATCCTCATAGACCGAAAGTGGAAGCATTAGAACAACGCGGTTGATGTAGTCGTACGTCTTCATGGCCCGACCGATCCAGCACAGAAACTACGTCACCTCCGAGTTCTACCACACGTTCAGCTCGATGACGATCCCCGTACTCCGATCCAGTAGAATGTCAGGGAAGAGTTCCGTCAGCATGACGTTGTGGTGACGATCTTGATGTTCTACCGTCACAGGGCTTCCCCTAAGCACCGCTACAATATTATCGAGGACTATGGTGGAGGGGGGGCACCGCACACGGCTAAGAGATCAAGAGATCAATTGTTGTGTCTAGAGGTGCCCCACTGCCCCCATAAATAAAGGAGCCAAGGGAGAGGGGGCCACCGGCCAAGGAGGGGCGGGCCAAGGGGAGTCCTACTCCCACCGGGAGTAGGACTCCCTCCTTTCCTTGTTGGACTAGGAGAAGGGGGGAAGGAGGAGGGAGAGAGGAAGGAAAGGTGGGGGGTGCC
>NC_041387.1:200630807-200634670 GCF_002162155.2 Triticum dicoccoides | reverse complement strand
TAACCTCCCAATACTCCGGTAAAATCCCGATTTCACCCGGAACACTTCCGACATCCGAATATAGGCTTCCAATATATCAATCTTCATGTCTCGACCATTTCGAGACTCCTCATCATGTACATAATCTCATATGGGACTCCGAACAAACTTCGGTGCATCAAAACTCATAAACTCATAGTATAACTGTCATCAAAACCTTAAGCGTGCGGACCCTACGGGTTCGAGAACTATGTACACATGACCGAGAACCATTTTGGGTCAATAACCAATAGCGGAACCTGGATGCTCATATTGGCTCCTACATATTCTACGAAGATCTTTATCGGTCAAACCGCATAACAACATACGTTGTTCCCTTTGTCATCGGTATGTTACTTGCCTGAGATTCGATCGTCGGTATCCAATACCTAGTTCAATCTCGTTACCGCCAAGTCTCTTTACTCGTTACATAATGCATCATTCTGTAACTAACTCATTAGCTACATTGCTTGCAAGCTTATATTGATGTGCATTACCGAGAGGGCCCAGAGATACCTCTCCGATAATCGGAGTGACAAAACCTAATCTCGAAATACGCCAACTCAACATGTACCTTTGGAGACACCTGTAGAGCTCCTTTATAATCACCTAGTTATGTTGTGATGTTTGGTAGCACACAATGTGTTCCTCCGGTAAACGGGAGTTGCATAATATCATAGTTATAGGAACTTGTATAAGTCATGAAGAAAGCAATAGCAACACACTAAACGATCAAGTGCTAAGCTAACGGAATGGGTCAAGTCAACCACATCATTCTCCTAATGATGTGATCCCGTTAATCAAATGACAACACATGTCTATGGTTAGGAAACATAACCATCTTTGATTAATGAGCTAGTCAAGTAGAGGCATACTAGTGACATTAAGTTTGTCTATGTATTCACACATGTATCATGTTTCCGGTTAATACAATTCTAGCATGAATAATAATCATTTATCATGATATGAGGAAATAAATAATAACTTTATTATTGCCTCTAAGGCATATTTTCTTTCAGCGACACCTACGTCAGTTGAAGAGGAAACTAATGATGGTGATCACGAAGTTTCGGAGCAAGTTACTATTGAACCTCGTAGGTCGACAAGGATACGTACAACTCCTGAGTGGTACGGTGACCCTGTCTTGGAGGTCATGTTGTTGGACATCAACATCAATGAACCTGTGAGCTATGGAGAAGCGATGGTTGGCCAAGATTGCAACAAATGGTTAGAGGCCATGAAATCCGAGATGGGATCCATGTATGAAAACAAAGTATGGACTGTGGAAGTATTACCCGAAGGGTGAAAGGCCATTCAGAATAAATGGATCTTCAAGAGGAAGACGGACGCAGACGGTAATGCCACCGTCTATAAAGCTTGAGTTGTGGAAAAGGGTTTTTTACAAGTTCAAGGAGTTGACTATGATGAGACTTTCTCACTTGTAGCGATGGTTATGTCCGTCAGAATCATGTTGGCAATAGCTGCATTTTTTGATTATGAAATCTGGCAGATGGATGTCAAAATAGCGTTCCTTAACGGATTCCTTAAGGAAGGGTTGTTTATGATGTAACCGGAAAGTTTTGTCGATCCAGAGAATGCTGACAAAGTGTTCCAGCTCCAGCGATCCATTTATGGACTGGTGCAAGCATCTCAGAGTTGGAATATTATTTTTGATGAGGTGATCAAAGCGTTTAGGTTTATACAAGTTTATGGAGAAGCTTGTATTTACAAGAAAGTGAGTGGGAGCTCTATAGCATTTTTGGTGTTATATGTGGATGACATATTGCTGAATGGAAACAATATAGAACTTTTGGAAAACGTGAAGGAATATTTGAACAAGAGTTTTTCAATGAAGGACCTAGGAGAAGCTGCTTTCATATTAGGTGTCAAGATCTATAGAGATAGATTTGGATGCTTGATAGGACTTTCATAAAGCACATACTTAATAAGATGTTGAAGAAGTTCAAAATGGATCAATCCAAGAAGGGGTTCTTGCCTGTTTCGCAAGGTGTGAAGTTGAGTCGGACTCAATGCCCGGCGACTATAGAGGATAGAGAAAAGATGAGTGTTATCCCCTATACCTCTGCCATAGGCTCCATCATGTATGCGATGTTATGCACAAGACCGGATGTCAGCCTTGCCATAGGTATGGCCGAAAGGTTTCAAAGTAATCCCGGAGTGGATCACCGGACAGCGGTGAAGAATATCCTTAAGTACGTGAAAATGACTAAGGAAATGTTTCTCGCTTATGGAGGTGATCAAGATCTTATAATAAAGGGTTACGTCGATGCAAGCTTGGACACTGATCCGGATGACTCTAATTCTCAAACCGGATACATATATATTTTAAATGGGGGAGCGGTAAGCTGGTGCAGTTCCAAGCAAAGTGTGGTAGCTGATTCTACATGGGAAGCGGAGTACATAGCTGCCTCCGAGGCAGCAAATGAAGGTGTATAGATGAAGCAGTTCACGACAAATCTTGGAGTTGTGCCCAATGCACTGGACTCGATGACTCTGTTTTGTGACAAGACTGGTGCCATTGCTCTAGCCAAGGAACCAAGATTTCACAAGAGGACCAGACACATAAAGCTACGCTTCAACTCCATCCGCGATTACATTAAGGAGGAAGACATAAACATTTGCGAAGTACATACGGACCTGAATGTTGCAGATCTATTGACTAAATCTCTTCCACGGGCAAAGCATGATCAACACTAGAATCTCTATGGCTCTTAGATTGATTACCTTGTACTGCTAAATTATTGACTCTAGTGCAAGTGGGAGACTGTTGGAATTATGCCCTAGAGGCAATAATAAAGTGGTTATTATTATATTTCCGTGTTCATGATAATCGTTTATTATCCATGCTATAATTGTATTGACCGGAAACTCAAATACATGTGTAGATACATAGACAACACATGTCCCTAGTAAGCCTCTACCGGACTAGCTCGTTGATCAAAGATGGCTATGGTTTCCTAGCCATGGAAATGAGTTGTCATTTCATAACGAGATCACATCATTAGGAGAATTATGTGATGGACAAGACCCAACTATGAACGTAGCATATGATCGTATCAAGTTTGTTGCTATCGTTTTTCTGCATGTCAAGTATATGTTCCTATAACCATGAGATCATGCAACTCGCTGACACCGTAGGAGTGTCTTATGTGTACCAAACGTCTCAACGTAACTGGGTGACTACAAAGGTGCTCTATAGGTATCTCCGAGGGTGTTTGTTGAGTTGGCATGGATCAAGACAGGGTTTGTCACCATGTATGACAGAGAGGTATCTATGGCCCATTCGATAATAAAACATCACAATAAGCTTGCAAGCAATGTGACCAATTAGTTAGTCACAGGATTTTGTATTATGGAACGAGTAAAGAGACTTGCCGGTAACGAGATTGAACTAGGTATGGAGATACCAACAATCGAATCTCGGGCAAGTAACATACTGATACACAAAGGCAACTGCATACGGGATTAGCTGAATCCTTGACATCGAGGTTTGACCGATAAGATATTCGTAGAATATGTAGGAACATTATGGGCATCTAGGTCCCGCTATTGTTTATTGACCATAGAGGTGTCTCGATCACGTCTGCATAGTTCTCGAACCCGCAGGGTGTACACACTTAACGTTTGGTGACGATATAAGTATAGTTGAGGCATTATGGTGGTTACCGAAGGTTGTTTGGAGTCCCGGATGAGATCTCAGACGTGACGAGGAACTCGGGAATGGTCCGGAGGTCAAGATCGATATATTGGACGAAGGGTATTGGAGTCTGGAATTGTTCCAAAGGTACCGGGTGATGACCAATGTCACTGAAAGGGGTTTCGGG
>NC_041387.1:200526151-200630283 GCF_002162155.2 Triticum dicoccoides | reverse complement strand
AGGGGGCAAACCATCCCACTAAGGGGCTGACCACCCCCCTCACCCCATCTCATGTAATGAAGAGGGTTGGGGCGGCCCCTAGGGATTCCCACCTCCCGGCTTGGGGGCAAGTCATCCTAGGGGAGATCCCATCTGCCCTGGCCACCGCCCCCTAGGTGAAACCCTAGGAACGCCACCCCTCCTCCCAAGAGCACATCTCCACACCACGGCGTTGCCTCTCCTCTCCCTCGCATCCCTCTTCCTCTCCGTACCTCTTATCGAAGCTCTGTTGAGATTCTTCCACCACCACCACCGCCACCATGCCTTCGTGCTGCAAGGGGACTCGAGCTACTACTTCACCATCGCTCACTGAATCGATGAGGTGAAGGCGTCATCAAGCCGTACGTGTGTTGAACACAGAGGTGTTCTCCGTTCGGCACTTGGATCAGAGTTCGGGGGGCGGATCGTGATTGGATCACGAAGACGTTTGACTACACCAACTGCGTTTATTAATGCTTCCACTCAGCGATCTACAATGGTATGTAGATGCAATCTCTCCTCTGTAGATGTTCATCTCCTAGATTGATTTTGGTGAGTGTAGGCAATGTTTTGTTTCCCATGCAACATTCCCCAACAACAATTAATTCATTTGCACATTGATCTTTTTGAGAAGATATGTCATAATTAACTTTTTCTTCAGTTTTTCACAAAAAGTTGGTGATTTTCTATGTTGCTACAAATCCATTTCCCCTACTATTGTTACTGATCTAGTTTTAAATATTATAGGATGAACGGAAGTGTTCTTACTTGGAGTGGGTTGAACAAGAGTGGCCATAGTCTTTGAAGATGTGCCTAGCAAAGCTCTGGAGCATCTATGAGGAAGAGAACATAGGTAGGCTTAGATAAAGTGTTGTCAATGCTGAAGAATATTTGAAGATGCGGGATAAAAAGAGGAAGGTGGAGAATGAGATCAGATTTTTTAAATCAGACTTTTTCTAAGATGATGTTGGCGAAGGAGGAGGCACTTTCCCAGTTGGCCAGTGCAAAACAAATTCTTACTGAACTGAAAGCAGAGGTGGATAAGACGAGCCTGGATGATCTCGATTAGGGAAATGAATATTGTTCTCATATTGTTCTTATGAAGTTGAACTAGCTATATGTTGTATTGTGCTGTTTTCAGGTAGCTATCATACTGTGATGTTAAAATATATTTATGTGTTGTATATGAAATTGCCAAAAACTTGTTCAATATGGAATATGAATTTGCGTAATTCTCGAATTATTAATTTTAAACTAATAAACCTGCTAAATGGGTCATAGAACTTTGCAAACGGTTCTAGCAATAAAAGCGCTTGTGATGGATAGCCCAATGCCACACAGTTTTTTTCATAAAATCATGTGTGATGTAGTTGATTAAAAGCAAACGGTTAACCAAGGTACAGCGTGTATGATAGTTACACCTATCACACACGAGCCTATACATAAAACTGTGTGGGATGTACATACGAACGAAAACGTTTTCCCTGGATTGACTGTGTGGGATGTATATACGAACGGAAATGATTTCCCTGGATTGACTTTGTGGGAAGTACATATGAACAAAAATGTATTCCTTGGATTGACTGTGTGGAATGTACATAACAAAGTGAAACGTTTGTTTGGGACTGACTATGTTGGATGTACTTACGACCAGAACTGATTGGGCCTGTATAATCATATTTGATCGCACGCACGTCGCCCACAACCTCATTTTGCGGAGCGTGCGTGCCAGGAGAGCCTATCCCCGACGGTTTCTGGGTCATGAGGGAAGGACTCCCCTATCACCCATACTCACTAGGCGATGGTTTAAAATGTCATGGCATAAAGAGGTTAAACCGTTTGGACAGCACCTCGCCGTACCAGTGAACCTCTTCGATAACATATGGTCATTGCCATTTAGAGAGAAGTTTTCCTGCAAAGAATCTGAAACGAGAGTTGTACAAAAAAAATTCTCCAACTTTGAATTCCCGCTTTTGGATTCTTTTGTCATGCCATCTTTTAACTTTTTCTTTAAAATTTCTGGCATTTTCATAGGCTTGGGTACTCCATTCATCTAATGAGCTAATATCAAATAACCTCTTTTCACCGGCAAGTTCGAAATTATAGTTGAGTTCTTCAATTGCCCAATAAGCTTTATGTTCTAACTCTAGAGGCAAATGATAAGCTTTTCCATAAACCATTTTATAGGGAGACATACCCAAAGTGCATCATCCAATTGCTTAGACCAATTCTTTCGGGACCTATTAACAGTTTTTTTGTAATATCAATTTTATTTCTCTATTGCAAAGTTCAACTTGACCACTAGATTGAGGATGATAAGGTGATGCAATTCTATGGTTAACATCATATTTAGAAAGCATTTTACGGAAACCACCATGAATAAAGTGTGAACCACCATCAGTCAATAAATATATAGGGACGCCAAACCTCGGGAAAATAACTTCTTTAATAATTTTAATGGAAGTGTTATGATCAGCACTATTGGTTGGAAGAGCTTCTACCCACTTAATAACATAATCAACCGCAAAAAATATGAGTATACCCACTAGAGGAAGGAAAAGGCCCCATATAATCAAAACCCCAAACATCAAATGGTTCAACAGCAAATGAATAATTCGTAGGCATTTCTTGGCGCTTACCAATATTACCAATTTTTTGACATTCATCACAAGATAAAACAAACTTTACGGGCTTCCTTGAAGAGAGTAGGCCAATAAAAACCAGATTGCAATACCTTATGAGCAGTTGTATCTCCCGCATGATGCCTCCATAAGCTTCAGAGTGACATTTCCATAGAAATTGTTCCTGTTCATGCTCAGGTACACAACATCCAATAATACCATCTACTCCTTCTTTATAAAGATGTGGGTCATCCCAAATGTAATGTCTTAAATCATAGAAGAATTTTTTTCTTTTGTTGCTACGTGAAACTAGGTGGTATGTATTTAACAACAATATAATTAGCATAGTCAGCATACCAAGGTGTGTTATGAGAAACATTTATTTCAGCTAGTTGTTCATAAGGAAAGCTATCATCAATAGGTAGTGGGTTATCAAGAATATTCTCCAACCTAGACAATTTATCTACTATGGGGTTCTCAGCTCCTTTCCTATCAGTGATAAGAAAATAAATTCTTGTAGCAAAATAACCCACCTAATGAGTCTAGGTAGCATCTTTCTTTTCTATAAGATATTTAATAGTAGCATGATCAGTGTGAACAATTACTTTGGAGACAATATAACATCTGAATTTGTCACATGAAAACACAATTGCTAAAAATTCTTTTTCAGTAGTAGCATAATTTCTTTGGGCACTGTCTAGAGTTTTTCTAGCATAATGAATATCATTTAATTTCTTATCAACTCTCTCTACCAGAACATCACCAACAGCATAATTACTAGCATGACACATAATTTCAAAAGGCAAGTTCCAATTAGGTGCTTGGACAATAGGTGTAGACGTTAAGGCTTTCTTAAGTGTTTCAAAGGCTTCTACACAATCATCATAAAAAACAAATCGAACATCCTTTTGTAAAAGATTTGTAAGAGGACTATAAATTTTAGAGAAGTCTTTAATAAATCTCCTATAGAAACCAGCATGACCAAGGAAACTACGAATACCTTTAATATATTTAGGATATGGCATTTTTTTAGTTGCATCAACTTTAGCTTTATCCACCTCAATACCTCGTTCAGAAATTTTATGTACCAGGACAATACCTTCATTAACCATAAAGTGGCACTTCTCCCAATTCAAGACAAGATTAGTTTGCTCACATCTCTGCAAAACTCGATCAAGGTTGCTCAAGCAATAATCAAAAGAAGTTCCATAAACAAAAAAATCATCCATGAAAACCTCAACAATCTTTTCACAGAACTCGGGAAATATAGCAGTCATACATCTTTGAAAGGTAGCACGTGCATTGCTGAAAGTGCGTTATATCCACTAGATGGGGGGGGGGCTGAATAGGCAATATTTACAAATTTTTCGCTGAGGAATTTCTAAGTGAAGAAATTCCTAAGCAACGACACACTAGCAGCGGAATAAGTACTCAACAATAAACAGAACAGAGCAACAGCATAGTCATCATGATGAAATGAAAACAAGCACAGAGTACATATAGTGTCGTGGATTTGTCACGGCAGATGTCCTTGTGAAAGGACTTAGTCGTGGAGCCATCGCTATGGGTTAACTTGAAGGGGTTAAAGCGGACACAAAGACACAAGGGTTTATACTAGTTCGGCCCCTTCGATGAAGGTAAAAGCCTACGTCTAGTTGTGATGGAATTGATGTGGTTTCGATGGCTAGGGAGCAAACAAGCTTCGCCTAGGCTCGAGTTGTTGTTGTCTGTCTTTGAACCGCCGCCGGGTCGTCCCCTTATATACACGGGCGACGCCCGTCGGTCCACAGAGTCCCACACCGGTTCATACTCATGTCCCGGTTGGTCTCTCTCTATTCCTAACTTACAATGCAAGTTTACATATCAAGCCGGTTTACGGCTACAGGTTCCAAACCGACTACAGGCCTTGGGCCTTCATCTGCTTAATCACCTTTAAACTACTGATGAAGCTAACCCGGCCCAGGTAGGCCGGTTAACGCCCAGTGTTAATATCCCCAACATTAGGCCCCAGATTGATTTGAACTGGTTCATGTCAATCCTTCACAAAAATCTTTGTCTTCAACATCTTCTGGTAATTGGTAAACCGCCATGTCGTCATCATCTCTGGTTGCTGTAAACCGGCATGACGTCATCATGAAGTTAACATTTATGACGCCTTCCTTTATTAATAGATCTGTGATACCCAAGGCAGCAGCTCCACTTCCGAATCTTGTGGCTCCTGGATTCGTGCACCTGACACACGTCCCCTGCCTTATAAATAGGACCAAAGGGTCATTTCCTTTTCTCCCCTTCGTCTCTTTCTCTTCGTCTTCCTCGTGTCGCCAGCCTCGGAGCTCCGCCGCCGCCGTTGACCTCTGCACCGTCTTGGGCCGCTGCATCAACCTGAACGCACCAGAGCACCGCGGTAGCCTTCCGCGTCTTCCTCGACTCTGGTAAGCCTTCTGTTCTTCTTAACATAGATCTATTCTAGGGTTTCATGTTCTTGCCGTGTTCATCACTTGTCCATACTCGTACCTAGACTCCTGGACATATCCGTGAAACCCTGCTCTGACCAGCAGTTGCTTTTTAGCATCCGCCTGTAGTTTTACCGTCAAGTATATAGATCTCATCCACATTCCTACCCATTGATTTACTTCTGTTCTGCTTTAACCTTTTGAATATTTTCTATTTTTCTGAACTTGCTTCAGATCCATTGCTGCAATAAGACCTTGTGAAACCTGTTTCTGCATACTTAGCCATCCGCAACCTCAATTGCTTTCAATGTTTAGATCAGGCGGTTTAACTTAATATAGAAAGAGTTAACAAACCGGTATATGCCATTAGTCCCCTTGGTTGAACCGCCAGAACTCTTTAGCCATATGATGCCGCTTCATAAAAATCCGGTTTAAATGTGCTGCCTCCGGTTTAACATTGTTCATACCAGCGCATCCTTGAACCGGAATCACTTATTTCTTGTAGATCTCATTATGGACAAACAAGTATATGAGTGCAACTGGGTTCCTTCTCGCGTCACAGAAACTCAGCTGCATGATTTAGTCTCGATTGGTGCTTTAGACAGCAAAGATACTATCCACTGGAGGGTTCCTGGTGATGAATGTCCTCCCACACCTCAAGAGGGAGAGGTTGTGATTTTTGCAGACCATTTAGCCCGGGGCTTCAAGCCGCCCGGTTCTAAATTTTATCGGGATGTGTTAGCCAATTTTCAACTTCGCCCGCAAGACACTGGCCCCAACTCTGTTACCAACTTATGTCACTTCCAAGTACTTTGTGAGGTATACCTTCAAGAGGAACCCATAGTTGAATTGTTTAGAGATTGTTTCCACTTAAACCGCCGCACAGAATTCACTGATGGTCCCAATACCGAATTGGGCGGTATCGCAATTCAGAAAAGGAAAGAAATCACTTATCCCCATGCCAGACTACACAGCCACCCCAAGGAGTGGAATGCAACATGGTTCTACTGCAAAGATACTTCCCCTGATGATGAAAATCCTTTGCCTGGCTTTCGTCCGGAGCGGCTCAGTAATACAAACCTCTTCCCACAAAGGTTAAGTTCCAAGGAGAGGAGTAAATATGCTCCGCAATTATCCAAGCTCCGAGCCTTCGTGGCCAACGGTTTAACAGGAGTAGATCTCGCACACTGTTGGATATCATGGAGCATACTACCTCTCAACCGGCGCTCCGGTTTAATTTGCCAGTATACTGGTAGCGTTGATGACCCACTCTGACACACCAACATCCAACTCTCCGATGATGAAGTCACAGAGGCTGTGAAGAAAATGTTGAACGAACCAGAGCACATCTGCGCTCAAACCGGCCTGCCCCCTTTCTGTGCTACCAACAAACCGCCAGCTGTATGATTTTGATTGTACTTTGTACTGAATCCTGTTATTGCTATCTTTGTCTGACATCAACTGTTGCTTACCCAGGGTGATAATCCGTTTTGGAGCAAGAAGCTTCCACAAGACAAACCGGAGAAAACAGAACGGTCAACCCGGCTCAAGACCAAGGTTGTCAAGAAGCCTGCTAAAAAGAGGAAAACCACTGCTTCATCTGATCCGGCTATTGATGATGATGTGGGTAACTTGGACCTTGAGGTAGAACTCGATTCAGTAGGCTTACTTTTTACACGCCTTATTGATGATGATACTTGTCAAGACGACGCTGAAGCCAGTAATGCTGATATCGCTGAGGTAACTATTCTCTCTTCTGATTCAGATCCTTTGCCTTTGCCAAAATTTCGCCAGGCAAATCGGAATGTTAAATTTTCTCATCCTCTTGCTTACTTGGATCCCAAATTTCTTATGAAGACTCAGCAACATGAAGCTCTCCGCACAACCCGGCACAGCGGCCAGGTAGTTACCTCCGCCGGTTTACCAAACAGTCCGGTTCGAAAACGCCGCTCCGAGGTCTCCGACCTTTTTATTAATTTATGTCCTAAAGCGGGTTTCATCCGTCAACCTCTTAATCCGTCCGACTCCGATTATCAGGTTACTTCCCATTCTTCCTCTGGTGAATCGTCGGCCACTCAGCTACCACCACTGAAAATGGTTCTTGGGTAAGCTAGACTGAATATATGCTTCTGGTATACCACGTTATAACTTATGCTGTTCCTTGACTCTTTGTTTCTCTTTCAGGGCTAAACCTAAACCAAGCAAGAAAGCCCGCCTGAATAAAGCGGCCGAGGAAGACGCTGCCCCTGAACAGGATAACACACCAGATCTTGAAGCGTTCGTTCCTGGAGATATTCCCAATGATCCTCCTTTTCAAGATGATGCTATTACTGATAAAAGGCCTATCGATACCTCAGTCCCTGTTGACCAGCCTGCCAGCTCCGTCCGGATTGATGGATCCCGCAGTCCTTCAAAGCCTGCCGATAAACCGACCGCACCAACCCAAACCGGCGAGTCCAAGGATGATGACATTGTAATTACCGGCGTAGGTCGCTTTGAACCAGGGAATCCTGTTGCTTTGGCCAAGCATACTGTGAAAGAAGATTTTTCTTCCATGAACAAAGGCAAATGGGATGTTGATCTGGAAACATATGCTGCTTTGAGTGCCCGAGATCTTCATTCTGGTTACTTGAACCGGCTATATACTAGTCGTGACTGTGAAGCTGGCATGGTAAAGATGATGAGAGATAAATTTGAGGTAACTTCCTTGTGCTTCTTCTTTCTTTAATTACTACCACTGTATTAATCCTCCTAGCCCCCAAGGGCCGGTTTGTAACCTTCTTCAAGACGGGACATGAATATAGTCCTCAATACTTTGAAATCCATCAATGTAGCCCCCAAGGGCCGGTTCAACTTAGTATAGTTAAACCGGGACTCCAATAAAAATTCTAACATCAGAACATAACTGAGCAAATAGCCATTAGCCCCCAAGTGCCAAGTTGAATACCTGTATTGAGCTTGGGACTTTGCGATTTAGTAATACATGAAAATTGAAGGTGCATTAGCCCCCAAGTATCAAGCGTATAACTTGTTATGTGGTTGGTACTTCAAATTCTTGTACCGTTTGTTGAAAGCCAAGCACTGTCTTTATGCAGGCTGAAGTGAGGATCAAAGAGGACCGGATTACTGATCTGCAGGAAATTTTGAAAACCCAACAAGCTGAAACCGACAAGGCAAGGGAAGAAATAACCAGCACTTTGAGCATGACAGAACAGCTGAAAGAGGGCTTCAAGAAGGAGTGGACTGATTGGGCCACTTAGAAGGCCGATTTAATAAAAAGAGCTGAAAACGCTGAAGGTGCCCTTAAACCGGTGGTAGACGAGCTGACCGCCGTAAAGCGGCAAGTACATTCCATGACCGCTGCTATCTTTGGTAAGCTCCTTTTGGTTTCCTGGACAACTCTGGGCTGCTTATAATAGATCCGGTTTGTGATCTGTCCTGTATTGTTGCAGGTACACACATTGGTCACTTAGGGTCAGATGTTCCGAAGAAGTTGAAGGCTGCCTACACTTTAATTGAACAGCTGTATATCGGAGCGCAACGGATCATCACCACTGCATCTCATAACAATCCGGCACCCACTTTAATCCAAGACACTCTTAATAGGTTGTCAATGCTTCCTGCTCGGATTGAAGAACTGAAAAAATCTGCTGCTCGAACCGGAGCCATTAACGCCATAATCCGGGCAAAAGCATGGGTGCCGGATTTCGATCCTGTTGAAGCAGCTCAAGGCTATCCCAGCTTGAAGGAAGATGGCTCAGAGTTCAATGAAGATGATTTGAGGGAAATAAACCGTGCAGTACGCCCCCTAGCTTGTCAATTGGCTGAAGAGGCCGACTTGTCACATTATCAAGCTCAGTACAATTATCAGAACAAACGAGTGGCTGCACCAATTCCTGAAGCGGAGAATCTGGTTCCTCCAATCCGTAAGCATACTTTTGCTCCTGGTATTGAACAGTCTTCTCTGATCCATGAAGAGGCTGTCTTTCAAGCTTTAATGGGAATCGACTAGACTACTGTTGATTTCCAGCCAATGGATAGAGATGAGGAAGCTGAAGCGGCGCGGGACGACCCACAACCATCAGACCGGTTTGATGAGCAGGCTTGAACCGGAAGCCGGTTTAAACAACTGCCTTATTATGATCCGCCAAAATAACAATGATCTTATTTGGGCACCGCGTTGCCTTGTAATAGAATAGCCAATACTTCTACTTTAAATATGCCTTCGTGCATACGTACTGATGCTTTTGCTTGAAATCCTCAATTTATATTTCCTGCAATCAGAAAATCTTGAACTGCGGTGGCGGTTATACCGCCAACCGGTTTATAACCTTGATATATATATATATATCAATGTATTTAAAACATATAATCAAATATGCGATACAAAATACCTGCCATCGCTAGGCATAAAGTTGGCTTAGCCAGGCTTGAAACGGAGGTTTTATAAACCGTTACCATCAAAGGGGAGAAAACAACTCCCATGTAAACCGTGCTGGGTCATTATGAGCCCCCCTGCTACTTCATGATGTTAACAGGAAAGTTAAACCAGACATATTTCTCCGGAGTACAAATGAACCGATTTCCGTCATCTGAACAGGTAAAAAAGTGTTGTTGGTTTAAGGGAAACACAACAAAAATTGAAGAATAGTCATAAAAGAAATATGGAAGCAAAGGCAATGATAAAAACCATTTGCAAAAACATGCTTTACTGAGCTGATCAGATGGTGTTACCACGGTCAGACAGGACCAAGCCCCCAATAGGAGTGACAATGGTTCAAGTCAGCCAGGTCCCCAAATGAAGCCGTGGCATTTATGCCGATCAAAAGGCGTGGCAATGGTTCGGGTTCAACCAAGCCCCCAAGTGATTCTGTGGCCTTAGGCCGATCAAGAGGCGTGACTGGTTCAAACTTGACCATGTCCCCAAGTGATCTGGTGGCTTTCGCCTATCAAAAGGTGTCACATTGGTTCGGACACGACCAAGGCCCCAAGTGATATCACAAAGCTTTTTTTGAAAAGCAAATTTCAAGGGGTAAACCGGAGGCCGCTTTAAAACAGGACCACTCCATGTAACCACACATGATATGAAAGGACAGAGACCCCGCTTTAGCTGAGGCTCCGGTTTGATTATATCAATGATAATATATACACTGCCATAATATGTACATAGATAGAGTCGATGGCTCAAGTGTAGTAAGGCCGAAGATGAGCTATATTCCACGGCCTGTTGGTCTCCTCCTCTGATGTGCGTGAGTCTTTATGCTCTCGAATATCAATCAGATAGTACGACCCGTTGTGCAGATTCTTGCTGACCACGAAAGGTCCCTCCCAAGGTGGGGATAACTTGTGCATATCCGTCTGATCTTGGATGAGCCGAAGCACCAAATCTCCTTCTTGAAAAGTTTTGGTTCTGACCCGGCGACTGTGATACCAACGAAGATCTTGTTGATAAATTGCCGAGCGGGCAGCCGCTATGTCACCCTCCTCATCTAATAGGTCCAAAGCATCTTGCCGTGCTGTCTCATTGTTCGCTTCAACATAAGCCGCCACACGAGGCGAATCGTGCTGGATATCACTAGGGAGAATCGCCTCTGCTCCGTAGACCATAAAAAACGGTGTGTATCCTGTAGATCGGTTGGGCATAGTGTTGATACTCCATAGCACAGATGGTAGCTCTTCAACCCAACATCCTGGTGTTCTTTGCAAAGGAACCATAAGCCGGGGTTTGATGCCTCGCACGATCTCTTGATTAGCTCGTTCTGCCTGCCCATTGGACTGGGGGTGAGCCACTGATGATACGTCAAGTCTGATGTGCTCACGTTCACAGAATTCCTTCATAGCACCCTTGGATAAATTGGTACCATTGTCAGTAATGATACTGTGTGGAAAGCCAAACCGGAAAATCACCTTTTTAATGAACTGCACCGCTGTAGCCGCATCACACTTGCTGACAGGCTCCGCTTCAACCCACTTGGTAAACTTGTCAGCTGCCACCAAAAGGTGGGTTTTCTTATCCTTGGATCTTTTAAAAGGTCCGACCATATCCAGCCCCCATGTTGCAAACGGCCAAGTAATTGGAATCATCCTCAATTCTTGAGCCGGCACATGAGCATGCCTTGAAAATTTCTGACAGCCATCACACCATTTAACCAAGTCCTCAGCATCAGCATGAGCTGTCAACCAGTAAAACCCGTGACGAAACGCCTTAGCCACCAGAGACTTTGAACCAGCGTGGTGACCACAATCCCCTTCATGGATTTCGCGTAAAATTTCACAACCTTCCTCAGGTGAGACGCAGCGTTGAAACGCCCCTGATACACTGCAATGATGCAATTCGCCATTGATAATTGTCATAGATTTGGATCGCCGGACTATCTGCCTGGCTAGAGTCTCATCCTCTGGCAAATCTCCTCGGTTCATGTACGCAAGATAAGGAACTGTCCAATCCGGTATAACATGCAGGGCTGCCACCAATTGAGCCTCCGGATAAGGAACTGTTCATGTCCGCCGCTTCATTTTTTCGACGATCCACGTGATCCACCTGATAACCCTTGAAGTGACCTGCAACAATATCCACCTCACGACGATATGTAGCCATGAGTGGGTCTTTAGAATCCCAAGTGCCAGACACCTGCTGAGCCACGAGGTCCGAGTCACCGAAGAACTTAACCCGACTTAGATTCATCTCTTTAGCCATCCGGAGACCATGGAGCAAGGTTTCATACTCAGCTACATTATTAGTACAAGGGAACATTAAGCGGAGAACATAACAAAACTTATCACCTCGTGGGGAAGTTAACACGACTCCAGCCCCTGAGCCTTCCAATTGCCTGGATCCATCAAAATGGATAGTCCAATATGTGTGATCCGGCTTCTCCTTTGGTGCTTGCAACTCAGTCCAATCATTGATGAAATCAACAAGTGCTTGAGACTTCACGCCATCCGGGGAACGTACTTAATCCGTGCGGCCCAAGTTCTATAGCCCACTCGGCAATCCGGCCGGTCGCCTCCCGGTTCTGTATGATATCGCCCAAGGGAGCTCAACTGACCACTGTGATAGGGTCCCCTTGGAAATACTGCTTCAACTTCCGGCTTGCCATGAAAACTCCATATACCAGCTTCTGCCAATGCGGATACCTTTGCTTGGATTCAATAAGCACCTCGCTGATATAGTAAACCGGCCGCTGAACCGGATACTCCTTGCCTGCCTCCTTGCGTTCTACCACAATAGCCACGCTAACTGCATGAGCATTGGCCGCTACGTATAACAATAACGGCTCCTTGTCGACCGGAGCTGCAAGAACGGGCGGATTGGCTAATTGCCGCTTCAAGTCCTCCAACCCTTCATCAACAGCTGGACTCCAGATGAATTGATCTGTCTTTCTCAACATCTGGTATAAAAGGATGGCCTTCTCTCTGAGGCGGCTGACAAACCGGCTCAGTGCGGCGATCCGACCCGCCAAACGCTGAACATCGTTGATACACTTCGGTTTAGCCAGGGAGGTGATAGCCGTAATCTTCTCCGGATTAGCATCAATTCCTCTATTGGACACAAGGAAGCCCAGTAACTTGCCTGACGGAACACCAAAGACACATTTGGCAGGGTTAAGCATCATCTTATAAACCCGCAAGTTGTCAAAGGGTTCCTTTAAATCATCAACCAGTGTTTCCTTATGCCTTGACTTGACTACAATATCATCCACATAGGCATGCACATGGCGGCCGATCTGTTTATGCAGGCAATTCTGTACACACCGTTGATAAGTGGCTTGGGCGCTCTTGAGCCCAAAAGGCATAGATACATAGCAGAAGGCTCCAAAGGGAGTAATAAACGCCGTCTTCTCCTGGTCCTTAACCACCATTTTGATCTGATGATACCAAGAATACGCATCCAAAAAACTCAAAACGCTCACAACCCGCCGTGGCATCAATAATCTGGTCAATGCGGGGGAGGGCAAAAGGATCCGCTGGACAAGCCTTGTTAAGATCCGTATAATCCACACACATATGCCAAGTGCCATTTTTCTTAAGAAGCAGCACCGGGTTAGCAAGCCACTCTGGATGGAACACTTCAATGATAAAACCAGCTGCTAAGAGCCTGGCCACCTCCTCCTCAATAGCTTTGCGCCTCTCTTCGTTAAATCGGTGGAGGAATTGCTTTTCCGGTTTATACTTGGGATCAACATTAAGAGTGTGCTCAGCGAGTTCCCTCGGTACACTTGGCATGTCAGAAGGCTTCCATGCAAAAATGTCCCGATTCTCACGGATGAACTGGATGAGCGCGCTTTCCTATTTAGGGTCCAAGTTGGCATTGACAGTGAACTGCTTGGACGAATCGCCGGGCACGAAGTCAACAAGCTTGGCCTCAGCCGCTGATTTGAACTTCAGATCTGAATCATGCTCCGTAGTTGGCTTCTTCAAAGGGGTCATGTCCGCCGGATCAACATTGTCCCTATAATATTTTAACTCCTCCGTGGCACAAACCGACTCTGCATAGGCGCATCACCTTCCTCACAATCCAAAGCAATCTTGCGGCTCTCATGAACCGTTATTGTCCCTTTGTGACCCGGCATCTTGAGCTGCAAATAGATATAACAAGGCCGTGCCATGAATTTGGCATAAGCCGGCCGCCCAAACAAGGTGTGATACGGGCTCCAGATCTTCACCACCTCAAAGGTTAGTGTCTCGGATCGGGAATCATGCTCGTCCCCAAAAGCCACCTCCAGGGCTATCTTACCAACAGGATATGCTGGTTTGCCAGGCACCACACCATGGAACACCGTATTAGACGGTCTGAGATCCTTGTCTGTTAGCCCCATGCGGCGGAATGTCTCATAGTAGAGGATGTTAATAGTGCTCCCTCCATCCATGAGTACCTTGGTGAATTTATAACCTCCCACCTGAGGGTCTACCACTAATGCCAACTGGCACGGATTGTCAACCTGGGGGGGGGGGGTGATCCTCCCTGCTCCACACGATAGGCTGTTCCGACCAGCGTAAATAACGCGGTATGGCCGGTTCAACAAAGTTCACTGCTCGCTTATGAAGTTTCCAGTCGCGCTTATCCAAGCTAGTTGTGAAAACGTGATACTGCCCATTGTTCAACTGTTTTGGCTGGCTCTGATAACTCGACCGCTGCTGCTGCTGCTGTTGGTTGTAACCCCCTTGACCGTTCTGATTATCCTAGTTATTACTACTGCCCTGATTGAAACCTGAACCGGAAGCTCCATCGTGACCCGGCCCATGGAAACCGGATCCTGAGCCACCACCTGACCCACGGTCATACCGGAAGGCATTAGAGTTTTTAAATTCCTGCATAATTTAACAATCCTTCCAAAGGTGGTTAGCCGGCGCCTCCTTCGTCCCGTGTTTTGGGCAAGGCTGATTTAGCAAATAGTTTAAGCGATCCGGGTTAGGATTTGGAGCCCCATTACGATTTGCCGCTTTACCTCTGCGCCGTTGACCCTTGTCCTGCGCATTAGTGTTAGCCACAAAGTCCATGCTGCCATCCGCCTTACGCTTGCCTCTGTTTCCATGGCCTGCCGGCTTGTATTGATGCCCCTTAGAGTTGCTATTCTTTTTTCCCTTCCCTGCTTCGTCATCGTCAGTCTCGGGATCCTTGGTACTATCAGAATTAGCATACTTCACTAAAGCGGCCATTAGAGTTCCCATGTCATTACAGAACCGCTTCATACGCCCCAACTTCTGCTTTAGAGGCTTAAACCGGCAGTTGCCCTCTTGGGTTAAGATCACAGAGTCAGCATTGATCCTGTCAGACAAGTGCAAGACATCAGAAACGCGGCGTACCCAATGGGTTGTTGACTCTCCGTCCTCCTAAACACAAGCCGCCAAGTCTACTATGGACTTAGGCTGCTTACACGTATCTTTGAAATTCTGGATAAACCGGGTCCGCAACTGGGCCCATGAACTGATAGAATTAGGCGGCAGGCTTTTCAACCAAGCATCATGGTGAAGTACTTTGCACACGCGGTCTCATCCACATCCAGCATCTCCATTGCCATCTCATAACTCTCTACACACGCTTTCAGAGATAAATCAGCAGTGTAATTTGGCACCTTGCGCGGGCCCTTGAAGTCCTTGGGTAGGCGTACATTGCATAAAGCAAGGACTAAACAGGGCACTCCCAAGCTAGATGCGACCCCTGGCCTAGCAGAGGTGGTAGGACGAACCGGTGTAAGCTGATCCGCCTTGTTTTGTGCTGCTAACTCGGCATCCCTTCGTGCCCAGGCCCGGTCCACTACATCCTGAGCATCGTGAACACCACCAGCCGGGTTATTGCCACGGCCGCTTCATGGCCCCGCGCATTGCTTGATATGGCCGGTTCATCCAGGCACCTACTATAGCTCCTGCTTGGACGAGGTGTGGAATGAATCCGATCGCGGCTGTATGAATATGCCTCCTGTTGAATCAAAGCAGTTCGGAGAAGTTCCTTAACCCGGCGCGTCTCTATTGCTTGCGGAGAGTCTCCTTCGACTGGGATAGCTTCTAATCGCACAACAGCTGCGACGAGATTGTCCATAGGATTAGAATAATGACCCGGAGGTGTCTAGACCGGCAGAGGAATCACAATGTTCTGCCGAGGAGGTTCCATAAGGCGGGGTTGGAACGTCGCTCCTGGCCCTGGTGCCTCGACCCAGTTTACCTCCAGGTGCCCCGGCGGATTACTGGTTCCAGCTCCCGGAGTGTGAAAGAGATTTCGAGGGTCGAACCCTAACGGCAGGCGTGATCTGTGCTTCCGCTTCAAGACTTGCTGTGATGCATTCTGGTCGAGCATGAGCTTATAGGCCTGGGCGTCCAAAGCGGCCCGCTCTGCGGCCATCCTGTCCTTCTCTGCTGCCAGGTCGGCTTTGGCTTGTGTGATCTGTTCTCTCACCTTTGCAACCTCTGCATCATGGGCCTCCTGATCCGCCGGATTGGCCTCTGCCATAAGTACAACTAGTGCATCAAACAGGTCAGACAGAACTTGAACCGGTGGGCGCACAAGGCCTCCTGCACCTGCTGCCACTGCCGCTGCTGATCCGGAGAACATTGCTGCTGCGGTCGAGGAGTGATTCGCCGCCTGCGTACCGGCCATGAATATTCCAACCCGGTTGATCTGCTCAGGGGGGTCCGGAATACTGTCGCCATCGAAACAGCCCCTAATATGGTTGTCTTGCAACTGGTACAATGATTCGGTCTCTCCGGTTGAGGACTCGTTGCCGGAATAGACGACGGTCTCGCTACCGTATTCTGACTCGTCCCCATGCTCTCCTCCGTGTATGACTCCCACGAAGGCATGCTTCACGGCTGGTTTAACCTGGGTAGATCTTGCACGCTGAGCTGTCTCGACGAGGTCGGTGCGGATGTCCGGCTCAGGCCCAGGCTCACCAATCTTGCCGATAAAAATGTGTATGCCACCAAAGGGGACCCGGTACCCGTACTTGATCGAGCCGGCTTTGGGACCCCATCCTGCACCGTCGATGTAGAGCTTTCCGCGACGACTCTTTGTCATCCGGCCCACAGCATAGGCTTCGAGTCCTTTGAGCTTGCCCTCCAAGATCATCAAACCATCATGTGATAGCCCCACGGTGGGCACCAACTGTCGTGGATTTGTCACGGCAGATGTCCTTGTGAAAGGACTTAGTCGTGGAGCCATCGCTACGGGTTAACTTGAAGGGGTTAAAGCGGACACAAAGACACAAGGGTTTATACTAGTTCGGCCCCTTCGATGAAGGTAAAAGCCTACGTCTAGTTGTGATGGAATTGATGTGGTTTCGATGGCTAGGGAGCAAAAAAGCTTCGCCTAGGTTTGAGTTGTTGTTGTCTGTCTTTGAACCGCCACCGGGTCGTCCCCTTATATACACGGGCGACGTTCGTCGGTCCACAGAGTCCCACACCGGTTCATAGTCGTATCCCGGTTGGTCTCTCTCTATTCCAAACTTACAATGCAAGTTTACATATCAAGCCGGTTTACGGCTATAGGTTCCAAACCGACTACAGGCCTTGGGCCTTCATCTGCTTAATCACCTTTAAACTACTAATGAAGCTAACCCGACCCAGGTAGGCTGGTTCACGCCCAGTTGTAATATCCCCAACATATAGCATGATTACAGGATAAGCAGGCTGAAGACTAAGTGACTGAAGAATTAGGAAGAGGAATTAGAGAAAAACATCAGTCGAAATCTTCAAACAGTAATGATCAGGTTCATCAACACATGAATGAGGAAATGAAAGGGTGAGGAAATGGAACCAGTTGTCTTGGTGAAGAGAATGATTTGGTAGACCAGTTCCAACTGTTGTGATAGTTGTACGTCTGGTTGGAGCGGCTGTGTATTTAAACTTGAGGACACACAGTCCCGGACACACAGTCCTCATCGTATTCTCCTTGAGCTAAAGTCACACATACCTCTCCCAACACTCATGGTAAGTCTTCAGGTGACTTCGAAACCTTCACGGACTTGCTCACTCGGTGATCCACAATTCTTCTTGGATGCTCAGACCATGACGCCTAACCTTCTGGAGGATACGCAATCCTCAAAGGTAACAAGTGTCAGTTCCACACAGGAACAACCTCTTCAATGATGCTCAGTCACTTTGGGTTTGTAGGTGTTTGGGTTTGGGTTTTGGGTTTTCCTCACTTGATGATTTTCACTAAAGACCTCGCAGGATGGGATCCTCTCAATGACAAGTGTCAGTTTGTCTCGGAGCCGCCAACCAGCTAGTGTTTATAGGGGGGGGGGGCTATTTATAGCCTAGGGAGCAGCCCGACATGATAAGACATAAATGCCCTTCAATGATATGACCGTTAGGTGGGTACATATTTTGGATAGCTGGCGCATTGCACAACAATGGTCGGAAATTTGAGGTTCAAATTCCACAGGGCTATCATGTTCCTCACTGTGTATGCAATCCGTACTGGCGAATTCCGAAATCCTTAGTCATAACAAATTCCTCAAGACCAGGAGATCATCGTCTTTTTCACTGAAGAAATTGACTAAACTGGTATCAGATTTCCAATGGCTTCACTCGAAAGGATTGGGTAGGTGTAGGATTTTGAGATGAGCATCACCTAGAAATCAGTTTCCTTAGTATTACCTCGACCCCTTTTAATAGTATGGTGTTTCCTATGACTCAAGAAAGATAAAATGAAACTACAAAAACAAAAGTCTTCATGCTTCATAATCCTCGCATGAATATCCAAGTCTTCAAGGTCACACTAATTTCTTCACTTTCAAAATTTTCAGGAGAACCAAAGTCTTCAGCTGAAGACATACATTTTTAGGGGTCGACATGGATCGTAAATATCAAACTCCTCATCGACTTATAGAGCCTGTGTACGCTCAAAAACATATTAGTCCCTTAACCTATAACTCTTCAATACACCAAAATCACTAAGGGGCACTAGATGCACTTACAATCTCCCCCCTTTTTGGTGATTGATGAAAAATAGGTTAGGTTTTCAACGGTATAGAAGAACTCCCCCTGAAGATTGCAAGGTATAGAAGAACTCCCCCTAAAGATGTGCATATTTGATTGCAAGGTATAGAAGAACCCCCCCTGAAGAATTGAGGAATTTGATTGCAAGGTATAGAAGAACTCCCCCTGAAGATGTGCATATTTGAGGAAATTGCTTTGGAAGAGGAATGCACATTGAAGAGTAGAATCATGGAGATCTTCCACTAGATCTTGTAATTCATACACGCATTTAACATATCGAATGAAGAATTTGAAATGCATGATGAAATATGGTGGCTGATGTAATTCAACATGCGTGCATTAACATATATGAGGAAATAGCATGCAGAAAAATAGAGAAAAAGTATCAGACCACCATAGGACTTAAGTTTACAACTCAGTCCAACAAATACTTCAGAAGACCAAGAGTTGTAACTTAGAAAAAAACGTCCATATATAGACCCGCTTGAAGACTAACTCAAATTTCTCCCCCTTTGTCATCAAATGACCAAACGGACGAAAAGGGAGGACAAACGCCCCTGAAGAATATCATCATGATGTCGATGGAGGAGCGCTAGCGTTGTTGGGGTCGTTCGTTGTTGTAGGGACTGCTGTAGTGTCGTCCAAATCTTCAGTTTCGACCGTCTCGTGCTAGGAAGAATATGAGCTGACGACCAGCTGAGGAACTATGACCTTGAATTTCTTCAAAGGTGGCTGAGACCAGTCATAATCCTGTTGGAAGTCCATCTCCTTGAGTTCATCACAAGTGTAGATATGTGAAAGAATAGCCCACGTGCGGTCGAAGACTTGATGCAGATAAAAGTGATTCTTCTTCACAAAGTTTTGAGTGACAGCCATGTTCTGAAGAATTGCACCAAACTGATGCTTGACCCACTTGTGATTTCTATCCACCTTATGATGAAGACTTAGGAGCAGCTCACGGTCAGTCATGAGTGGCAGAATCATCATTTGTAGAGTAGGCTGCTGCCTTTCAAAATTATCCATCCAAAGGACGAGTGCCTTCATCAATAATTGTAGCCTTGCCCTTCTCATCAGCTGAGGTAATAGTCCACTTGAGGACTTCAAGTGGTGGCCAATAGCTGAGATGATTCTTAAAGTCAGCCTTGTAATGAATGGAAGTCCTTGATCTGATGAATTTCATGATCCACGGAGCGTAAGGCTTCAACTCAAAAGGTGACAAAGCAGCATTGGACAAAGTCCTCATGAAGAAATCATGATAGTTGATTGGGATACCATGCATGATGTTAAAAATCAAGTTCTTCATGATGCCAACAACATCTTCTTCCTCAGAGTTGTGCCCCTTAATGGGACTGAGGGTTTTGGCCAGAATGCGATAGACATTCCTTGGGACATACAACAAATCCTTGAAGAGAAAAATTGTCCTTGCAGCTTGGCCAGCCTTCAAAGGCTTCATCAGCACTTGCATCAGATGATTCTGTAGTTCAGGTTCTTCATAGAGTTTCAGTGCTCCTTCAATGGGCGGAGTGACTGGGACGGCATGAAACAATGCAGAGGTTGGAGCTTTGTGATGAGTATTTTTTTCATCCATTCCAGAACCCATGAATTCACATCGTCAACATTGCCTGTCAGATGCAAAGTGGCATAGAACTGAAGAATTAGATCTTCATTCCAGTCGCAGATGTCTGTGCAGAAGTTGAGTAGCCCTGCATTGTGAAGAACAATGAGGACTGGAGTGAATCGGGAAGTGACTCCGTATCCACATGAGGAATTTGCATATGGTCAAACACTTTTTCCTTTTCAAACAACAACGAGGAATAAAAGTTCATTCGAGAAGCAGTCCAGAAGTGCTTGCGATGATGGAGAGCAGAGTCATAGGGATTGAAATCTGAGAAGAAATGGCACTCACCAAAGAAGTCATCAACCTTGAACTTGTGCTTCTTGGAGTGAGGATTCCATGGCTTCGGCTGAATATTTTCAGTGAAAGTCTTCATAGCTGATTGAGGCACAACCTCTAGAGCCTCGGGCTGAGGAATCTCAGGACCACTTGTGGTTGGAACTTCTTCAGGGATGGAGTGAAGTGAAGCTTGACCTTGATCAGAACCCATGTGAATTTCTTCAGTTTGCATAGGGGATGGAGGAATTTGTTAAAGTGGAGTGGTCAGAGGAGAATTAGGATGATGAGTTTACCAATAATTGTCATTCATCATTGGAGTCGTAGACCCGATGTCCACATCCTCTTCTTCAGCTTCAACTTCTTCAACACTGGCCTCTTCAGCAGTGAACTGAGGCAGCGGCAATCATACCTGTAGCAGTGAAGGGATATTATCCACTTCAATTTCAGCATCCAACTGCTCTGACGAATCAGCAAATGGGTTTTCTTCCTGAATGTCATCAGTGATGACATATTCTTCACCAAAAGGAACAATTTCCTTTGATGGCATGATAGTCAGCGGAACAACATCAATTGGATTCTCGAAAGAGCTCAAGAAAGTCTTCACTTTCTTTGGAGCTGAAGACTCTGAGGCGTCTGATGCCTTCCTCTTCTTTGCTACTGCCCTTTCGGCAGCCTTGGTTTTCTTTGCTTCTGATGCAGAAGGAAGGAGAGTGATTTTCATCTGTGAAGACTTTGCAGGGGGAGCAGATGAAAGAGGCACAATTTCTTTAGGCACAACTATTTCAGTTGCCCTTGTAGGTTCAGATTCTTCAGGCACATCGGCATATTCTTCAGCTGGCCTGGATTGATCTGCAGGCACAACATTGGTGGTTGCCCTGACAGTTTCATCAGGAGCTGGAATAGCATCATCAGCCCTGGCACTCTCAGATTCTTTAGCAGCCTGAGTTTCATCAGCCGTGCGGGTATGTTCTTCAGTGGGCTGAGCAGATGCTTCACCCTGAGGAATTTCTTGTTGCGCTTCAGCAGCAACATTGGGCTTGAGGCCTTTATCCATCTTCACGAATCTGACTTTGGCACCTAGCCAATCAGCCTTATACGCGTCAAATTCATCACTGAGAGCTTCTATTTCAGACTAAATAGTCACAAGTTCTTCAGTTTTTATTTTCATGACATTTTTCTACGGATAATGCTCCTTCTTGTACTGAGCTTTCATCACTAATCTGACCTTCTCAAACTTCCACTTTTCTTCAGCATGAAAGTAGTCAACATGTGACTATGTCCTAGTGTGAGGTTCAGATCAGGAAGAGGTGTGTTGGGATCTTTATGCCAAAGAACAATGTAATCAAGGATCTTCTTCAGATCCAGCAAGAGCAGCACAACACTCCCTTTGGCACTAGCAGCCCTGTGTTGTCGGTCTCTGATGATTTCCGCCAGTTCTTCATCATTAGCTTCATCGTCAGATGATGGTACTTCAAAAGCGACCTGCTTCTCGTGAGGACTTGGCCTTGTTTCGCGTCCAGTAGTGACCTTTTTTCAGCAGCTGCGGGTATGCTGAGGAACTTGCTGAAGCTCCTAAAGAAATTGAAAAGCCTGTAGTCCTTTGCCATGTGGCAAGATGCACCGGTGCTGAGGAATTTGTTAGTGCAGCTGAGTGTCGGTGTTCTGGGAATGGGGGTCCCTAGACTTGCCTGCATGCGGCCTGCGGCATGGCTCAAGGGGTGGCCTAGCACGGCCCATCTTCATCAACCCAAGTTCAAGACCCTTACGAGGGGCCAAGCCTCGCGGGGCGGATGACGCAAGGCTTCCCCAGGGGTGGCCTCACAAAGCAGGCTCGCGAGGAGGCGGAGAGATCAAGGAGAGGAGTACCTCACGAGGTGCTTGTGACATAAGCCATGACGATCAAGACCAGGCGGGCGCTAGGCTATGCAGTGTCCTCGTTTCCTATTTTGGGCAAAGGGGGCACGCACAGGCGCGGAGTACCGAGGCATCAAGCAAAGTATACCATATCGGTGCAACAAGACCAAGACCAGCAGAGCAGCAGAACGGAGGTCACCGTGCAACCCAAGATGGCGTCATCGCCAGTGCCTTTGGCAATCGAAGACCAACTTACTTTGGATAACTTGTACTAGCTGTTCCCCTTGAAAATGGCCGTTGTTGGCTCCCTGCCCGCTCAATATAAGTAGAGATAGCCACCACCGTAGAAAGGGATCGAGTTCTCACCTAGCCAACAGAGATAGAATCCATCCCAAGTAGAACACCGCACCAGCTCAAGAACAGCCCTCGCGAGGCTGTTCTTCCTCTGTACTATTCATCATCAACCCCAGAGGCAATCCACCACACCACAGACTAGAGTAGGATATTACACCGCAACGGTGGCCCGAACTAGTATAAACCTTGTGTCCCATGTGTTATTCATCGTGTAGCTTAGATTCACGGTGAAGCGTTGGGACGTGGATCGGTAGGGAGATGATCTTCGCATGCACCCCAGAGTTTGAACCTTAAGGGTTTTGCCGGAACCCAATATCCGCCATTTGGCGCACCAGGTAGGGGTGCGCCGAAATCCTCTTCCATGGTTCCACGTTCCGTCGCATCCGTGGTGGACACTTGCCGAGCTCGCGCCGAGCGTCGGGCTGACCTCGCTGCCCGCGTCGCCCAGACGGCTCCCGTCGGTGGGCCTCCTCGCCGTACCTCGTCGCCTACCGCCAATGCCGCCACCACCCCGGTGGGGAACGAGCAGCAAGCGTTGTTGCTACAGCCCTCGATGCGGCGGGAAGGCCGCACCTCCACTCCGTCGCTAACTCCTGCTGGTTCGTGGTCTCACGCCCGTCGCGCTCCCACGGACGCACAGGCCGTGTTGCTCCTGGCACGTGAGCTCCTGCACTACCGACCCGTCGACGACCTCTAGAGGAGTGGCTCACTCGCCTCACTGGGCTCGTCAGTGCCACAGGGGGCTCTCCTGCGTCGTCCCTCTTGCTGCCTCGCCCTCCATCCTGCGTGGGGCATGCAGCTTAGGAGGTGCCTCCGCCAGCTCCTCCCCAAGAAGGCGCCCTGGCTCCAAGGCGTGCGGCCCCTGGACAAGACCCACAGCATCCAGTGCCCATGCGAAAAGAAAGGAGCTGCCAAGAGATCCCTCGGCCTCAAGAAGGCGCTCGCGTGCTCCCTGCTCCAGCACTTCAATACCGCATCCCTACGCCATCATGTCAATACCCCGTGTTGCCCCTGGCGGCGGCGCGCGGGAATCTCCAAGAGCAAGACCCGTGTCTGCAAAGGGCTCCGGTGGCCATAAGAGGCTGCCGCACCTTCACCACCGAGCTACGAAGTGTCGCCTGGCCGGGCAAGTTCAAGCCAGATCTGCCTCCTCGCTACGATGGCACTGCCGACCCCGCGGAGTTCCTGCAGCTCTAGGAGCTAGGCATTGAGGCGGCTAACGATGACGAAAAGGTCATGGCGAACTGGTTTCCCATGGCGCTCAAGTATGGTGCCCGCACGCGGCTCCTGAACCTGCCTCCCGCCTCGATCTTCTCTTGGGACGGGATGCGCAGCCGCTTCATCATCAACTTCTAGGGCACTCGCGACCGTCCTCTAGTCATGGGTGACCTGCACCACATCAAGCAGCAACCTGGAGAGACCTTGCAGAAGTACATCCAGTGCTTCAACAACACTCGCCTCAAGATTCCCAAGGTGATCGAGGAGGCCATCATATCAGCGTTCTCTGAAGGCTTCCGCGACGTCAGGATGAAGGAGGAGCTGGCTATCCACGAGGATCTGTGCACATCCCTAGAGCTGATCAACCTGACAACCAAGTGTGCAAGGGCTGAGGAGGGGCGCCTCTCCCTACTTGAGCTTCCAGCTGCTCACCAAGAAGAGAAGAAAGCCAAGGCCAAGGACATGAAAGGCAAAGGAGCAGCTGTGCTCGTAGCAGAACCAGACATGAAGCACGGCAGAGACCAGCTGGAGTCATCCAAAGGCAACCGATTCTGCGCCTACCACAACCTCTACACGCACAACACCAACAAATGCCAGGAGCTCAGAGCCGTTCGAGAAGGACGCATCGGTCGACGCCCCGAGCGCAACAACCGGGGCTATGGCCGAGGAGGAGGAAGAGGTGGAGGACGATGGGACGACCGAGGCCCTGTCAGGAGTGGCGTGACCGCCCTCGCGAGGATCGCTGGCAGGACCAGCCTCGCGAGGGGGCTTGGAGGGATTAGCCTCGTGAGGACCGCCCTCAGGGCAATGCAGGTCTTCCTCCTCTGCCACCACCGCCAAGAAGGAATGAGGACCACCACCAGGACGAAGGGGCTGGGGTCTTCCTGGAGCCAAGTGCTATCGCTTGCATCGTGGGCGGCGCCCAGGCCCCAGCTTCTCAGTGCATCTTCAAGAAGTTTGCTCACGAGGTGAACACAGTCCTCCCCAAGCTCGAGGCCACGCGCCCTCTCAGGTGGTCCACGTGCGCCATCATGTTAAGCTTAGCAGATCAGCTCAAGTGTGTGGCTACAGCTGGCGTCCTCCCAATGCTTTGTTCCCTAGTCATCAGCAATGTGCAAGTTACCAGGACCCTCATCGATGGCAGCGCAGGACTCAATGTTCTGTCCGTCGAGATGTTCAACAACCTCCAAGTGCCTTGATCAACTTCAGACAACCAAGCCTTTCTCAGGAGTCACTGACGGCTCCACCACTCCGATAGGGCAGGTTTGCCTCCCTATCACTTTTGGACAGCGCAAGAACTACCATACCAAGCTCATCGACTTTGATGTTGCCCACATTTGCCTGCCATACAATGCCATCCTCGGGTATCCAGCCCTGGCCAAGTTCATGGCGGTGACTCACCATGGTTACAATGTCCTCAATATGCCAGGAAGCGGCAGAATCATCACAGTCCCCTGCGAAGAGAAGGATGTGGTGTGCTCTCTTGAGCGTGCCTTCCAAGCTGCATCAGTCGAGGACCCAGATAGCAAGAGCGGGAACCCTCCTAAGGCAGTTCCCAAGAAGAAGAAGACATCACCCAACTCAAGGCCTCAGAAGGTAGGCATCTCCGGAGGCGCCGCATCACGATCTGCGCCCGTGCAAGGGGCGCCTCCCTCCATTGCATAGGAAGGCGCCCGACGCCCTCCTCGGGCAAGGCTCAGGGGCTCTCTCCTAGAGGGCCTCAGACTTTACTGGGATCACGAGGGAGGCGCTCGGGCACCACTTGGAGGCATGCTATGCGACACGTTTCCCTCAGGAAGGCATAGGGCAAGGAAGGCCCAACCCTCAGGAGTTCATCACCAAGGCCACTCAGGAGCTTCAAGGATCATGAGTCATGCGCACCGATCGCCGCCTACCTGGCGTAGCTCCCCTTCCAGGCTAGCATGGTGGGCTGCGCGTCTGCATCGACTACCCAGGGCTCGGCCGAGTCGCGTTGCAGGAGCGCCTCTGGCCTTCGCACATGGGACGCTGCAAGGGTCCGCTGCACAGCTATATTCACATGCCCTTCGGTCTACCGAACGCGGCTGCTGCTCACCAGCGTCTTTTGTGGAGCATTCTGGCAGCTCAGGAGGCCAGGCACCATGCGGTCCTGGCAGAGATGGAGATGGTCCTCGAGGAGCCGCCCGGACCCCTAGAGCCTCCCGAGGCTCAGGGCTCTTGTGGCTCTTAAGGATCGGCCTCCTCACTGCGCATCAAGAGCTACTTTGACACCCGCTCTACGATGGTATGAGGTGACATCTTTCGAGTTTGATTTCACCTGGGAGCGCCCTCGGGGCTGCATTATTCCCAGCTCGCGTGGGTCTGTCCCTGCGGCATGTATCCCTTTTGCTTATGCCTTCAGTTTACCTTGCTGGGGGCGCTCCTCGGGCTATATCATCCCCAAGCCGCTCGGGCCATGTATCCTTTCTACATCTATCTAAGCTGGTTTGCCTTTCATGCTTAACTTGCCTGTGATAATCGCCTGCTCAATTTACACCTACCTTTCGAGCCGCTCGCGCTGGCACGACGCTTGCGCATGGGTCCGTCCCTGCAACATCGACAAATCTGAGTGGTCAAGCTCTGGCCCGCGACAGCCCCGCAAGCGCCACCTCACCAGGCCCTCAGTGCCCTCACCACTCTCTCGGGGCAACCAATGGTTGGCCGGCGATCATAATGGCAACCCGTGCCTTCCTCACGTTGGTTTATAGGGACTTCCGGGGGCCTAAAGTGGGAGGCATCGCGAGCTCTCTCTCTCTCTCTCTTGCCCGCAATCCGCTTGCACGTTAAAAGGGGGGCGCCTGAGCATCACGACTCAGGAGCTCTTACTAGCCCTACATCCCGCACCCCCTGGCCTTGTCCACGACATCGCGACCTGGCATACCAGTGGCGGCTGAGCTCACTCGAGGGCCGGGACCTGAGGACGTAGAGCACAAAGGAAAGTGTGGGGAAGAGAAGGGAAGCTCGCGAGGTCCCAACCCAGCTACAATCCAGCTGCCGACGCGCAAGTCCGGCACCTCATGGAGGAACGGCTCCATGATTTCGAGGTAAGTATCACACCTGGAAAAACTAATCGACGCGACACCAAATCCCCCATCTAATGCGGCCTTGTGATGGCGATGTTGCCTTCCTTTCTCACCTTTCGGCGGCTGCTTGAGCGCTAAAGGGGACCTCCTAAGCATCGCGCCTCGGGGGCTCTTATTGGACCTCGGGCCCCGCTCACCTCCTGGCCTTGACCACGACATCGCGAGCTGGCATACCAGCGATGGTTGAAGCCTGCCTGGGGGGCGAGACCTGTCAGCGTAGAGCACCAAGTCGTCGCGAGGTTAGAAAGGGGGAGCCGAGCCGAGACAGGACATGCATTTTGCGCCACTTCATAATAAGGATAATATCAACAAAAGACATTGTAGACAATTTACATGGCCCTGCGGGGTATCTCCTCAATCCTTAGCAGGGAACAGAAGACGTGAATCCTAAGGAGCCTTAACTACGCGCGCCCGCATGGCCGACGCCGTCATCAATAGTGGGCCACGAGGGGCCGGCGCCAACCCCATCCAGATCAGCCGTACCGGCGGCCTGATGCAGCTGCCTTGCTCCGAGCATGATGTGAGCTCCAGGGCACGTAGCTGTCATCGCTCGTCTCTGGAGTTACAAAGAGCTCGGGAGAGTCGCTGGACTCCCAAGCATCTCCGCTGCTGTCATAGGAGCCGTTGGGGAATCGGGTGGCAGGCTTGGCCCCTGCCACATTGATGTCCTGGCTGCCTCCTCTGGGGCAGCACTCCAGCCGGCGGCCTCCTGCATCGAAGACCTTGAAGAGCATCAAGGAGGCGTCGTCGTATTCAAAATGAATCACGAGGGCACCTCCAGTCCGGCAGACCCGGGCGATCTCGCCCCAGCCCTGGGTAATGTAGACTTTGCCCGGAGCGACGACTTCAACCTCTGCTCCGGTCGACGGGGTACCGCAGTCGGCGTGCTGCAGCCAAAGCTCGAGAGGCCCCCTCGGCGGCATCTCGAAGGCGAAGGAAGGAGGAAAGTGGATCTAGGAGCTTGGAGTCATGGCAGCGTGTAGTATGAGCTCGCGAGAGGAGTCTGCGGCGTGGACTCTAGGAGAGGCAGTACGCACCGCCATGACTCGTCGGCGTCGGCGGCGGCGCGGGCGGCGCTGCTCGGCGTCTTTTTCTCCGGGGCCCTCGGCCCGGGCGTACAGAGGGAGCGGAAACCCAGGAGGTGGCCACTGGTACCAAGGCCTCGACGTCCCCGTCCGTGCAACCTCGTTGCGGCGGCCAAGGACCGGTCGTTTCTTTCGCAGGAGCGGGTCGGGCCCCTCTTGGGGGGGCTTTCCTTTCTCCTCAACTGAAAACCGGCGGATTGCTGCCATTGGCGGCAACATGGAGAGGAGCGAGGAAGAAGAAGCGGGCAGAGTGAGAAGAGATGGACTGCGGGGGCTCGCGCCTCTCCGTACTTATGGTCCAGAGGAGGCCAACCATCGGCCTCCATGATCGCAGGTAATCATGACTCTTTTTGCATGCAGCAGGGACTCGTCAAATCGGGCAGTTGCCGAGGCAGCATGGGGAAGCGGAGACGCCCACATCCAATCAACCGCCACGTGGCGACAAAGAACGTAGGCTGTTGGGGGCCTGCGGCGCTCTGCACTTGCCCTTTCGCTTTGCTGCTATGCCAAGTCCGAGCATGCCTTGGGGGATACTGTCGGTGTTCTGGGAACGGGGGTCCCCAGACTTGCCTGCCTGCTGTCTGCGGCATGGCTCAAGGGGTGGCCCAGCACGGCCCGTCTTCATCAACCCAAGCTCAAGACCATCGCGAGGGTCCAAGGCTCGCGGGGCGGACGACGCAAGGCTTCCCCAGGGGCGGCCTCACCAGGCAGGCTCGCGAGGAGGCTAAGATATCAAGGCGAGGAGTACCTCGCGAGGTGCTCGTGACGCAAGCCATGACGATCAAGACCAGGCGGGCGCCAGCCTATGTAGTGTTCTCGTTTCCTCTTTGGTGCAAAGGGGACAGGCACAAGCGCGGAGTACCGAGGCATCAAGTAAAGGTTACCATATCGGTGCAACAAGACCAGGACCAGTAGTGCGGCAGGATGGAGGTCACCGTGGAGCCCAAGACGGCGTCATCGCCAGTGCCTCTAGCAGTCGAAGATCAACTTTAGTCAGGATAACTTGTACTAGCTATTACCCTTCAAAATGGCCATTGTTGGCTCCCTTCCCTTTCAATATTTGGGAAGAGGGCCAGGGCCTCTATAAGTAGAGATAGCCACCACCGTAGAAAGGGATCGAGTTCTCACCTAGCCAGCAGGGATAGAATCCATCCCAAGTAGAACACCGCACCAGCTAAAAAACACCCCTCATGAGGCTGTTCTTCCTCTGTACTGTTCATCATCAACCCCTGAGGCAATCCACCACACAACACACTAGAGTAGGGTATTACACCACAACGGTGGCCCCAACTAGTAGAAACCTTGTTTCCCTTATGTTGTTCATCGTGTAGCTTAGATTCACGGCGAAGCGTTGGGACGTGGATCGGTAGGGAGATGATCTTCGCGTGCACCCCAGAGTTCGAACCTTAAGGGTTTTTCCAGAACTCAATATCCAACACTGAGGGCTTTGCTTGAGCACAAGACGGCTTTGCTTGAGCACAAGACCCTGAGGGCATTGAGGAGCTGGGCCCTAAGGGCATTGAGGATGTAACGCCCCGGATTCGATGCGCCAGGTGTCCGTCAGTTATTCGTCGTCGTTGCCATGTCATTTGCTTGCGTGTTGCATTTTATCATGTCATCATGTGCATCTCATTTTGCATACATGTTCCTCTCATGCATCCGAGCATTTTCCCCATTGTCCGTTTTGCTATCCGGCACTCCTATGTCCCCCGACGTCCCCCTTTTGTCTCCTGTTGTGAGCGGGTGTTAAACGTTCTCGGAATGGACCGTGATTTTCCAAGCGGCCTTGGTACACAACCGGTAGACCGCCTGTCAGGTTGCGTGCCATTTGGAGTCCGTTTGATACTCAAACGGTTAACCGGGTAACCGCAAAGCCCCTTTTGTCTTGCAGACCAACACCCTTCCAAAGTGGCCCAAAACCCAGCCAACTCCCCTCCATGCTCTCGGTCGTTCGATCACGATCGTGTGGGGAAAAACCGTGCCTCATTTGGACTCTCCTAACTCCCAGAAACTATAAATATGTTCCTCCCGTCCAAATTCGCGGATGAATTTCGGGTCCAAACCCTAGCCTCCTCTGCCCCGCGCCGCCGGACGCGTCCGCCCGCGCCGGACACATCCGCCGTCCACCTCACCCCGGCGAATCGCCTCGTGCCACGTCGCCGCCCAGGCCCGTCGCTCCGCCGCCGGTGCGCTGCCGCCCGACCTCGCCGGCGCCGCCCCTCGCCGCCCGTCGCCCCGCCGCCGGTGCACTGCCACCCGAACTCGCCGGTGCCCCCGCGCCTCCCCTCGCCCGGCCCCGCCACCCGCCGACCTCCCCGAGCCGCCGCCTCTCCCTCCGCCGGCCCTGCCAAGCTCCGGTCGCCGGCGCCCCTCGTCGGACCGGCCACCAGAGGAGCCCGGCGCCGCCTCCTCCCATCACCAGAGGGTCAGCCCTCGTTGGCCGCGCCCGGATCCCCTCCTCTCTGCCCCGCCGGCCGCCTCCCCGTCCTCTGCTCCGGCGAACTCCGGCCATCCTCGTTCTCCGCGCCAGATCTGGATCTGTCTGAGGTTGACCCCGATTTTTGCCTAAGTCCCCGAATTATTTGCATTATCATGCCATGTTCATCGCATCATAACTCCATGCATATTGCTCCGTTTCATGCATGGAATATGTCAAAATGTTCGCTTTGAGATGCTCTTCATTTCATTCCATTGCACCATGTTCATTTGAGCTCATATTGATGCCTAAAGCATCATTGCAAGCGTGCTATATGATGTTGTCTGCTGTCTGTTAACAAAACGTGCTCATTTGTCATTTTTTCCATGTTTTATGTCTGCATCCTATGAGGTTGATGTCTACATGTGTTTTGTGCTACATCATGCCATCTTTACAGGGGTGTATGCCATGTGTTTTGGTGATCAATGTGGTGACTAGAACAAGCATGCAAACTAGGCTTCGTGATGTTGCTGATTTCAGTCCCTGTTCTGCTGTTATTTTTATGCCATGTAAACTTGATGCTACAGAGAGATCCAAGAATATTTTGAGATACTTCAGTAAGGATGTCTTGAACATATGGTTATTATATATCCATTCATGCCCCTTTTTGCAATTATGGAGTAGTCTATTATGGCATTTTCTTGCTCTACTTTTGCTATAAAATGTTTCCTGGCAGATTGTTTACATGTTCAATTTTGCCAAGGTTGTTGTAGTTGGTCCTTGCATTCTATGAACTTGTTCTTGCCTTGTTTAGTTTCATAAACATGTCTTCTTGCTGATGCTATGCTTATCTTGTCATGAAATGACTTGTGGTGAGTGAATCGAGCTTGTTAAGTAGGGTACTTGTTGTTACTGTTTTGCTAGACTAAATCTGTTATTTTGTGATGCTATGTAAACCTGCTGCTACAAGTCATTCCATGCATAATCTGGAGATGTTCAATAAGGATGTTTTATTATAAGTGTCATGCTCTATCCATCCATGCCCCTGGTTGCATTTATAGCCTGTTGTAGCTTGTTGTAATCTTGCTCCAAAGTTGCTAAATAATGTTGTTGTCAGCCTGTTAACATTAAGATCAGTTTTGCCATGTGTTTGGCTAGTGATCCATGTAACCTATGAACTTGCTCTTGCCATGCTTAGCTTCATAAATATGCCATCTTACTGTAGGTTGCCTTGTTATGCCATGTAATGCTCTGTGGTGAGTGGCACAAGCTCACCAACATGCTTACTTATCGTTGTTCCTGCCATGTATAAATGTGTCATCTTTTGCCATGTTTACATGGGTGCCATCAAATCTTCTGATCCTTTTTGGCTCATGGTCAGTAAAGGACTTTTGTTCTATGCATTTAGTAGTATCATTCCATGCCTTTGTTTGCCATGTTAAGTTCCTGTAACATGTTTGGTAGCTCTAAACATTGCAACCTGATGTTATTTCTGCAAAGTCTGAAACTGTTATTATTTGCAATCTTGCCATGTGTGTTTGAGCATGTTCTAGTGATTTCTAGAGATAGCTCAGTGTTCATGTTTTGTTATGCTTTACCTATACATCATGTCCATGCCTTTTCTTTTTATGTTGAGGTGCTGTAGCATATGGTTTTGATGCTTGCAATATGCCTAGTTGCTGTTTTGGAGAGCTTGTCCTTTAAACTTGTATAGTGTGTGTGTGTGGAACCGTTGCTCCGTTTTGAGTGTGATCTATATGAAACTTGCTTGATTTTGCATATAGGTTCATATTATCATGTTGCATCCATGTTTTGAGAGTGTTTGCTTGATGTTTGTATGCATTTTGCATCAATGCCTTGTTTAACTTGTTTTGCTCATATCTTCTAGGCCGTAGCTCCGAACTAAATGAACTTTATATGTAACTTGACTAGAATTTCGTGTAAGATCCTCTTGGTGCTCTTTAACTTGCTGTTTAACAACTTGAACATAAGGTTTATTCAGATCTGGACTAATTTCTAAACTTGCATATGAGGACTTACCAGAATTGTTATATGTTATTCCCGGCCTCATTTAAACTTGCCTTGATGTGTTGCTCTTGAATGCATCATCTCTTGCCATGAGTATCTTCATGTAGTCTTGTATTACATCATGCTTGGTTGTGCATCATGTCTTGTTCAAGTGTGGTGTGTTTACCATGTTGTGTGCTTCTTCTCGATAGTTCCCATTTCGTTGCGATCGTGAGGATTCGTTCATCTACGCTTGGTTCGGCTTCATCCGTTCGTCTTCTTCATGGACTCGTTCTTCTTCCTTGAGGGATTTCAGGCAAGATGACCGCTACCCTGGATCTCACTACTATAATTGCTATTCTACTTGCTTCGTTCTATCGCTTTGCTGCGCTACCTATAATTTGCTCTTCAAGCCTCCCAATTGCCATGTCAGCCTCTAACCTTTTTCACCCTTCCTAGCAAACCATTGCTTGGCTATGTTACCGCTTTGCTCAGCCCCTCTTATAGCGTTGTTAGTTGCAGGTGAAGTTGAAGATTGCTCCATGGTGGATAGGATTATGTTGGGATATCACAATATCTCTTATATTATTAATGCATCTATATACTTGGTAAAGGGTGGAAGACTCGGCCTTATGCCTGGTGTTTTGTTCCACTCTTGCCGCCCTAGTTTCCGTCATACCGGTGTTATGTTCCCGGATTTTGCGTTCCTTATGCGGTTGGGTGATTTATGGGACCCCCTTGACAGTTTGCTTTCAATAAAACTCCTCCAACAAGGCCCAACATTGGTTTTACCATTTGCCTCACCACCACCTATATTTCCCTTGGGAGTAATTAACCCAAGGGTCATCTTTATTTTAGCCCCCCCGGGCCAGTGCTTGTCTAAGTGTTGGTCCAAACCGATCTGCCTGCGGGGCCACCTCGGGGAAACTCGAAGTCTAGTTTTACTCATAGCCTGTATCATCCGGTGTTGCCCTAAGAACGAGATATGTGCCGCTCCTATCAGGATTGTCGGCGCATCGGGCGGTCTTGCTGGTCTTGTTTAACCATTGTTGAAATGTCTTGTAAACCGAGATTCCGAGTCTGATCGGGTCTTCCTAGGAGAAGGTACATCCTTCGTTGATCGCGAGAGATTATCATGGGCTAAGTTGGGACACCCCTGTAGGGTATAAACTTTTGAAAGCCGTGCCCGCGGTTATGTGGCAGATGGGAATTTGTGAATGTCCGGTTATAGATAACTTGACACCAGATCCGAATTAAAACACATCAACCGCGTGTGTAGCTGTGATGGTCTCTTTTCGGCGGAGTCCGGGAAGTGAACACGGTTTCGGGTTATGTTTGACGTAAGTAGGAGTTCAGGATCACTTCTTGATCATTGCTAGATTCACGACCGTTCCATTTGCTCTCTTCTCCCTCTTATTTGCGTATGTTAGCCACCATATATGCTTAGCCGCTGCTGCAGCCTCACCACTGTACCCCTTCCTTTCCCTTTAAGCTTTGCTAGTCTTGATACCCATGGTAATGGGATTGTTGAGTCCTCGTGGCTTACAGATCACTACAACAACAGTTGCAGGTACATGTTATGCGATGATCATGACGCGAGAGAGATGTTTACTTGTTTTGGAGTTCTTCTTCTGCTTCTTCTTCGACCAGGGGATAGGTTCCAGGTCGGCAGCCTGGGCTAGCAGGGTGGATGTTGTTTGAGTTTCTATTTGTGTTTCATCCGTAGTCGAATGGTTCTCTTATGTAAGATGATGTTGTATTCGTGTGGCATTGTATGCCTCCTGTATGTATCCCAATCTATTATGTATTGTTGATGTAATGATATCCACCTTGCAAAAGCGTTTCAATATGCGGTTCTATCCTTGGTGGGACCTTCGAGTCTCTTTAGGATAGTATCGCATATTGGTCGTGACAGAGGAGCTAGGACGTGAGGACATAGCAGAAGAAGATGGCTTTACATTAGATTTCTTCTTCATAGACTTATTGGGCTGACTGGCAGAGGCTTCAGCGGCAGCAGTAGCAGAATCTTCGTTGAGTTTCTACACTGCCTCCTTTGCTACTTTAGCCAATTTCCTTTGGCGCTTGGCCCATTTATTTCGAAATTCCTCACCTCTTCTGATGCTAGAGGGGTCAACTTCTTGGCCTAGTGCCAATGGAGGTCTTGGGCATGGAGGATTTACGGCAAATTTCTTCATGCACTGAGGAGTGATATAGCGGTATTTCCTCCATTCCCGTGCCCATCCGCGTTAAGTCCGTTGAATGCGCACCATGCGTTGTTTTTTATTCTTCTTCCCATGACTGGCCTCATCAGGAGTGCAATATTCTGCATAGATATCTTTAGGGATTTCAAACATAGTGTTAGTTTCAGGCCTCTTGAGTCCCTTCTGGGGACGCTTTTCTTCAGCCATTTTCTTCGGCTGAGGATTCTGAACAATGGATGTCTCTAAAGAAGTATGAAGTTTCTCTTCGAGGAACACTGCAAATGAGTCAAGTAGACCAGAACCTAGAGATTCAGCAGCAGACATGTGTACCTGTGAACAATGTATAGGTGCGAAGAATTTGAAGAGGTCATATGCGTTCTCAGATTTTGTTTTTAAAAGGAATCAAGTTTGAGGAATTTTACCAGGGGAGTCTTGAGGAATTTCATTAAGAGTTCTTGTCTTAGGTTCCAGAGTTGTATAGATTGGAAATCCACACAATTGAGTAATCTTGAAGAGAAGTACATCTTAGAGAGATAGATCAAGAACATATGCAACTCTGGTGTTTAAGAATATGAAGGTTGAAGAATAAACACCTTTTGAAGATTTTGTGTATATCATCAGAATCAACAAGGGCAGTAAAAGCGAGTTTTAGTTACCCTTGATGAAGAACACGATGAACTGTGAAATGAACTATGGAAGTTCATCCGTACATATCTTCCACGCCCTAACTTGGCGTAGGAAGACAACTACGGCGGCGATGGAGGTGAAGATTTCCACGGCCGGCGCGAGTACAACGGCGACGAGGTCGAGGCAGCTAAGCTCTTCCTCACGGGCGACGATTGAAATTAGCGGCGGTGCTAGGTCATAGAGCTCGAGCGGACGAGAGAGAGGTTAAGTGAAGTAAATGAGCTGAGGTGAAAGGGGAGGGGTATTTATAACAAAGTGAAAAACCGTTTGTCCGAGGAATTTGGACGAACGTGCCCCTGACCCTTTCTATCCTAGCAACATGTGTCACCCACGTACTGAGAGGTGGAGATCGTGCGAGATCATGGGTGAGTTGTTTAATCCTGTCGTGGGATGCAGAAGGATTTTGGGCGAAAAATTAGATATGAAAATTTTAACATTCCGTTCACAAATTCTTCAGTTGTCAAGGACACAGTGAAGATTTTGAACAGGTTTCAAATAGAACGCACATGAAGAATTTGTGAACAGACTGGGTTGAGTTTAGCATAGAGGGGTGACGGGTCCGATCACATTCACTTAGATGAAAAAGCAACTTGAAGAATTAGCTATAAGTGAATGCTATAGAGGACATGAAAAACTCATAATATATATAATAATGAAGAACAATGTCGCAAAGACTAAAGAAATTTCAAAATAACTCAAATTAAAGATTTTCAACTCTGGTTGGTGGCGTAACCCACCGTATAAGACTGATGATTTCAGACACCGCGTACAATTGTCGTAGGGTTGTGATAATCAAATTCTTCATTAATTTCTTCACACTTACAAGGTTAGTCTTCATTGATTGAATAAAAATGTTACTTCGTGTGTTGCACATCTAAGTCATCAATTTGGCATAAGTGTTAGTATGTGTGTCCTTTTCAAAGAACATACAAAGATTCTAAGATATTTAGCTCACACCGCAACTTGCTAAATCTCTTCTCATCCAAGGGCTTTGTGAAGATATCAGCCAGCTGGTCTTTAGTATTCGCATGGTCAATGGAGATGTCGCCCTTCAACACATGGTCACGAAGAAAATGATGACGAATCTAGATGTGCTTTCTCTTCGAGTGTTGAACTGGGTTGTGAGCAATCTTGATAGCACTCTCTTTGTGGCAGTAGAGTGGCACATTCTTCACATTGATGCCATAGTCCTTGAGTGTTTGCTTCATCCATAGCAATTGAGCACAGCAAGATCCAGCTGCAATGTACTCAGCTTCAGTGGTAGAGAGTGATACGCAGTTCTACTTCTTCGAGGACCAACATACCAAGGATCGTCCAAGGAAATGACATGTGCCTGATGTTATCTTGCGATCCACCCGATCACCAGCATAATCAGAGTCAGAATATCCAATGAGATCAAAAGAAGAGCCCTTGGGATACCATAATCCAAGTGTTGGAGTGTGAGTTAGATATCGAAGAATATGCTTCACAACCCTATGGTGTGATTCCTTCGGTGTAGCTTGAAATCGGGCACACATGCAAACACTAAGCATAATATCCGTCCTAGATGCACATATATACAATAAAGAGCGAATCATGGAGCGGTATAACTTTTGATCAAAGTATTTACCATTTTCATCGGTGCATAGATGGCCATTTGTGGGCATAGGGATTTTGACATCTTTGCAATCTTGCATGCCAAATTTCCTCAACACATCCTTGCGGTATTTCTCCTGGGATATGAATATGCCATTGTGTTGTTGAGGAAGGCTAAGAAGAATTTCAACTCTCCCATCATGGACATTTGATATTCCTCACTCATCATACAGGCAAATTCGTCACTGTAACGTCGGTTATTACAGCCAAAGAGAATATCATCAAAATATATTTTGCACATGAATAATTCATCATCATATGCTTTGGTGAAAAGAGTTAGGTCAAGTGAACCGGCTTTGAAGCCTTTCTTCATGAGGAATTCCTTCAATGTATCATACCATGCCCGAGGTGCTTGCTTGAGGACATAGAGGGCCTTGTTGAGTCTATAGACGTGATTTGGAAATTTTGGATCCTCAAAACCTGGTGGTTGAGAAACATATACTTCTTCCTCAAGCTTACCATTGAGGAATGCACTTTTCACATCCATTTGATGTAACATGATATTACGATGGTTAGCATAAGCAAGCAATATGCGAATAGCCTCAAGTCTAGCAACAGGTGCAAAAGTTTCATCAAAATCAATTCCTTCAACCTGTGTGTAGCCTTGAGCTACAAGAGGAGCATTATTCCTCACCACAAAGCCATTTTCATCTTGTTTGTTGTGGTAGATCCATTTGGTGCTGATGATATTATGCTTGTGTGCGCCTGGTCGCTTGACAAACTCCCACACATTGTTCAGCTCGAATTGATGCAATTCCTCTTGCATAGCTTTAATCCACTCAGATTCCATGAATGTTTCATCAACTTTGGTGCATTCTGTGATAGAGACAAACGCAAAATGCCCACAAAAGTTGATAAATGTGAAGCTTTTGAGCGTGTGAGAGGACCTAGTGCGTTGATGTGATTGATGATTCTCTCAATCTGCACTTCGTTCGCAATGCGAGGATGAGCAGGTTGACGACTTTGATTTGGCCCAGCAATTTTTTTGAGGCCATTTTGTTCAGTAGCACCAGTGTGATTTTCTTCATGATCCGGAATGACTTCTTCAGCAGATTCTTTAGTAGGTATGACATCCTCAGTAGCCTTGAGTGTGATGGATTCCTCAGGTGACATTTCATCTAGCACAAGAGGTAGGTGCTCTCTTTGCGGGCTACTAGTCTCATCGAATCGCATATCTACAGTTTGAACAACCTTGTGATGATAGGTGTTGAAGACTGTGTAGGTGTGCAAGTCCTTTCCGTAACCAAGCATAAGACCCACATGTGCTTTCGATGCTAATATAGAGTGGTGGTGAGGATCTCTGATCCAGCATTTAGCACCGAAGACCTTCAAATAACTTACATTGGGTTTCTTGTCATTGAGGAGTTCATATGAGCTCTTTTTGAAGAATTTGTGAAGATATACCCTGTTGATGATGTGGCATGCAGTATCAATAGCATCTGGCTAGAAACGTTGTGGTGTCTTGTATTCATCAAGCATAGTGCGAGCCATCTCAACAAGAGTCATGTTCTCGCGCTCCATGATGCCATTTTGTTGAGGAGTATAGGGAGAAGATAACTCGTGAGTAATACCAAGTATATCAAGATATTCATCGAGACCAGTATTCTTGAACTCAGTTCCATTATCACTCCTGATATGCTTGATCTTCACACCGAAGTCGTCAGGACCCCGACTCAATGCCACATCGATCTAACATGTAACACTTCATATCACTTTGCGGCCTCACGCACGGTATTCCCACGGGTGTCGCCTTACCTTTGCCCGGGACCGTTTGCGTCTTTTGGCACACGTATATGATAGTGTCGCTAGCATAAATATGATAAGGAGCCCGGGCTGACATGGCTAGTCGTAAACCCAAAGTGGCACAAACTTACAGGGACAGGCATCCATGACCCAGCATCGAACGTGTCGGTCATCAGCGAGTGAATCCAGGCTGTAGCACTGGGCTAGCAGGACTCCGGTGAATCGGGCTGTAGTGGGCTAACAGGACTCCGGTATTCATCGCGTGACATTTCCCCGAAGGGACAGACACAGGAACGAAGAAGGACACATGCCGGCCAGCCTAAGTGTTCCGGAGTAGTAGCAAGCTACCATGGCTCAGTGGAAACACTAGGAGACATTTCCCGGTAAGAGAGGCTACTAAAGATAAACAACTAGATAGTCAGATCCCACACATACCAAGCATTTCAATAACATACACGCAATATGCTCGATATGCGCAAATACAACATGGCATCAAAACATGACTCTACAACTCAAGTATTTATTCATTAGGCTCCGAGGAGCGAGATATTACAAACAGGGGTCTCATGACCCAACATTCAGAGCATACAAATCAAAGCACAAGCGGAAGCTATCATGTCTGAGTACAGACATCTATAAATGAAAAAGGCTGAGAAGCCTGACTATCTACCAAATCCTGCCGAGGCACAAGATCGTAGCTGAGGTAACAAGCTAAACGTCGAAGTCCACGTGGAACTACTAGTGAGACTGAAGTCTCTCTGCAAAAATGTAAAATAGGCAAACGTGAGTACAAATGTACACAGCAAGACTTACATCAGAACTAACTACATATGCATCATTATCAACAAAGGAGATGGTGGGGTTTAACTGCAGCAAGCCAGCTTTGACTCGGTGGCTATCCTAAACTAGGACTGCATGTAACTCTTTTGAGGTGGCGCACACGAGTCCACGTATTCACCATATCAATACACCACTATGGAACCGCTCCCGTCTCCCTACGAGAACGCCATCCATAGCACTCACGCTTATCTTGCGCATTTTAGGGTATCCACTTTCACTTGTCTATGAACTGATATAAGCAACCCAGAAGTCCTTTTCCGCGGACACGGCTATTCGAATAGATGATGTTAACCCTGAAGGGGTATACTTCTTCATACATGTTTCCACCACTTAGCGTCTTCACACGACATGTGCTCGACAGACATCAAGTGAAAGCCGACGTGGGTGTAGACCACGACCTACCTAAACACTCAAGTCTCTAGTCCAGGTTTATCGCCTATTCGGGTTCCATCCATGAGGAGATCCGGCCGGAGTTTCGCTCACAGCCCCAAACGATGTGTACAGGGTTCCCGAGATACCTAACGGGTATTCGGTACACCGTGCCATGTACCTACCGCATCACAGCCCACCCCTACGGTCAGCGCTGTCCACGGCCTCCAGTAAGCTACAAACACCAGAAACTACTTGCAACTCATGGACAGAGGACTAGGGTGAATAAGAAGTCGAGCGGGGTCATATTTCAGGGCCCAATGCATGGTAGTAGCTGAATCATGGATCACAAACACAGAACTCAGTTCCTAAGGACGGCTTCAATGAGACAACCCACCATGTACTCCTACATGGCCTCTCACCGATACCTTTTACCAAATCGTGTTCACACACTTAGCTTACACACAGTAGGACAAGTTCACACACCTCTGATTCATTCCCGATGAATCAGACCTGACTCAACTCTAAGCAGTAGCGGGCATGACAAACAAACATGAATGAGTACGTACAACAGGGCTCAAGCAACTCCTACTCATACTAGTGGGTTTTATCTATTTACTGTGGCAATGACAGGTCATGCAGAGGATAAAGGGGTTCAGCTACCGCAGCAAGTAACAGATGAATCGTTGTTGTCCTAATGCAGTAAAATAGAGCAGGGCGAGAGAGTAGGATTGTATCGGAATGAACAAGGGGGTTTTGCTTGCCTGGCACTTCTAAAGATAATATAGTTCTTCATCGGTGTCATCGAACAATCGTCGGAACGTCGTCTACTGAGAGGGGACAATTACCGGCAAACAAGAAAGAACACAATCAATGCGATGCAACAATATGATGCATGATAATGACATGGCAATATGCTGGTGTTTTGAGCTAATGCAGCTGTAAGCCAAATTAATTGAAGTGGAATTCAAACAAGGTTAAACTCCATCTCCAAATGTTCTTTCACAAATTACCCTAATCATGATTCATCCTATTCAGTGAGGTTAACTTGTTCAAACATGCATGATCATGGCATAAACAGATTCTTCATATTTTTCTGATCATTTTTCATATATAAATTATTTCATTCTGAGCTACGGTTGAATTTATATGATTTTTAGAAGTTTGGGGTATTTTCTGAAATTAATAAATCATTTAAGATTTATTTAAATTCCAGAAAGGAATTATTGCGTCAGCATGACCTCATAGTGACGTCAGCAGGTCAACGGGCTGGTCTAGGTCAAACTGACCTGTGGGCCCTGCGTGTCAGTGTAATTAGTTAAACTAAAATTAATTTAAACTAATCCTAAATAGTTAACAGGGCTGGGCCCCACCTGTCATTGACTCCGTAGAGTCAACCAGGGCCCACCCGTGGTCAAGGTCAACGTCGGCTACACCGGCGTTTAGCCGCCGGTGAGCCCGACGCGGCGGCGAGAGTGCTTTTGGCCACTCCGACGACCAAATGGGCCGCGGAGGGCATCTAGGTGGAGCTGGGGACGAGCCGAAGCTCTTGGTGGAGTTAGATGAGGTCGGGGTGGCCGGAATCAGCGCCGGCGATGACCTAGGTGGCCGCCGGAGTTTGGCCGAGGTCGAACACGGCGCTGCGGTGCACTAGAGGGGAAACGAAAGGGCGCTGCGGGCTCCTGGGAGGGCGGCGAACTTGGTAACATGCTCGGGCACAAGCTGGGGTGGCCCTGGCCACGGCGGCGCCATGGCCGGCGGTGAGGAGCAATCGGCTCTGGTGAAAGGGGCGGCTAGAGTGCGGGAACGAGCGCGGGGAGGAGGGGGAATGGAAGAGGAGCTCACAGCGGATCCGGTAGAGGCAACGGCGAGGCCGGGGAGGGGCTGGAGCTCGCGAATCCTCGAAAGTTCGCCGGCGGCCGAAGGTTGGGGACGAGCTCCGGGAAGACGCTACAGGGCTCCTGCTGTCGAATGGGTTGGTGTGGAGGACGCAGAAGGCGATGGCGGTTCCACTGGACTCATCGGAGAGGCACGGGGTGGACGGTGGCCGCGGTGGTGCTCGTCGGCGGCGGCGGGTGTGTTCGGTGGCTGCGTGCGAGAGAGCCAGAGGAGGAGAGGAGCTCGGGGAGAGAGTGAGAGGCCCGGGGGGGCGCGTGGCTGTCTCCGACGTTGCTAGAAGGGGCCGGAGAGGAAGCAGGAGGTGGCCAGGGGCGAGCGCGCGCGCGGGCGACACGCCTCTGTCCTTCTGGCGAGGGAGGAAGACGACAGGGGGGAAGCGGCGGTGGGCTGGGCCGTGCTGGGCCGGTTGGTGGCGCCAGGTAAGTGGCTGGAAGAGCTGGGACAGGTAGGTTTCTCTCTCTCCTTTTTCTAATTATTTCAGTTTTCTATTTTCTGCAATTGGTTTTGATTTGATTTAAAATATCAAATCATTTTTCTAAAACTTTCTCTAAATTGTATGTGAGCTCAGGAACTAGTCCAAGGTCACACGCAACTTACAAAAATATTTGAACTTTATTTCTTATATAATAGAAATAAATTCAACTCAAATATGTCATTGGTTTAAGTCAAAGGCCCAAAAATAAATAATTCTGTGATTCCAAAAATATTGGTTTGAATTTTACCTCTTACCAATATTTTCACAGAGTAACACGAACATTTCTTTGGACTCATTTGATGAGATTTAAATGTTGGTTATTTTTAGAGGTCTTCTGAGGCTTTTGAAAATTCCTCAATTCAAATTTCATTTGAATTAAAACATGATGCTCACATGAGGGTCTAGTCTAGTGCATAACAAGACCAGGGATGTGACAACTCACCCCCACTAAACAAAAATCTCGTCCCGAGATTCAAGCGTAGGGTAAGGTTAAGGGGGAACGCAAACTAGCACAATCTTCACGATCCAGGTTGCACTTCAAATGTACGTTGATTCGTTCACCATCATTGTCTCGAAGTCTTGCTCTGAGAACTCCAACTATCATGACAACGAGAGGAAAGGAAAGACCCTAAAAGAATTGTTCTTCTCGAAGGTCGCACAACTCAGGATTAACCCACGGAATGAGACATAGCAACATCTCTCGAGCTGAGAGATGAAGCACACATCCATAGGAATGGAGTGAAGCAGATGACAAGGGCTCACTAGGTAAACAACAATTCCACACTTAAGAAGGTGGTAAACGATTGTCAACGTAGCGAGGAGTTGAGTTGCCATGATACCACAACGAGGCACCTTAGGGATGGTGACTCATAGATATATCCCCTTAAGTGGCAAAAAGAATTAACTTTGATTCAGAGATCATCGAAACTCTTTAAACCAGCCTAAGGCAATTCTCGAGCGACCGTTTGGAGGGGGTCGGTAGAATGGCATACTCGGACTTGGATGATGTGGATTACCTTGTTGAAAACCACACAAGGGATGATTTTAGTAATTGGGGAGAAGCTCAACAGTAGAGAGTGAATTCACTGTTTGAAAAGGTCATAGCATTGCCGAGGAAACTGAGAGCACTATACAGTTAATGCCGACGATCAAACCTAGCACTTGCGCCTGCTCTCAAGAACTTGAGCATTTCCATAATCATCAGGGTTTACCAATCTCCATGTCAAGGATCCTGGCAACACAACTTGCTACCATGATGAATGATGATGGATGATGCAGATGCAAAGGAAGATAACACTTTCTCAGATTTCACCCTTGGCGGGGCCAAGGAAATAAAATCTGGATGATCGACCGAGAGACATTTAGCACTCCGCTTCTAATGTTCTCCTTGATGTACTAGCGTATCCCATTCCTTGAAATGGTCTGGTATCTAGATCATCAAGTAAAGGTCGTACTTCGGAAACACAAAAATCATAAGGCATAGCTAGAGAGTAAATCCTACGAAGTCCTTATGGGGAGGTGGCCAACTTCCTCAATCAAGATATTATAATAACAGGTCTTCCGGCTGGGTGTGTTGGCCACGACATCCACTTTACCGGTTTACGGAGAGGCCAATATTATAGTTCTTGGGAAATGTTCCAACCATCATATCTGCCTGAGATTTAGATCTGGTTGGGGTCAGGACAATCCAGACTCATCGAGTCTAGGAAGATAAATGAAAATTTGCAACACAAATCGACGAGATGATGTTGCGAGATTCTCGGGAATGAACTACGATAGCAAGTTCCAAAACATGAGCCGGTTCTGCTACAAACATGTGAACACGTTGTCCAAGACAAGCATGACCACGTAGTAGTCTTATAATAAAACACTACCGAGTTCAGGAGGGGGAACCATCAGCGAGGATATCGAAGTTTTGTACAAATCCGTCTGGTACCTTCGGGACTAGCACTTAGAACTTATTAACCTTGAAGAAATCAATCAGTGGCTTGGTGTGCTAGGGACACATATAGAATGGAGGTTGCAAGTCTCCGAACCACAGAATACTTCGCACGTATGCATGACTGATTTGGGATGATTCCAAACGAAACAACATTGACTTTCTCGAATCCACGACGGCAACTTGCATCAAATGCACATGAACTGGAGGAAGTCACTTCTTACATCCGAACATATGCTTCATGAACTAGCATGAAGAAATGCTTTCAAATGTTTCCAACACTAGCTTAATGTTCAACAAAATCATGGAGGAGATAAGGATGTTGTCAATGGGCTCAACAACAATTCATCCGGGTTTCCTTTTAAAAGGAATTCCATAGTTAAGTGAACACGGTGATAGCATTGGTCAGACCAAAGAATATAATGGTGTATGCTCGAGGAAAAACCAAGAGTAAGACAACATTACGAACATCGTTGGTTCTGACTTGATTTGAGGATAGCCCACACCCAAATCAAAGGTTGGACAAGATGATAGGTCCATTAACTGATCACGAGGGTCAGTCGATGAAATATCAACTTTCTTCAACATACACATACAAAGGATATCCCTTTGAAATGAACTAAGTCAGGTAAGCTTTTATCTTCCAGTTCTCCAAGTTGTTGTTTGGCTTAACAAACTAGCTCAGGGTATCCAACACAGATTCTTGGAGAAAAAGTGGTTTATTGGAAAACCAGCTTGATCACGAGCTCAACATAACAGTCAGGTGACAACCTGGTGATACTTTCGAGAAGATATTCGGAAAATCACGAACCACCGATATGTTACTAAGATCGAGAACAATCTTGCTTTCCATGACAGGACGATATGATCACAAGAATGAGGGATCGGCACAATCCTAACTCATTGATCGAGAGTGCACGAGAGATAAGGACTAGGTAGCACAATCAACCTTAGGGTGACGATTCGATAATCAACACGCTAAGAATGAGGTTATTGTCCATTTAATTACCAAGCATCAAGGTTGCTAGGAGTATTGATTTCACACATCACGATTCACTTGTCGACATTCCGGTTATAACAACACGGGAACCGAGAAATGAATAATGATGGAGAGAAGTATCACTGCACCAAGAATTCATAGGATGGTGTGCAATTCCCATGATAATCTTAATATAAAGATGGTAACACTCCAGGGTGGAACAAAACAAAAACTGGATTAGTATTTTGATCTGCGGAGTACAATTGTTTTGACCCAATCCTAGATATGGATGAGGTACTGGAGTTTGTTTCTCCTAGTCATTCCGGAATAGAATGGCTTGACGGACCACAAGAGTAATAGGAATGCACGCATACTCTAGACTATCAATTGATAGACGAGGGTCAGAATGCAACTAAAGAGAACAACTCAAAGGAACATATAATTTTCTGAGTTGTGGATGCATAGATTAGTATGTTGAACCAAGTTCAACATGTTTCTTCCGGATAACCCATGCAGAGAGGTAGGACTGGCAGAGTCACGATTTATGAATGGAGAACTCCTCAAGAGTACTCTAATTGTGATCTTTTGGTTCAAATAACTTCTGCCTGAATGGTTCATAGTGTTTGGAAGAAGGAAATACCACGGACCTCGAGGACTATCGCAAAAGTTACTAATTTCCTAAAGGAACTAGCAACACTATCAACATGAGGTAAATGGGGTGAATCTCGGGTTCAAAACCCAGGAATAGAATGCCTACTAACCAAATGGCATCACAGGATGCTTTCGATAATGACGGCCAGAATCTTCACACTAGGAACACAGATCATGGCTAGACCACTAGATGATCCTCTAAGCACTTAGGGTCATAATTATAATTCCAACATATATGTCGAGGCAATAAATTACCTCAACGCTCCAGTTATTGTGCTTATTCTGACCATAAAGGACATCGGAAACGGAAAGAAAGGATTTGCAAATGCATCAGACTGTTTAGAAACCTGGGATGACTCGGACAGCATAACGGCTATAAATGCTCAAAAAGATTTGAGACATGCTACAAAAATGGTGGCATAGCCACTCAGAAGCACAATATCAAGGTTTCGAGATCCTCAGTTAACATACAGAAGTAGTAGAAACTGAACAGAGGCTTAAGTCCAACAATTCTATAAGTCTACGGATTAGTAACACGTGATCCTGATAGAAAGAAGAGAAAGCCTAGTTCCTTAACCCCGTAAGAAAGATAAGATGACTCAGATCAGAAGGGCATAAGGTATAAGGAGTAAAAAGAGCCTTACGTTCCATCCCACAATCAATTCCCTTATATAACTAAAGAATTTCTAGACTCAAGTTCGACCAGTTTGGCTTGGTAATCCTACAGGCAGTCAAGCTCTGATACCAATGCTGTCAGGACACCGACTCAATGCCACATCGATCTAGCATGTAACACTTCATATCACTTTGCGGCCTCACGCACGGTATTCCCACGGGTGTCGCCTTACCTTTGCCCGGGACCGTTTGCGTCTTTTGGCACACGTATATGATAGTGTCGCTAGCATCCATATGATAAGGAGCCCGGGCTGACATGGCTAGTCGTAAACCCAAAGTGGCACAAACTTACAGGGACAGGCATCCATGACCCAGCATCGAACGTGTCGGTCATCAGCGAGTGAATCCAGGCTATAGCACTGGGCTAGCAGGACTCCGGTGAATCGGGCTGTAGCGGGCTAACAGGACTCCGGTATTCATCGCGTGACATTTCCCCGAAGGGACAGACACGGGAACGAAGAAGGACACATGCCGGCCAACCTAAGTGTTCCGGAGCAGTAGCAAGCTACCATGGCTCAGTGGAAACACTAGGAGACACTTCCCGGTAAGAGAGGCTACTAAAGATAAAAAACTAGATAGTCAGATCCCACACATACCAAGCATTTCAATAACATACACGCAATATGCTCGATATGCGCAAATACAACATGGCATCACAACATGACTCTACAACTCAAGTATTTATTCATTAGGCTCCGAGGAGCGAGATATTACAAACAGGGGTCTCATGACCCAACATTCAGAGCATACAAATCAAAGCACAAGTGGAAGCTATCATGTCTGAGTACAGACATCTATAAATGAAAAAGGCTGAGAAGCCTGACTATCTACCAAATCCTGCCGAGGCACAAGATCGTAGCTGAGGTAACAAGCTAAACGTCGAAGTCCACGTGGAACTACTAGTGAGACTGAAGTCTCTCTGCAAAAATGTAAAATAGGCAAACGTGAGTACAAATGTACCCAGCAAGACTTACATCAGAACTAACTACATATGCATCATTATCAACAAAGGGGATGGTGGGGTTTAACTGTAGCAAGCCAGCTTTGGCTCGGTGGCTATCCTAAACTACGACTGCAAGTAACTCTTTTGAGGTGGCGCACACGAGTCCACATATTCACCATATCAATACACCACTATGGAACCGCTCCCGTCTCCCTACGAGAACGCCATCCATAGCACTCATGCTTATCTTGCGTATTTTAGGGTATCCACTTTCACTTGTCTATGAACTGATATAAGCAACCCATAAGTCCTTTTCCGCGGACACGGCTATTCGAATAGATGATGTTAACCCTGCAGGGGTGTACTTCTTCATACATGTTTCCACCACTTAGCGTCTGCACACGACATGTGCTCAGCAGACTTCAAGCGAAAGCCGACGTGGGTGTAGACCACGACCTACCTAAACACTCAAGTCTCTAGTCCAGGTTTATCGCCTATTCGGGTTCCATCCATGTGGAGATCCGGCCGGAGTTTCGCTCACAGCCCGAAACGATGTGTACAGGGTTCCCCTGATACCTAACGGGTATTTGGTACACCATGCCACGTACCTACCGCATCACAGCCCACCCCTACGGTCAGCGCTGTCCACGGCCTCCAGTAAGCTACAAACACTAGAAACTACTTGCAACTCCTGGACAGAGGACTAGGGTGAATAAGAAGTCGAGCGGGGTCATATTTCAGGGCCCAATGCATGGTAGTAGCTGAATCATGGATCACAAACACAGAACTCAGTTCCTAAGGACGGCTTCAATGAGACAACCCACCATGTACTCCTACATGGCCTCTCACCGATACCTTTTACCAAATCATGTTCACACACTTAGCTTACACACAGTAGGACAAGTTCACACACCTCTGATTCATTCCCGATGAATCAGACCTGACTCAACTCTAAGCAGTAGCAAGCATGACAAACAAACATGAATGAGTAGGCACAACAGGGCTCAAGCAACTCCTACTCATACTAGTGGGTTTCATCTATTTACTGTGGCAATGACAGGTCATGTAGAGGATAAAGGGGTTCAGCTACCGCAACAAGTAACAGCTGAATCGCGGTTGTCCTAATGCAGTAAAATAGAGCAGGGCGAGAGAGTAGGATTGTATCGGAATGAACAAGGGGGTTTTGCTTGCCTGGCACTTCTGAAGATAATATAGTTCTTCATCGGTGTCATCGAACAATCGTTGGAACGTCGTCTACTGAGAGGGGACAATTACCGGCAAACAAGAAAGAACACAATCAATGCGATGCAACAATATGATGCATGATAATGACATGGCAATATGCTGGTGTTTTGAGCTAATGCAGCTGTAAGCCAAATTAATTGAAGTGGAATTCAAACAAGGTTAAACTCCAACTCCAAATGTTCTTTCACAAATTACCCTAATCATGATTCATCCTATTCAGTGAGTTTAACTTGTTCAAACATGCATGATCATGGCATAAACAGATTCTTCATATTTTTCTGATCATTTTTCATATATAAATTATTTCATTCTGAGCTACGGTTGAATTTATATGATTTTTAGAAGTTTGGGGTATTTTCTGAAATTAATTAATCATTTAAGATTTATTTAAATTCCAGAAAGGAATTATTGCGTCAGCATGACCTCATAGTGACGTCAGCAGGTCAACAGGCTGGTCCAGGTCAAACTGACCTGTGGGCCCCGTGTCTCAGTGTAATTAGTTAAACTAAAATTAATTTAAACTAATCCTAAATAGTTAACAGGGCTGGGCCCCACCTGTCATTGACTCAGGAGAGTCAACCAGGGCCCTCTCGTGGTCAAGGTCAACGTCGGCTACACCGGCGTTTAGCCGCCGGCGAGCCCGACGCGGCGGCGAGAGTGGTTTTGGCCACTCCGACGACCAAATGGACCGCGGAGGGCATCTAGGTGGAGCTGGGGACGAGCCGAAGCTCTTGGTGGAGTTAGCTGGGGTCGGGGTGGCCGGAATCGGCGCCGGCGACGACCTAGGTGGCCGCCGGAGTTCGGCCGAGGTCGAACACGGTGCTGCGGTGCACTAGAGGGGAAACGGAAGGGCGCTGCGGGCTCCTGGGAGGGCGGCGAACTTGGTAACATGCTTGGCGCAAGCTGGGGTGGCCCTGGCCACGGCGGCGCCATGGCCGGCGGCGAGGAGCAATCGGCTCCGGTGAAAGGGGCGGCTAGAGTGCGGGAACAAGCGCGGGGAGGAGGGGGAATGGAAGAGGAGCTCATAGCGGATCCGGTAGAGGCAACTGCGAGGCCGGGGAGGGGCTGGAGCTCGCGAATCCTCGAAAGTTCGCCGGTGGCCGAAGGTTGGGGACGAGCTCCGGGAAGACGCTACAGGGCTCCTGCGGTCGAATGGGTTGGTGTGGAGGACGCAGAAGGCGATGGCGGTTCCGCTGGACTCATCGGAGAGGCATGGGGTGGACGGTGGCCGCGGTGGTGCTCGTCGGCGGCGGCGGGTGTGTTCGGTGGCTGCGTGCAAGAGAGCCAAAGGAGGAGAGGAGCTCGGGGAGAGAGTGAGAGGCCTGGGGGGGCGCGTGGCTGTCTCCGGCGTCGCTAGAAGGGGCCGGGGAGGAAGCAGGAGGTGGCCAGGGGCGAGCACGCGCCGCGGGCGACACGCCTCTGTCCATTTGGCGAGGGAGGAAGACGACAGGGGGGAAGCGGCGGTGGGCTGGGTCGTGCTGGGCCGGTTGGTGGCGCCAGGTAAGTTGCTGGAGGAGCTGTTCCAGGTAGGTTTCTCTCTCTCCTTTTTCTAATTATTTCAGTTTTCTATTTTCTGCAATTGGTTTTGATTTGATTTAAAATATCAAATCATTTTTCTAAAACATTCTGTAAATTGTATGTGAGCTCAGGAACTAGTCCAAGGTCACAGGCAACTTACAAAAATATTTGAACTTTATTTCTTATATAATAGAAATAAATTCAACTCAAATATGTCATTGGTTTAAGTCAAAGGCCCAAAAATAAATAATTCTGTGATTCCAAAAATATTGGTTTGAATTTTACCTCTTACCAATATTTTCACAGAGTAACAGGAACATTTCTTTGGACTCATTTGATGAGATTTAAATGTTGGTTATTTTTAGAGGTCTTCTGAGGCATTTGAAAATTCCTCAATTCAAATTTCATTTGAATTAAAACATGATGCTCACATGAGGTTCTAGCCTAGTGCATAACAGGACCAGGGATGTGACAGAAGTTCATAGATGCTCTTGAGGAAAATCGTTTGAACACTTCCTGCACTTCATTTTTGTAAGTGATGATATGCACCCAAGTGTAACGAGAATAATCATCAACAATAACAAAGCCATAAAATGATGCAGAATTAGTGAATGTGGCATAGTGAGTTGGGCCAAAGAGATCCATGTGAAGTAATTCAAAGGGATAAGAAGTGGTCATGATAGTCTTCACAGGATGCTTGGCTCTCGTCATCTTTCCAGCCTCACAAGCCCCACAAATATGATCTTTGAGGAATTTGACACCCTCGATGCCAATGACAAGCTTCTTCTTCGTGAGTGTATGCAAGTTCCTCATCCCAGCATGACCAAGTCATCGATGCCATAACCAGCCTTGTGAAGCTTTTGCAAGTAGACATGCGGCAGGTTGTGGTCCTGCAGAGAAATAAATAATATACAAGTCTCCTCTCCTAAAGCCTTCGAAGACTTTGGAATTGTTAGATTCCATTAGCACAATGCAACGATATTTTCCAAAGATGACAACCATATCAAGATCACAAAGCATTGAGACAGACATGAGGTTGAATCCTAAGGACTCGACAAGCATGACTTTGTCCATGTGTCTATCCTTTGATATTGCAACCCTACCTAGACCTAATACCTTGCTTTTTCCTTTGGTAGCATAGGTGATATGCTTCAGATGAGATGGAGATAAAGTAGTCTCCATCAATAAGTTCTTGTCACCGGTCATGTAATTTGTACATCCACGGTCGAGGACCCACTTAGTAACTTTGGGTTGTTTATCCTTCAGATGAATTAGTGCAACTTACGAACCCATATACTTCATCAGTGAAGAATATGATATCAATTTCATCAACAGTAACAGATATAGCAATATGAGGACGTGAGAAATGAGCAATTCATTTCTTCATGATTAGCTTGCGTCCATTCAAGCACATTCAGGTCTCCAGCAAATTCTTCAGACGATTAAGTTCATCTGGAGACCTGACCCTGCATAAGAGATTTGTTCTTTTTCTCCACCACCCACATCTAGAGGGGTGGCAAAGAGTTCATCATTCTGCGAGCTCCATATGAAAAACATGGCATTGAAGCCAGTGCACTTTGTTTCACAGAAGAGGGGATAGGATAAGCATATGAATAAGCAGAGAAATTCTTCGAGGACATATGAACATAATGATTTGAATAATAATGCACCTATTCATAGCCTTTAGATTTTCCCTGCGAAACAGAAGTGTTAGCAGAATGATGTTCATATGAGGGTTTGGATCCACGTGAGGAATTTGATCCATATCAAGAATTTGGTCCATGTGAGGACTTGGATCCATATGAAGATTTTGATCCATATGAAGAATTTGATCTGGGGTTCCTTTTCTTCATAGGTGATGTCATGATGACATTCACCTGAAGATTTTCAAGGCACCATTTGGGCACCCAGACTTTCATCATAGGGGGTCCGTTCCTGCAGTTAGTTCAAACATATCGAGCAAATACTTCACCATTCTGATTCTTGAATAGTGTATAGTTGGAGTCAAATGACTCATCAGCGAATATGAAGATTCACAGGTAAAGCCAGATAAAGTGCATGGATCTACAGAAGGTCCTTTCGCAGCAACCCATGAGGTTTTGGGGTACTGCTCAGGTTTCCAGTAGGTACCATCAGCATTGAGTTTCCTCTCAAAGGCAATACCCTCTTTCCTAGGGTTCCTGTTTAAGATCTGCGTTTTGAGCACATCACAAAGAGTCTGATGCCCTTTGAGGCTTTTGTATATGCCTGTCATACAATTCCTTCAACCCTGCATTATCGTTAGTGATACTTGTGGTATCCTTAGATGAGGAATTTGTGTCCACAGAGACAGTTGAAGAATTTGTAGCAATAGAAGCATTTGAACATTTAGGTGAAAATTAGCAGATTCACGCTCAATGCATTTCAGACATGGTGGAATAAATTCTTCTAGAGCGGAACTGATCTGTTGTGCAAGCAATGAATCGTTTTCCTTCTGAAGATCTTCATAACTCACTTTTAACATCTCAAGATATTGCTTTCTCTGAAGAAATTCATAAGAAAGCTTCTCTTGATCAGATTAGAGAGTGTTATGATGACTTTTAAGGTTGTCAAACTTAGACGGAAGTCTCTGAAGATTATCGGTAAAAGTCTTAGTTCGATTCAATTCATCACCGAACAGGTCATCACTTCTGTCTAGCAGATTTTAAATCTTTGCCAAAGCCTTTTGTTGTTTAATAACAATTTTAGCAAGTTTGGAATAGCTAGGTTTGAGATTATCATCACATTCATCCTCACTACATTCAGAGGGGGAATGTTTGAGTACCTTGGCACCTTTTGCCATGAAGAAAATGGTGGGAGCATAGTCATCGACGCTCTTGTCAGCAGAGTTGGGGAGGTCATTTTCTTCAGTGTTGAAGATGGACTTGCTGACGTAAGTAGTACCGAGGGCTAGGCTTGCCACACCAGAGTCTGACTCCTTAGATTCCTCCTCTTCCACATTTTCCTCAGATTCAGCATCAGAGTCCATTTCCTTGCCAATAAATGCCCATGCCTTCTTGGAACTGCTCTTCTTGTGAGATGAGGACTTTGAAGATTTTGATGATGAGGACTTTGAAGATTTCTTCTTCTTCTTTGAGTCATCAGAATCGTCATCTTTGTACTTCTTCCTCTTTGATTCCTTTTCCCATAGAGGACAATCAGACATATAGTGACCAAGTTTCTTAAATTTGTGGCAAGTCCTCGTTTTGTAATCACGAGATGAGGAATTATCACTTCTTGAAGACTTTCCAAAGCGACCACGATGAGAGAACTTCTGGAATTTCTTCACAAGCATTGCTAGCTCCTAGCTCAGTTCTTCACGGTCACCAAGGCTGCTACCTGAATCTTCACCTTCAGATTCAGAGACTACCTTAGCCTTCAGCGCACGTGATCTTCCAAAGCTTGGTCCATAGAGCTCTCTCTTCTCAGCAAGCTGGAACTCATGTGTTTTTGGCCTCTCAAGAAAATTAGCGGGATCTAGAGACTTGTAATCAGCTTGCTCTTGAATCATCAGTGCAAGAGTATCCAATGAGGAATCAAGTGATCTCAGCAGTTTCTTCACCACCTTATGGTCGGTGATGTCAGTGGCACCAAGTGCTTGAAGCTCATTTGAGATGTCAGTGAGGCGATCGAAGGTTTGCTGAACATTTTCGTTGTCGAGTCTTTTGAAGCAGATGAAGAGATTGTGAAGAACATCAACTCGGGAGACACATTGAGTGGAGACTCCTTCGTTGACCTTTGACAACCTGTCTCAAATCAGCTTAGCAGTTTCCAAAGCACTCACTCTGCCGTGTTGTCCTTTGCTCGGATGTCCACATATGATATTCTTCACTTCAGAATCAAGTTGCTTGAATCTCTTCACATCAGCATTCACAGACAGAGTGACTGAGGGAACACAATTTTCCACTACATACCAAAGATCTTTATCAATTGCCTCAAGATGCATGTGCATCTTGTTCTTCCAATAGGGGTAGTCCGTCCCATCGAACGTAGGACACCCAGTCGAGACCTTGGTCATTCCAGCAGACGACATAACTAAAACTCTAGGTGGTTAAACCAAAACCACACAGAACAAGGGAGTACCTTGCTCTGATACCAATTGAAAGTGTGTTATATCGACTAGAGGGGAGGTGAATATGCGATTTTTACAAATTCGTCATAGAGGAATTTCTAGGTGAAGAAATTCCTAAGAAAGGACACACTAGCAGCAGAATAAGTACTCTGGTATAAATAGAACAAAGCAACATCATAGTCATCATGATGAAATGAAGACAAGCACAAAGTACAGATATCATGATAACAAGATAAGCAGGCTGAAGACTAAGTGACTAAAGAACTAGGAATGAGGAATTAGAGAAAAACTTCAGTCAAAATCTTCAAACAGTAATGATCAGGTTCATCAACACAGGAATGAGGAAATGAAAGGGTTGAGGAAATGAAACCAGTTGGCTTGGTGAAGACAATGATTTGGTAGACCAGCTCCAACGGTTATGACAGTTGTACGTCTGGTTGGAGCGGCTGAGTATTTAAACTCGAGGACACAAAGTCTGAGACACACAGTCCTCACCGTATTATCCTTGAGCTAAAGTCACACAGACCTCCCCCAACACTCGTGGTAAGTCTTCAGGTGACTTCCAAACCTTCACAGACATGGTCACTCGGTAATCCACAATTCCTCTTGGATTCAGACCATGACGCCTAACCGTCTGGAAGATACACAGTCCTCAAAGGTAACAAGCATCGGTTCCACACAGGAACAATCTATTCAGTGATGCTCAATCACTTTGGGTTTGTAGGTCTTTGGGCTTGGGCTTCGAGTTTTCCTCACTTTATGATTTTCGCTCAAAGTCCTCGGTGGATGGGATGCTCCCAATGAGAAGTGTCAGTTTCTCTTGGAGCAGCCAACCAGCTAGTGATTGTAGGGAGCAGCCTGACATGATAATACATAAATGCCCTTGAATGATATGACCTTTAGGTGGGTAGATATTTTGGACAACTGGCGCATTGCACAAGAACGGTCGGAAATTTGGGGTTCAAATTCCTCAGGGCTATCATGTTCCTCATAGAGTAGGCAATCCACACTGGCGAATTCTTAAGTCCTCAGTCAGAACAAATTCCCCAGAGACCATAAGATCTTCGCCTCTATCACTAAAGAAATTGACTGAACTGATATGAGATTTCCAATGGCTTCACTCGAAAGGATTGGGTAGGTGTAGGATTTTGAGATGAGCATCACTTGGAAATCAGTTTCCTTAGTATTACCTCGACCCCCTTTAACAGTATGATGTTTCCTATGACTCAAGAAAGAGAAAATGAAACTACGAACATAAAAGTCTTCACGCTTAAGAATCCTCGCATGAATATCCAAGTCTTCAAGGTCACACCAATTTCTTCACTTTCAAAATATTCAGGAGAACGAAAGTCTTCAGGTGAAGACATACATTGTTAGGGGTCGACATTCATCATAAATATCAAACTCCTCATCGACTTATAGTGCCTGTGTACACTCAAAAACATATTAGTCCCTTAACCTATAACTCTTCAATACACCAAAATCACTAAGGGGCACTAGATGCAGTTACAATTGCATAAACCACAAGGCATACGTCTATAAGCATAAGTTCCAAATGGGCAAGTAATGTTGGTTTTGTCTTGATCAAGTTGTGAAACAGGTATTTGAGAGAAACCAGAATATCCATCCAGAAAACAAAGTGTGTGTGCTTAAATAATCTTTCCAAAATTTGATTGATAAAAGGCAAAGGGTAATGATCTTTTCTAGTTGCTTTATTTATTTTTCTAAAATCAGTTACCATTTGCCAGTAACAATTCTTTGTGGGGTATGTTCATTTTTATCATTAGGAACAACAGTAATACCTCCCTTCTTAAGTACACAATGAATGGAGATTACCTATGTACTATCAGCTATGGGATAGATTATACCTGTCTCAAGAAGCTTTAATATTTTAGCTCTTACCACTTCTTTCATCTTAGGATTCAAACATCATCGATGATCAACAACGGGTTTAGCATCAGGTTACATATTAATCTTGTGCTTACAGAGAGTGGGACTAATGCGCTTAAGATCATCAAGAGTATATCCGATGGTAGCATGGTGCTTTTTCAGAATTTTCAATAATCTTCTTCTTCATGTTTTGATAGATTATCACTAATAATAACAGGATATATCTTTTTCTCGTCAAGATAAGCATATTTCAAAGTGTCTGGCAATAGTTTTAGTGCAAATAATGGATCCCCTTTAGGTGGAGGAGGACCTCCTAGAGTTTCAATAGGCAAATTGTGTTTGAGCAGAGGTTGTTGTTGAAAGAACATCTTATCTATTTCGTTTCTTTCATGGATATGCATATCATTTTCATGGTCTAGAAAATATTGTTCTAGTGGATCAGTAGGAGGCACAACAATAGAAGCAAGACCAATTATTTCATCCTGACTAGGTAATTCTTTCTTATGTGGATCAGTAGGAGGCACAACAATAGAAGCAAGACCAATTATTTCATCCTGCTGAGGCCCCGAGGCCGGCTCAATTGAGTACGGGTACTGGGTCCCCTTCGGTGGAATTCACGTTTTCATCGGCAAGATCGGCGAACCGGGCCCTGAGCCGGACATTTTCACCGACCTTGTCGAGACAGCTTAGTGTGCAAGTCCTGCCCGGGTTCAGCCTACCATGAAGCGTGCCTTCGTAGGATTCATCCATGGTGCGGAATCTGAACCGGTGTCCGACGGTGAGATGGTCATCTACTCAGATGGCGAGTCATCCATTGGCGAAACTGAGTCATTGTACCAATTGCAAGACGGCCGGATCGGGGGATGTTCTGATGGCAACAGTATTCCGGACCCCTTTAAACTGCCGAACCGGGTTGCAATCTTCATGGCCGGTACGCAGCCCACATTGCAATCTTCATCTTCAGCAGCAATGATTTCCGGATCGGCAGCCGGGGCAGGAGGCCCTGCGCGCCGGCTGGCTCAAGTTCTATCCGGTTTATTGGACGCCTGGACGACATTGTTAACCACATTAGTTACCCCGGAGACTCAGGATCAGCATAACACGGAGGTTACAAAGCTGTGGGATCAGATAGGTCAGGCCAAGGAAGACTTGGCGGCTGAGGAAACCATGATGGCTGAAGAACGGGACGCTTTAGATGCCCAGTCACAATGGATTCAAGCAGAGAATTACCATCTCCTGTTGGATCAGAACGCTTCAAACGACGTGTTAAGAAGAAGGCATCGATCTCGATTGCCGCCGGTTTATGAAGCAATCAATCTTTTCGGCACACCAGGAGCAGGAACCAGTAACCCAGCAGCAATAAACCGGATTGAAACACCAGGAGCAGGAGTGCCAGATCAGCCACAGGTAACTGACCCGCCTCGACGGACCCATGAACCGCCTCAGAATATGCCAGCAACGCCGGGTCACTTCTCCACCCTTTGGATAACATGATTACTGCGGCATCGCGGTTGGCCGCTATCCCAATGGAGGGTGAGTCCCTAGCAGCGGTGGAGACGCGGCGTGCTAGTGATCTTCTTCAAACAGCTATGGTACAACAGCAGGCCTATTCATATAGCCGAGATAGACTTCATTCAACTCTGTGCCCGAGCCGGAGTTATAGGCAACACATTGATGAACCGGCTGTGTCAAGCAGCGCGTGAAACCGTGATGCCCCTCGAGGTCCTAATCCGGTGCATGGTGGGGAAAATGCTCAGGAGGTGGTAGACAACGGAAGAGCGTGTCGAGAAGCAGCACAGGACTATCAAATCACTTCGTTTCATCCAACAGCTTCCGTGGAATGAGGTCCTACTTTTAGTTCTTGGGGAGTGCCCTGTCTCACCCCGGCTTTGCGTAATGTGCGGCTGCCCAAAGATTTCAAGGGTCCACATAAGGTGCCTAATTACACCGCCGATTTACCTCCCAAGTCGTGGGTTGAGAGTTATGAGATGGCAATGGAGATGCTAGATGTGGATGAAGCGACATGTGCGAAGTATTTCACCATGAAGCTAGATGGAATGGCTCACACTTGGCTAAAGGGTCTGCCGGTTAATTCCGTCGGCTCATGCGCCGAGTTGAAAGCCTGCTTTATAGCAAATTTCAAGGGCATGTGCAAGTAACCTAAGTCAATTGTGGATCTGGCCGCTTGTGTGCAAGCAGAAGGAGAATCAATGACTCATTGGGTGCACCGGGTTTCAGGAATCCTACATTCATCGGATCGCGTCAATATTGATTCGGCAATCATAATGCTACAGGGCAATTGCCGGTTTCAGTCGTTGAAGTTGAAGTTGGGACGGCTCAAGCGTCATTGCAATGACATGGGAGCACTTATGGCATCTTTGGTTAAGTATGCCGATTCTGATAATACTAAGGATCCTGAGTCTGATGATGAGAAGCCGGAGAAAACAAGGAAGAACGGTGGTGTGAAGGGACCGCAACATAACCAAGCGGGTCATAGTAACAATGGTCAGCATAAAGCAGATAGTAATTCAGATTTTGTGGCTAACACCAGTACGCAGGGTAATGGTCAGCGTCATAAGGGTAAACCGCCCCCACGAGGAGGAAGGCCAAGTACAAATCTGGAGTGCCTGAATTACCTATTGAACCAGCCTTGCCGAAAGCACGGATCGCAGGACAAACCGGCCACGCACCTCTGGAAAGACTGTTATATCATGCGAGAGTTCAAAATTTTAGATTTTTTACGGAATGATCATGGATCGTCTGGCAGTTCAGGTCCCAGGTCATACGGACCGGGTTATGGTGGATGCAATTGCGGTTCAGGATTCCTGGGTAATCAAGGCGGACATGGCAATCAAAGTAATCAGGGCAACCAAGGTGGAGGCAATCAACACGGGAATCAACAACAGCAGCAGTCGGGTTATCAGAGTAATCCGAAGCAGTTAAATGGTGGACATTATCATGTCTTCACTACTAGTCTGTGCATATGTGATCAGAAGCTTCATAAGAGGGCAGTGAACTCTGTTGAACCGGCGGTGCCCCATTATCTGCACTGGTCTGAATAGCCTATTGTGTGTAGTCGTGAAGATCATCCACCCCGGGTTGATAATCCGGGTCATCTGGCGTTGGTGGTTGCATCGCAAGTTGGAGGTTATAAGTTCACCAAAGTGCTCATGGATGGAGGGAGCAGTATCAACATCTTATATTATGAAACCTTCCGATGTATGGGGTTGACCGATAAGAATCTTAAACCATCGAACACCATTTTTCACGGTGCGGTGCCTAGTAAATCAGCTTATCCGGTCGGTAAGATAGCACTAGAGGTGGTTTTTGGAGACGATCATGATTCAAGGTCAGAGACGTTAACCTTTGAAGTGGTAAAATCAGAAGTCCGTACCATGCCCTGTTTGGATGGCCAGTCTATGCTAAATTCATGGCAAGGCCGTGTTATGTTTATCTACAGCTCAAGATGCCGGGTCATAAGGGGACCATTACGGTTCATGGTAGCCGCAAGATTGCTCTAGAGTGCGAGCAAGGTGATGCAGCCTATGCTGAGTCGGTTTGCGCGATGGAGGAGTTGAAGTTCTATAAGTACAACGTTGATTCGGCATATATGACTTCTCTGAAGAAGCCCACTACAGAGCATGATCCGGCTTTGAAGTTTAAACCGGCTGATGAGACTAACTTGGTTGATTTTGTTCCTGGCGATTCATCCAAGTAGTTCAGCATTAACGTTAACTTGGATCTGAAATAGGAAAGCGCGCTCATCGAGTTCATCCAAGAGAACCGGGACATCTTTGCATGGAAACATTCTCACATGCCAGGTGTACTGAGGGAACTCGCTGAGCACACTCTTAATATTGATCCAAAGTTTAAACTGGTCAAATAGTTTTTTCGCCGCTTTAATGAAGAGAGGCACAAGGCCATTGGTGAGGAAGTAGCCCGGCTCTTTGGCGGCAGGGTTCATCATTGAAGTTTTTCATCCGGAGTGGTTGGCTAATCCAGTGATGGTACTGAAGAAGAACGGCACATGGCGTATGTGTGTGGATTACACAGATTTGAACAAGGCATGTCCAGCTGATCCTTTTGCTCTCCCTCGTATTCATCAAATCATTGATGCTACGGCAGGTTGTGACCGTTTGGGTTTTCTGAATGCTTATTCGGGTTATCATGAGATCAAGATGGCGATTAAGGACTGGGAGAAAACAACATTTATAACTCCCTTTGGAGCCTTCTGCTATGTGTCTATGCATTTTGGGCTCAAAAGTGCCAAGGCGACTTATTAGCGTAGGGTGCAGAACTGCCCTCATAATCAGATTGGGCGCAACGTTCATGCTTATGTGGATGATATTGTGGTAAAATCCAGGAAGGAGGGGACATTGATAGATGACTTGAAGGAGACCTTTGATAACCTCAGGGTTTACAAGATGATCCTTAACCCGGCCAAGTGTGTTTTTGGCATACCAACAGGTAAACTTTTGGGTTTCCTAGTGTCTAACAGGGGTATTGAAGCTAATCCGGAGAAGATCAAGGCTATTACTTCACTCGCTAAACCAAAGTGTATCAATGATGTTCAGGGCTTGGCAGGCCGGATTGCCGCCTTAAGACGGTTTATTAGTCACCTTGGAGAGAAGGCCATACCTTTATATCAAATGCTGAAGAAACCAGATGACTTCGTTTGGAGTGATGCGGCTAATGAAGCATTTGAGGCTCTAAAGCAGCAGCTCGCCGAACAACCTGTTCTTGCTGCCGCCATTGATAAAGAACCATTGCTGTTATATGTGGCTGCTAATGCCCGGGCTGTCAGCATGGCTATTGTGGTGGAGAGCAAGGAGGCCAGAAAGGAGTATCCGGTTCAACGACTGGTTTATTAGATCAGTGAGGTGCTTATTGAGTCGAAGCAGAGGTATCCACATTGGCAGAAGCTTGTGTATGGGATTTTCATGGCCAGCCGGAAGCTAAAGCAATACTTTCATGGCCATCCCATTACTGTGGTCAGTTCTGCTCCTTTGGGGGATATCATCTAGAACAGGGAAGCGACTGGCCGGTTTGCTAAGTGGGCTATTGAACTTGGTCCTGACGGATTAAAATATATGCCTCGCACGACCATCAAGTCTCAAGCGCTCGTGGATTTCATCAATGAATGGACAGAGTTGCAGGCGCCGGAGGATAAACCGGATAACACATACTGGACGATTCACTTCGACGGATCCAGGCAATTGGAGGGCTCGGGGGCTGGAGTGGTTCTTACTTCCCCTGGAGGTGAAAAGTTTTGTTATGTTCAATGGCGAGTTACACCACTGCAGCGTCTCGGGGGCTTTTCAGCACTGCGTTGCTCCTGAAGAAGGATGTGAAATTTTGCGTGAAATCCACGAAGGGGATTGTGGTCATCATGTCGGTTCAAAATCCCTTGTGGCCATGGCTTTTCTTCACGGTTTCTATTGGTTGACGGCTCATGCTGATGCTGAAGACTTGGTCAAAAGGTGTGACGGTTATCAAAAGTTTGCACGCTGAGCCCACGTTCCGGCCCAAGAGTTAAGGATGATTCAAATCACCTGGCCGTTTGCGACTTGGGGGCTTGATATGGTTGGGCCCTTTAAGAGGTCCAAGGACAATAAGACCCACCTTTTGGTGGCAGTTGATAAGTTCACCAAGTGGGTAGAGGCAGAGCCAGTTAGTAAGTGTGACGTGGCTACGGCGGTTCAATTCATGAAAAAGGTGGTTTTCCACTTTGGTTTTCCACACAACATTATAACATATAATTGCAATAATCTCTCTAAGGGTGCGATGGAAGAATTCTATCAACGTGAGCACATCCGGCTTGATGTGTCATCAGTGGCTCACCCCCAGTATAATGATCAAGCTGAGAGGGCCAATCAACAAATCCTGAGGGGTATCGAACCCCGGCTCATGGTCCCTTTACAAAGGACGCCAGGGTGTTGGGTGGAAGAGTTGCCTTCCATTTTATGGAGCATTAACACCACCCCTAATAGATCTATGGGTTATACACCCTTCTTCATGGTTTATGGAGCGGAGGCAGTTCTCCCAAGTGATATTCGCCATGGCTCGCCTCGGGTGGCAGCTTATGTTGAAGCGGACAATGAAAGAGGACGCCAAGATGCCTTGGACCTACTAGATGAGACACGGGACATAGCGGCTGCTCATTCGGCGATTTATCAGCAAGACCTGCAGCGTTATCACAGCCACCGGGTTAAAACCAGAATTTTTTAAGAAGGCGATTTAGTGCTCCGGCTTATCCAGGATCAGACCGATATGCACAAGTTGTCCCCACCTTGGGAAGTGCCCTTTGTGGTCAGCAAGAATCTGAACAACGGATCATACTACCTCATCGATGTTCGAGAGCAAAAAGACTTACGTAGTTCGGGGGAGGAGACGATCCGGCCGTGGAACATAGCTCATCTGCAGCCTTACTACACCTGAGCCATAGGCTCCCTTCATGTACATATTTTTGACGATGTATATATTATGATCAATATAATAAACTGGAGCCCAGCTAAAGTGGGGTATCCGTTATTTTTCTCATATCATGAGTGGTTACACGGGGGTTCCTATTTGTGAAGCAACGCCCGGTTTACTCCTTCATTCAGTTGATACAGTTGTCTATAAATCACATGGGGGCTTGGTCGTATTCGAACCATAGCTACACCTCTTGATTGACCCAGAGCCGCAAAAGAAAGTCACGTGGGGGCTTGGTTGTATTCAAACCATAGCTACTCCTCTTGATTGGCCCAGCGCCCAAAAGAAAAGTTACTTAGGGGCCAAAGTGTGTTGTCAAAGGACAACTCAAACATAGGCACCCCTTGAGCACAACTCAAAATGTTGCTTGGGGATTCTTTGCTATCGCAATGAACAAAGAATCTACACTTGCAATAGGCTATCACGTCACAGCTTAGCAGCCTGGTGTATACACCTAAAAACCCGGGTTAACCTGCCTTCATTAAGTAAGTCACTCCGTCCAGGTAAACCTGGTATGACCCGCCAACTTGACGAGTAAATATGATAAGATCCTGAACTTGTCAATGATAAAATGGCGATTGGTTAAGGATTGAGGACCATCTTAAAAGGCTTTGTAAAATGGTTTAACTCAGTGGCCTGGCAGCCCATGAAAAGCCTCGAATTTGGGCTTGGCAGCCCTTGAAAAGCCTCGACTACAATTTTTTTCGTTTGTCTTTATTCGTCAAAGTTTTTTCTCCCTTGATAAAGGTTTTGAGTTAAACCGGCGTCCAAATGACCCAGCCTGACCATGAGTCATTAATATAAACCGGTGTTAATCAAACCATCCTGGTGTTAACTATAAGTCGCCAGGGTAATCATCCGGTGTTTATCATAACCCGGCATGACTTATTATATACCAGTATAGCATGGTGTGAAACATTAACACTCAAGATTTGGGCCATCACCCTTATTACAAGAACATTGGTAAACCAATGAGGTGATTTAATATCACAGGTATGATGTATTTCATATTTCATTATATTTATAGTTTTGGTTATACCTTGGCTTTATATGGGGAATCATGACCAGTCCGGCAATAAACCGCGAGGACAATTTTCAGTCTATTTTATGCAGAAATAGGACTGTATAAAACTATGAAGGATCATAAGTAGACATAACATGATGGATTAACAGTATGGGGCAACATAAATATGCACGATGGCATAACAGACCAAATATTCAAGCTAACCTATTACAAGGTGTTTTGATTGCCCAAAAGAGTAATTGTCTTTCACAAGGATGACAATGGACAGACGATAAACCGGCTTCTGGACCATGGATATTCCTCAGGTTTATGTGAAGGTTCTGGATCATCCTGCATCGGTTCAGCCTCCCTCTCTTCACCCAGGGGCTGGAAATCCACAGTTGTCCAATCAATCCCGGTTAAGGCCTGGAAGACAGGTTCATCGTGTATAAAGTTGGATGGGTCAACATCAGGAGCGTAAGTATGCTTACGGTTTGGCAGGACCAGATTTTCCATGTCATAAGTTGGTGCATTTATCCGTTTGCCACTGGCATCATAAGAGTTCTGATAAAACGACATGTGAGTGTCTTCAGCCAACTTGCTTGCCAATGGACGCATTTCTCGATTGATAGCCCTGACATCGTCATTATCAAATTCTGACCCGTCCTCCTTTTGTCTTAGATAACCATTCCCAATGTCCTCCGGATCAAGATCAGATATCAAGGCCTTGGCCCGAGTCAATGTGGTGAGAGCACCAGCCCTAGCAACTGATTTCTTCAATTCTTCAATCCGGACAGGCATCATGGATAACTTCTCTAGTGTTTCCTTGATTAATGTTTGGGGCACTTTATTATTTGAAGCTGTGCAGATGGCCCGTTGAGCGCCGGCATATAATTGCTCCAGCAAAGTATAGGCAGCCTTCAACTTTTTGCACATGTCTGTGACAAGATGAGTAATACGGCTACCTGCAAAGGATCAACCTATTGTTAAACCGGATATTTCATAACCGGCAATTGTTAAACAGTTTATGAAGAAGTCTTTACCAAAGAAGGCAGAGATCATGGCATTGATCTGCCGCTTCAAGTTGCCCAGTTCTTCTGCTACCGGTTTAAGGGCGTTTTTAGTGTCTTCTGCCCGCTTTACCAAAGTTGATTTTTCAGTTTCCCAGTCTGAACGTTTACCCTTAAAGTACTCCTTCAATTGTTCAATGGTTCTTAAAGTGGTGGTTAGCTCGCTTTTAACCTTGGAAGTCTTTGCCTGGTGGGACTTGATGTTTTCTTGAAGATCGGCGATTTGAGAGTCTTTTTTGATAAGCTCAGCCTGAAAGAGATAGTTAATGAGTTGGTAATACATCTTTGAAGTCCCAAGTCCATAACAAGTTATACACTTGGCACTTGGGGGCTAATGCGGATTGCTTTTTATCCACTATCAGTTCAAGTTACCGGATAAAAACCAATTCTCCTAATGTCGGGGTTTCTTCCATCGGTTTCACAAAAGAGTAAGGAGCCTGAGGTACCGGATCATCAAGGACGGTGTTAGCATCCGGGTCAACAGCCTCTTGAGCTTTCTCCGGTTCAGTGACCGTCTCATCATCAGTTGTCTTATTCAGCTTAGCCTTTTTGCTTTGCCTGACTTTTGCACGGAAATAAACAGGCACAAAGTCAGTATAATAACAAATAATGAATGGCCAAAAAGATTAAAGTGAAAAATGCTTAACCAGGAACAGTTTTAAGGGGAGGAAGTTTAGTGGCTGATGACTCGCCGGATGATGAATGGGAAGTTCCCTGGTAATTTGAGTCAGACGGATTAAGAGGATATCGGAAGTAACCCGACTTAGGATAAAGTGTGTCAGGAATATAAGAAACCTCTTGATGATGTTTATGAACCGGAGTGTTCGGTAAACCGGAGGAGGTCACCACTTGGCCGCTATGCCGAGTTATACGACGACTTTCATGTTGTTGTATCTTCAAAATAAAGTGTGGATCCAAATAAGCAACAGGGGATGAAAATTTTACTTTCCGGATTGTTCGACAGATTTTTGGTAATGGCACAGGATTTGAGTCGGGGGAAAGAAGGATTACCTCTACCTCGCCAACATGGCTAGCCTCCGCATCATCCTGATAATAATCACTGTCAATGAGGTGTATGAAAAAAGAACCAACAGTGTCAAGTTCTACCTATGAATCCGGATCATCAAGTTCCTCTTCGGCTGGCTGGACAGAGGACTCGGCGGTTTTTCTCTTTGTAGGTCTCTTTGTTGCATTGCTTTTGACGCGAGGAGCTCTTGTCGGTTTATCCTGAGATTTCCTTTTCCAAAACGGATTGTCAGCCTGCATAGACAGACAGTAAGTTATCAAAGAAAAACTTTAAAAAGGATTGGTTCAGATAGAAAGGCGGTAATTTCTACCTTTGGCAGTTTGTTGGCAGCATAGAAAGGACTGAGCCCGGTTTTGCTGCAAACGTCTATTGGCTCATCAAGCATTTTCTTGACAGGTTCGGTGACCTCATCATCAGTAAGTTGGATGTCAATATGACGTTGAGGGTCCTTCTAGTCCCCTTTGTATTCGCACATTAAACTGGGGCGCCGGCTTAAAGGCAAAACGCTCCATGAAACCCAGCAGCGAACAAAATCCACACCATTCAGTCCGTTTGTAGCAAAGGCTCTGAGTTTTGAAAACTGAGGGGCATGTTTTGCTCATTCCTGAGCAGTCAGTCGTTGAGGAAAGGGATGAGTTTTTGTAAGCCGGTGTGGGCAATAACCCGGCAAGGGATTTTCATTGTCCGGAGCCGTATTGCGGCAATAAAACCAAGTCTGATTCCAGTCCTTGGGATGACTGTGAAGCTTGGCGTGAGGGAAATCAACATCTTTTCTCTTTTGAATTGAAACACCACCCAGTTCAGTATTGGGTCCGTCAGTGAACTCAGTACGGCGGTTCAGATAAAAGAAATCCTAGAACAGCTCGACAGTAGGCTCTTCTTGCAGATATATTTCACAAAATACTTGCCAGTTGCAAATATTGGACACTGAGTTTGGTTTGATGTCTTGAGGGCGGATCTGAAAGCTGGCGAGCACGTCACGAAAGAATTTTGATCCGGGAGGGGTAAACCCTCGTCCCAGGTGGTCAGCAAACACAACAACTTCTCCATCCTGGGGTTCAGGAGGATTTTCTGGACCTGGGACTCGCCAATGAATGGTGTTCTTGCTTGCTAAAGCAACAGTTGCAACACACCCATTCAGTTGTGCTTCCGTAACCCGGGAAGGAACCTAATTGGAAAAGTAAAACTTTTGGTCTTTTCGGTAGAAGCTGGGAAAAAGATTAATGTCCGGTTTAAAATTCATGACTGGTATCTATAAACCGGTGCAATGATGGAAGAAGATGACATTCAAATATCTATATATATCAAACCGGATTTTAATACTTCAAGCATATTGGCGGTTTAAAAGAGGGATAATGGTACCTAGCGAGTTGTCATGTTTTAAAGGTTAAACCGCCTACAGTGTTGTGGAAGATACAGATCTGAAAAATTCCTAATTGTTGCACAAACAGATTTCACAGATTGATGTTATAATTTTGGATCTACCGTAGTCCTACAAAAGGGGATAGATTTTAAACCTAAAGGTCGCGACAGCAGAAGAACGCGTATGCTCAGACGAGATCTCATGGAGTGAAAAGTGGTTTTTGAGGGTGATTAGGGGCAATGAACTATTACCGCTCACTTTTACTATCAGTTTCAGATCAAGCTATGAGATCTAGGAGAGAAAAAGAACGAACAATGAAGAACACCGATGAACAGCGGAACCCTAATGCAGATCTAATATTGGGAAAGAAGAGTACTTACTGATGCTACGGGGCAGCGGAGGTGCGTCGCAGTTTATCTGGTCAAGAACATGTTGATGCAGCGGCCTTGTTGGTGCAAACGCGAAAGTTGACGGCGGCGGCGGAGCTCGGGCTCTTCGGTGTCCCGAGGAAGAAGAAGAGATGAAGAGGCAAGGGGGACAATGGAAAGGACCCCCGGTCTTATTTATAAAGTTGAAAGGATAAGTGTTAGGCGTGAGAATCGAGGAGCCTAACAGATGGATATGTGGCAAGGCTGTCTCCTCGATTGTCGGAGGCTCATTAGTGAAGGTCAGGTATATACCATTTTTAATAACAGGTGACGTCATGGCGATTTATCAGGAAACTGGGCAGTGACGTCATGGCGGTTTACAAGATTTATGCAAAGGTATTGAATGAAGAAATTTTCTCAAGTTTTTGGAGATTGACATGAACCAGTCCAAATCAATCTGGGGCCTAATGTTAGGGATATTACTACCGGGTATAAACCGACCAGAAGAAGCCGGGTCATCCCCATAACTAATCGTCTATATTTGAAGCCCATGATGACAAGGAATAAGGCGCTTTACTATAGAGACTCGAAGGCCCAAGGCCCAAAGATAGATTAGGGCATGTACATATAAACCGCCATGTAACGAATAACTTGTATCATAAGGTATGAATGAGTGGAGACCGAGCCGGATACATGTATAAACCGGCATCGGGACTCTGTAAGCCGGCGGGTGTCAACCTGTGTATATAAAGGGGCGACCCGGTGGCGGTTCAAGGACAAGAAACAACAGCTCGAGATCCAGGTAAAGAAATTCCGCTCCCTAATCATCGAGACGACATCAATTCCACCACAACTGGATCATAGGCTTTTACCTTCACCGCAAGGGGCAAAACCAGTATAAACTCCCGTGTCATTTGTTTGGTTTAACCCCTTTAAGCTAACCCGTTGCGATGTCTCCATGACTAAGTCCTTTTGATAGGACATCTGCCGTGACAAACCCACGACAGGTCTACCAAAAATAATGGGACAAAAGTCATCTTGTGGGGAACCAAGCACTAGAAAATCAGTAGGATATATTACTTTCCCATACAAGACTTCAACATCTCCAACAATCCCAAGTGGTGTAATGGTGTCTCTATTAGCAAGTTTAATAGTAACATCTATATCTTTGATTTCAGCGGGTGCTATGTCATTCATAATTTCTTGATATAATGTAAAAGGAATAGCACTCACACTAGCACCTAAGTCACATAAACTATGATAACAATGATCTCCTATTTTAACTGAGACAACAGGCATGCCAGCAACACGCCTATGTTTATCTTTTCCATCGGGTTTAGCAATTCTAGCAGCATCATCACAGAAGTAAATAACATGCCCATCAATATTTTCTACCAAGATATCTTTAATCATAGAGCCGGTTTAGGTGCTCTAGTATTACTTTGGCGAACCACAGTTGGAACCTTAGCATGTTCCTTTATCCTAACAGGGAAAGTTGGTTTTTCAATATAAGCAGTAGACACAACTGGATCAACATGGTAAATAACAGTTTCATCTTTAGCTATTACTGGTTCTTTAATTTCTTCCTTAATAGGGGGAAGATATTTAAACCAATATAAAAGTTTCACACAAAGAGGCTACTATCTCAAAGTCAAGTCCATATTTATTGCTTAACTTGTGTAAGGCATCGGTATTCATCAAAGATTTAATACAATCAAGCTTAAGGTTAATACCTGACTCTTTAACTTCACCGAGTTCCCAATCTTCAGAGTTGCGTTTAATTATTTCCAACAGATATCACCTAAATTCAACATTCTTCTTCATAAAAGAATCGGTACAAGAAGTATCGAGCATGGATTGATCATCACAAGAAAGCTAAGCATAAAAATTATGAATAATAATTTCTCTTGAGAGATCACTATTGGGGCATGAATATAAGATTGACTTAAGCCTCCCCCAAGCTAGAGCGATACTTTCTCCATCACGAGGCCAAAAATTATATATATAATTCCAGTCACGCTGAACTAGCTGCATAGGATAATTTTTTTGGTGAAATTCCAATTTTAATCGATTCCAGTTCCAAGATCCAATATCATTGCATAGCCTATACCATGTCAATAATTTTCCCTTCAAAGATAAAGGGAAACCCTTCTTCTTAGCATCATCTTCGGATAAACATGCAAGCTTAAATAATCCACAAATTTCATCCACATATATCAAGTGCATATCAGGATGTTCAGTTATGTCTCCTGCATAGGGATTAGCTAGCAGTTGTTCTGCAGCACTCTAAGGAATTTCATAACCAATATTTTAAGTAGGTGAAGTAGGTTGAGGGGAAACAAATTGTGCTTCTGGTCAAGGTGAAGATGCCCCGAACAAACCGCTAAAAGGATGGTTCTCCATAGTAACAAGTGACAATAAATTTCAGCACATAGTAATAATTTTTCCATACCGATTTCCACTTACCAAGAGCACTTCAATCCCCGGCAATGGCGCCAGAAAAGAGTCTTGATGACCCACATGTATAGGGGATCAATTGTAGTCCTTTCGATACGTAAGAGTGTCGAACCCAACAAGAGCAGAAGGAAATGACAAGTGGTTTTCAGCAAGGTATTTTCTGAATGCACTGAAATAGTCAGTAACAAGTAGTTTGATAGTAAGATAATTTGTAACGAGCAAGTAACTATAACGATAAATAAAGTGCAGCAAGGTAGCCCAATCATTTTGTGGCAAAGGATATTCCAAAACGGTTTCTTATAATAGGCAAAGCGTTCTTGAGGGTACACGGGAATTTCACCATTTCACTTTAATCATATTGGTTTGATTCGTGTTCGCTACTTTGATAATTTGATATGTGCGTGGACCGGTGCTTAGGACATGTTCTTACTTGAACAAACATCTACTTATGATTAACCCCTCGCAAGATTCCGCAATTACGAGAAAAGTATTAAGATAAAATCTAACCATAGCATTAAACTTTTGGATCCAAATCGGTCCCTTACGAAGTAGCGCATAAACTAGTGTTCATGCTTCTGTCACTCTAGCAACCCATCATCTAATAGCTACTCCACAATGCATTCCCTTAGGCACAAATATAGTGAAGTCGACATTCACATGACACCACTAAGGGAATCACTATCAGGACCCCGATTCTATGCCACACCGATCTAGCATGTAACACCTCATATCACTTTGCGGCCTCACGCACGGTATTCCCCCGGGTGTCGCCTTACCATGACTGGGACCGTTTGCGCCTTTTGGCACACGTATACGGTAGTGTCGCTAGCATCCATATGACGAAGAACCCGGGCTGACATGGCTAGTTGTGAACCCAAAGTGGCACTAACTTACAGGGACAGGCATACATGACCCAGCAACGAACGTGTCGGTCATCAGCGAGTGGATCCGGGCTGTAGCAACTGGGCTAGTAGGACTCCGGTAAACCGGGCTGTAGCAGGCTAACAGGACTCCGGTAGACACCGCGTGACATTTCCCCGAAGGGACAGACACAGGAACGAAGAAGGACACATGCCGGTCAGCCTAAGTGTTCCGGAGCAGTAGCAAGCTACCAGGGCTCGGTGGAAGCACTAGGAGACATTTCCCGGTAAGAGAGGCTACTAAGGATAAACAACTAGATAGTCAGATCCCACACATAGCAATACATGTTACACGTACACATAACATGCCAGTATGTGCTATACAACATGGCATCACAACATAACTCAACAACTCATATAGATAAAGGCTCAGAAGAGACATCATAGCATTTATTGGAAACAGGGGTCACAGGACCCATCATTCAGAGCATACAAGCAACAAGCGGAAGTATTACATGTCTGAGTACAGACATCTACAACGAAAAGGGCTGAAGAGCCTGACTATCTACAACATCCGAACAAGATCGTAGCTGAGGTACAAGCTACTTGTCGAAGTCCACAAGAACACTAGTAAGACCGAAGTCTCCGCTACAAAAACATAAATGAAGCAACATGAGTACAAAGGTACTCAGCAAGACTTACATCAGATCCTATCATACATGCATTTGTATCAAGAGGGTAATGTGGGGTTTAGTTGCAGCAAGCCAGCTTTGACTCTGTGGCTATCCTGTTCTACGACTACCAGAAACTCTTGAGGTGACATGGCGCACACGAGTCAACTAATCACCACACAATACACTACTATGGTTTCATCCCCGTCTCCCTACGAGAAGGCCATCCATAGCACTCACACTTGTCTTGAGCATTTTAGAGTATCCACTTCAAGTTGTCTATGTACCATGTAAGCATCCAAGAAGTCCATAACCGCGGACCCGGCTATTCGAATAGATCATGTTAACCCTGTAGGGGTGTACTTCTTCACACACGCTCTCGCCACTTACCGCCATGTACACGTCATGTAACTCGGCAACCTTCAAGCGGAAGCCTGGCGAGGGTGTCGGCCACGACCTGACTAACCACACAAGACTCTAGCCCAGGTTTGTCGCCTATTCGGGTTCCATCCGCAAGGAGATCCGGCCGGGGTGTCGCTCACGGCCCCAAACAATGTGAGCAGGGTTCCCAAGCCCACCATCCGGGTGCCACTTGGTACATCGTGCCACCTGTGCCTAGTCTGTCCCAAGCCCACCCTGCCGGGTGCCACTTGGTAGAAAAATAGCACTACCTACAAACACCAGAAACTAGTTGCGACTCCTGGACAGAGATCAAGTGGGTTAATAAGTCGAGAGGGGCACTTAAGCATTCCAATGCGTGGTAGTATCGAGTCATTGGACAACATACATAGAACTCAGTGCTTGAGGACGGTTCCAGGGAGACAACCCACCATGTACTCCTACATGGCCTCTCAACGCTACCTTTACCAAATCGTGTTCACACACTTCACTCTCAGCATCAGAACAAGAGCATTGCACTCCAATTCATTCCCAATGAATCAGACCTGACACACTCTAAGCAATAGCAGGCATAGCATGGTAGGAACACAATAATGGCTTCAATCAACTCCTACACATGCTAGTGGGTTTCAACTATTTACTGTGGCAATGACAGGTCATGCAGAGGAATGGGTTCAACTACCGCAGCACAAAGTAGCAATTGAATCGTTTTGTCCTAATCAATAACTGAGAGCAAGAGCGAGAGAGTAGGATTGTATCAGAATGAACAAGGGGGTTTGCTTGCCTGGTAGATCAACAGAGGGGGCACTTCTCCTCATACATGTACTCTGGAACGGTCTCCGTAGCAGAACCTATCGAGAAGGAACGGTGTCAACAATCAATACACAAGCATATGCAACAATATGATGCATGAACATGGCATGTAGATGTGATGTTGTTTGAGCTAATGCAACTATCATTCTGTTTGAATGAAGTCCATTTGAACCAAGGGTTCAAATGCAACTCCAAACTTAACATTTGTAAATACCATTCATATGCTTGCACCTATACAGCAGGTTTAGGATGGTTTGTCATGCATGAAACTAGTACAGATTGGAAGATTGCATTTTTCTAATAATTTTTCATATATAAATTATTTCAATCTGATCTACGGTTGAATTTCTATGAATTTTTGAAGTTTATAACAATTCCTGGAATTTCCTGATTTAATTTAAATCTAGAAAATGGATAACTGCGTCAGCATTACAGAGGCATGACATCAGTGAGTCAACTGTGGCTGACCGGTTCAAACCTGACGTGTGGGGTCCATACGTCAGTGGCATGGTTAATTAACAGAGTTAATTAATCCTAACTACAAACCTAACTAAAATGGATTAGTGGCGTTGGGGCCAAGTGTCAGTGTCAGGGGGTTAATTAGGCGATGATTAGCACCTAACTAAGCAACCACATCAGCCCGCCGGAGTTTTGGCCGGCGGCAACCAACAACGCGGCGGTGACTCGCCAAACTTGCGCTACGGGCGGCGGCTGGACGCGCAGAGACCACCGGGGCATAGCCCGTCGTCGTCCGCATCCAGGGGAGCAGGTGGGAGGCCACGGGGGCGCCAGAGCTCGTCGGAGCGGAGCTCGGGGCGGCGGCCAGAGTTCGGCCGAGTGCGCGCGGGTGCCGCGGGGCACGACAGGAGCTGCGGGCCACGGCGTTGGCCTTATGGGAGGCTGCTGAGTGCGGTGGCAGGTGCAGGCGCGGGCTGCGGTGGCTCTGGCCACGACGGGGAGGTACCACGGCGGCACGACCGCTCGGGTCCGGCGGCTAGCGTGTCTACGGCACGAAATCGAGCGGCAGTCTCGATGGCGTCGTGCGCGATCTCGGGCGGCCGGAGGCGAAGACGACGTTGGTGGCAGCGATGCAGAGCGTCCGGCGTCGCGTGACTCGGTGGAGAGGACGAGGGAGTCGTGGAGATGCTCATGGACTCGCCGGAGAGGCGAGGCCGTGGCGGCGGGCGCGGCAACAGCGAGCGGCGGCGATGGCTCGTTCGGTGGTGCTCGCGAGAGAGAGAAAGGGGAGGGGATGAGTACGGCTGAGAGTGAGGGGAGCCGGTGGGGTTGCGTTGCGATGCTGGAGGGAGTCGCAGAGCAAGCAAGAAGGCAGGAGGTGGCCGGGCGCGTGGCCGCGTGCGGTAAGCGCGTGCTCGGCGTCCTCCTGGCGCGGTGGAGACGACGACTGGCAGTGCGAGTTGGCTGGGCCGGCCTGTTGGGTCGCTGGGCTGCACAGTGCCCGGCTACACAGGGAGGTAAGCGCCAGGTAAGTTTTTCCCATTTTGTTTTTATTTTTGTTTTCTATTTCTGTAATTTTTGTTTCTTATTTAGTAAAATACTAAATCAATTTGTTTGCCTCTGATAATTTTTGTAGGAACTAATTGGATTAATCCAAAGCCCCACACCAAAAATCAGAGATATTGGACATATATTAAATATATAAATAATATATATCCAATGCAAATATTTATGCATTAATTCCAAATGCCCAAAATAAATAATTATGAGCTCCTAAAAATATTGGTTTGATTTTTATCTCTGCCCAATATTTTCAGAGAGCAACATGAACATTTTCTTGGACATTTTGGAGCAATTTTTATCTGGGTCATTTCCAGAAATGATTCTGAGGGTTTCAGAAATCCTCATTTCAAATTTAAATGGAATTTAAACATGATGCACAAATGACTAGCTAGCCTTGAGCATACCAGAACTAGGGATGTGAAAACTCGCCCCCACTTGAAAAAATCTCGTCCCGAGATTCAGGGGTCGACGGAAAGAAAGTGGGGTACTCCAGTCGAAGACGATCTTCTCGCTCCCAAGTAGCTTCTCTCTCAGAATGATGAGACCACTCAATCTTGAGGAACTTGATGTTCTGACGTCGGGTAACATGCTCTGCTTGATCAAGAATGCGAAACGGGTACTCTCGGTATGTGAGGTTATCTTGGAGATCAGGCGTTTTGTGGTCCACTCCGCGGATGGGATCCTAGAAGCAACGCCTGAGTTGAGAGACGTGGAAGACATCATGAACTCGAGAAATATGTGGGGGTAGTTCCAACTGGTAGGCAACCTCTCCTTGTTTAGCGAGAATGCGAAAAGGACCAATGTAACGAGGAGCCAACTTGCCCTTGATACCGAAGCGATGGGTACCCTTCAAAGGAGTGACGCGAAGGTAGGCTTTGTCGCCAATTTCATAAGTCATATCCTTATGATGGCGGTCATACTGACTCTTTTGACGAGACTGGGCTGTTTTCAAGTTCTCACGAATGATGCTAACTTGCTCTTCTGCCTCCTGGATCATGTCCGGTCCAAAGAATTGTCTTTCACCAGTTTCTGACCAGTTCAAAGGTGTTCGACATCTTCGTCCATAGAGAATCTTAAAAGGAACTTTCTTGAGACTAGATTGATAGCTATTGTTATAAGCAAACTTGACAAAAGGAAGACATTTCTCCCAATCCATACCGAATGAGATAACGCAAGCTCTAAGCATGTCTTCGAGGATTTGATTGACCCTTTCCACCTGACCACTCGACTGAGGGTGGAAAGCGGTACTGAAGGAAAGATGGGTTCCCATGGCAGTCTAGAAACTCTCCCAGAAATGAGAAGTGAAAAGGCTGCCATGGTCTGAATTGATCTCTAGTGGAACACCATGAAGTGACACTATTCGAGAAATGTATAAGTCAGCGAGCTGACTAGCAGTGATACTCTCTCGAACAGGTAGGAAGTGCGCCACTTTGGAGAGACGATCAACGACTACGAAGATAGCGTTATCCCTTTGTTTGTCCTGGGAAAGCCGGTGATGAAGTCCATACCAACTTTATCCCATTTCCATTCAGGAATAGCTAAAGGCTGAAGGGTGCCAGCAGGTCTTTGATGCTCTGCCTTAACGCGACGACAAACATCACAGTTAGCAATAAACTGAGCGATTTCTCTCTTCATCCTAGTCCACCAGAACCTCTGGCGTAGGTCCTAATACATCTTAGTACTACTGGGATGAATCGTGAGAGGAGATTCATGTGCCTCCTTAAGAATCAATTGTCGCGGGTGTTGATTTTTGGGAACCACCAAGCGATTCTCAAAGAAAACAACACCTCGATCATCCATAGAGAAACATCCACCAACTCCCTTCTTAATGTTTCTCTTGATGCGGATAACACCCCTATCAAACTTCTGGTCAGTAATGATCTGATTCTCAAGGGTAGGTTTCGCCACCAAAGTAGAAAGGAATCCGTGAGGAACAATGTGAAGGTTAAGCTTACATAATTCCTCATGGAGAAGTGGTTGGCTTTGCTGCAACATGAGATTGTTGCAATAGGATTTACGGCTTAGCGCATCAGCCATGACATTGGCTTTGCCTTGGGTGTAGGTAATCCCTAGATCATAATCTGAGATCAACTCCAACCAACGTCTTTGCCTAAGGTTCAAATCTGGCTGGGTGAAGATATACTTGAGACTCTGGTGATCAGTGTAGATTTCACAACGCTTAACAAGAAGGTAATGTCGCCAGGTCTTGAGTGCATAGACTACGGCTGCAAGCTCTAGATCATGTGTAGGATAATTCTCCTCATGTGGATGCAACTGTCGAGATGCATAGGCAATCACATGACGATCCTGCATAAGAATGCAACCTAGTCTGTGTCGTGAGGCGTCGCAGTAGATAACAAAGTCTTTAGTTAAATCCGGTGGCACAAGTATGGGAGTAGAAGTCAGGCATCTTTTCAGTTCCTGAAAACTGTACTCACACTGTGGGGACCACTCAAACTTTTTATCCTTCTTGAGAAGTTCCGTGAGAGGTTTGGCCACTTTAGAGAAGTTTTCAACAAAGTGGCGACAATAGCTGGCTAGACCAAGGAAACTCCTAACTTGTTTAACGGTTTCAGGTGGAGTCCAATCAAGAACGGCCTTAACTCTCTCGGGATTGACAACAATGCCCTTACTAGAGATTACGTGGCCTAGGTAGGTCACTTCTGGCAACCAAAATTCACACTTGGATAACTTGGCATAAAGGCGGTGCTCTCTGAGTTTTTCTAACACAAGTCCAAGATGTTCGGCATGCTCTTCCTCGTTCTTCGAGTAAATAAGAATATCTTTGAGATAAACCACGACGAATTTATCTAAGTACTCCATGAAGATCGAGTTCATCAAGCGGGAGAATGTAGCTGGAGCGTTGGTTAGACCGAAGGACATGACGGTGTACTCGTACTGACCATAACGAGTGAAAAAAATCCATTTTAGGGATGTCCCCGTTTCTGATCTTGATTTGGTGGTAGCCTAACCTCAAATCCATCTTGGAAAAGACTGAGGATCCAGCGAGCTGATCATATAGGTCGTTGATCCTGGGGAGCGGATATTTGTTCTTTATCGTGACCAAATTAACGGGACGATAGTCTACAACCATCCGGTCCATACCATCCTTCTTCTTAACGAAGAGGACGGGGCAAGCCCAAGGAGAAGAACTAGGACGGATGAAACCCTTTTGCAAGGACTCATCAAGTTGTTTCTTAAGCTCGGCTAGTTCTAAGCGTGCCATCTTGCAAGGTCTCCTAGAGATTGGAGCAGTCCCTGGGATAAGATCTATGACGAACTCTACATCTCTGTCAGGTGGAACACCTGGCAGTTCCTCTGGAAAGACATCCGGAAAGTCACGGACTACCGGGATATCTTGAAGGTCTGGAAGAGGGCTGGCATTAAGATAATAGAGTTGACGCTTTGCAACTCTAGTGGAGACAGTGACTACCTTGCCAGATGGGTGTGTAAGCTGAACAGACCTAGTGTAACAATCAATCTTGGCATAATGAGTTTTCATCTAGTCCATACCCAAGATTATGTTAATATCTGTAGACTTGAGGGCTATAAGTGATGCAAGGAATACAAGCCTGTCAACAAGGATCTCATTACCATGGATTACACTAGAGGTTTTCCATTTGGATCCAGGAGTTTGAATGACTGATGGAGAAGGCATATCACAAAATGACATGTTGTGCAAGTTAGCATAGCTTTCAGAAATGAAGGAGTGAGATGCTCCAGTATCGAACAGAACCGGTGCTAGATGACAATTAACAAGGAGTGTACCAAGAACGACATCCGGATCATCATGACCGTCTTTAGCTGAGACGTGATGCACACATCCACGTTCAGTAGGGGCTGACTTGACACTGATCATCTTGCGTGATGGCTTACCACGGCCGGCAGACTTCTCGGGCTGGGGTGGAGCATAACTAGTCTGAGAGCAGTCACGTGCATAGTGTCCTGGCTTCCCGCATGTGAAGCAAGTCCCTGAAGTTGGAGGTGGACCCGCACTGACAAGCAGTCTACCAATAGGCATGGGTGGAACATACGACTGAGCTGAGAGAGGCACCACATAAGATGGCCTCGGTGAATATCCGGAAGGAAGAGCGGAGTTTGGAACCCAAATCCGGCGCTTCTGAGAACTGGAGCCGGAGGAAGATCCCAAATCACGGGTGTGCTTACGGGACTCCTCGTAAGTGAGCTGAGTTGTCTCTGCATTAATGGCCTTGTTCACAAGAGCTTGGAATGTATCACAATGATGTAGGTGGAGATCACGACGCAACTTGGGGTTGAGAACCTTCGGAAACCTAGCCTGCTTCTTGGCGTCCGTGGACACCTCTTCTGTGGCATAGCGGGCGAGGTTCTCAAACTCTATACTGTAAGCATCAACAACCATCTTGCTCTGGGTGAAACTACAGAACTCTTCTCTCTTGCGATCAATGAGGGCTTCAGGAATGTGATGCTCGCGAAAAGCCTCAGTGAAATCTCTCCAGGTAGGAATCTGGCCAGCTGGAAGCATAGCCTCATAGTTCTGCCACCAAAGACTAGCAGGACCTTCCAGGTGGTATGTGGCATAGGTGACCTTGTCATCTTCAGCTACGTTCGCGGAACGCAGCTTATGAGTGATGCTACGGAGCCAGTCATCTGCATCGAGTGGCTCGATGGAATGATGAAAGTTAGGTGGGTGCAAGCGGATGAAGTCATGAATGGTTGCAGACCCATTGAACTGATGTGCGGTGTTCTCCTCGGTACGTTCCAACAAGAGGTTAGACTCACGCTTGTTCCTCTCCGTTTCTAACATGAACTCTGCCAACGAAGGATGGTCGGGAGGATCCTCGTCCCTACCATCTCCGTGGTTCTGTCTACGAGCAACAGAACTTCGCTTAGCTGACGACATCCTGAGAAACGAAACCAAGGACGGAATCAGCATCATCTATAGGCTATAGAATGTAGGATAAGGAAATTAGTAACTCTCAAACTGTTAGGGCAATTCCGGCAGCATAACGGCAGTAAAATGCTCAGAATGAGACATCCTGCTAAAAATGGAGTAGTACAACAACTCAACATCACCACTCAAGGTTCTGAGATCATACTAAACAGGCTACACCAGAAGTACTCGAAACTAGGGTATGACTCTGATCAACCAATCCTATGGGACTACGGAGTAGTAACACGTGATCCTGATAGACGGAAGAGAATCCTAGTTCCTTAACCCCGTAGGAAAGATAGGATGACTCAGATCAGAAGGCCCTGAGGTAAAGGAGTAAAAAGAGCCTTATGTTCCTTCCCACAATCAATTCCCTTACATAACTAAAGAATTTCTAGACTCAACTTCGACCAGTTTGGCTTGGTAATCCTACAGGCAGTCAGGCTCTGATACCAAAGCTGTCAGGACCCCGATTCTATGCCACACCGATCTAGCATGTAACACCTCATATCACTTTGCAGCCTCACGCACGGTATTCCCATGGGTGTCGCCTTACCATGCCCGGGACCGTTTGCGCCTTTTGGCACACGTATACGGTAGTGTCGCTAGCATCCATATGACAAAGAACCCGGGCTGACATGGCTAGTCGTGAACCCAAAGTGGCACTAACTTACAGGGACAGGCATACATGACCCATCAACGAACGTGTCGGTCATCAGCGAGTGAATCCGGGCTGTAGCTAGCAGGACTCCGGTAAACCGGGCTATAGCAGGCTAACAGGACTTCGGTAGACACTGCGTGACATTTCCCCGAAGGGACAGACACAGGAACGAAGAAGGACACATGCCGGTCAGCCTAAGTGTTCCGGAGCAGTAGCAAGCTACCAGGGCTCGGTGGAAGCACTAGGAGACATTTCCCGATAAGAGAGGCTACTAAGGATAAACAACTAGATAGTCAGATCGCACACATAGCAATACACGTTACACGTATGCATAACATGCAAGTATGTGTTGTACAACATGGCATCACAACATAACTCAACAACTCATATAGATAAAGGCTTAGAAGATCCATCATAGCATTTATTGCAAACAGGTGTCACATGACCCATCATTCAGAGCATACAAGCAACAAGCGGATGTATTACATGTCTGAGTACATACATCTACAATGAAAAAGGCTGAAGAGCCTGACTATCTACAACATCCGATCAAGATCGTAGCTGAGGTACAAGCTACTTGTCGAAGTCCACAAGAACACTAGTAAGACCGAAGTCTCCGCTGCAAAAACATAAGTGAAGCAACATGAGTACAAAGGTACTCAGCAAGACTTACATCAGATCCTATCATACATGCATTTGTATCAAGAGGGTAATGTGGGGTTTAGTTGCAGCAAGCCAGCTTTGACTCTGTGGCTATCCTGTTCTACGACTACCAGAAACTCTTGAGGTGACATGGCGCACACGAGTCCACTAATCACCACACAATACACTACTATGGATTCATCCCCGTCTCCCTACGAGAAGGCCATCCATAGCACTCACACTTGTCTTGAGCATTTTAGAGTATCCACTTCAAGTTGTCTATGTACCATGTAAGCATCCAAGAAGTCCATAACCACAGACCCGACTATTCGAATAGATCATGTTAACCCTGCAGGGGTGTACTTCTTCACACACGCTCTCGCCATTTACCGCCATGTACACATCATGTAACTCGGCAACCTTCAAGCGGAAGCCTGGCGAGGGTGTCAGCCACGACCTGACTAACCACACAAGACTCTAGCCCAGGTTTATCACCTATTCGGGTTCCATCCGCAAGGAGATCCGGCCGGGGTGTCGCTCACGGCCCCAAACGATGTGAGCAGGGTTCCCAAGCCCACCATCCGGGTGCCACTTGGTACACCGTGCCACCTGTGCCTAGTCTGTCCCAAGCCCACCCTGCCGGGTGCCACTTGGTAGAAAAATAGCACTACCTACAAACACCAGAAACTAGTTGCGACTCCTGGATAGAGATCAAGTGGGTTAATAAGTCGAGAGGGGCACTTAAGCATTCCAATGCATGGTAGTATCTATTCATTGGACAACATACATAGAACTCAGTGCTTGAGGATGGTTCCAGTGAGACAACCCACCATGTACTCCTACATGGCCTCTCACCGCTACCTTTACCAAATCGTGTTCACACACTTCACTCTTAGCATCAGAACAAGATCATTGCACTCCAATTCATTCCCAATGAATCAGACCTGACACACTCTAAGCAATAGCAGGCATATCATGGTAGGAACACAACAATGGCTTCAATCAACTCCTACACATGCTAGTGGGTTTCAACTATTTCCTGTGGCAATGGCAGGTGATGCAGAGGAATGGGTTCAACTACCACAGCACAAAGTAGCAATTGAATCGTTGTTGTCCTAATGCAATAACTAAGAGCAGGAGTGAGATAGTAGGATTGTATCGGAATGAACAAGGGGGTTTGCTTGCCTGGTAGATCACCAGAGGGGGCACTGCTCCTTAGACATGTACTCTGGAACGGTCTCCGGAGCAGGACCTATCGAGAAGGAACGGTGTCGACAATCAATACACAAGCATATGCAACAATATGATGCATGAACATGGCATGTAGATGTGATGCTGTTTGAGCTAATGCAACTAGCATTCTGTTTGAATGAAGTCCATTTGAACCAAGGGTTCAAATGCAACTCCAAACTTAACATTTATAAATGCCATTCATATGCTTTCACCTATACAGAAGGTTTAGGTTGGTTTGTCATCCATGAAACTGGTACAAATGGGAAGATTGCATTTCTCTGATAATTTTTCATATATAAATTATTTCAATCTGAGCTACAGTTGAATTTCTATGAATTTTTGAAGTTTATAACAATTCCTGGAATTTCTTGATTTAATTTAAATCCAGAAAATGGATAACTGCGTCAGCATTACAGAGGCATGACGTCAGCGAGTCAACCGTGGCTGACCGGGTCAAACCTGACGTGTGGGGTCCATACGTCAGTGTCATGGTTAATTAACAGAGTTAATTAATCCTAACTACAAACCTAACTAAAAAGGATTAGTGGCACTGGGGCCCAGTGTCAGTGTTAGTGGGTTAATTAGGCAATGATTAGCACCTAACTAAGCAACCACGTCAGCCCGCCGGAGTTTTGGCGGCGGCGACCAACAACGCGGCGGCGACTCGCCGGACTTGCGCTACGGGCGGCGGTTGGACGCGCGGAGACTACTGGGGCGTAGCCCGTCATCGTCCGCATCCAGGGGAGCAGGTGGGAGGCTGCGGGGGCGCCGGAGCTAACCGGAGCGGAGCTCGGGGCGGTGGCCGGAGTTCGGTCGAGTGCGTCCGGGTGCTGCGGGGCACGGCAGGAGCTGCGGGCCGCGGCGTTGGCCTTATGGGAGGCTGATGAGCGCGGTGGCAGGTGCAGGCGCGGGCTGTGGTGGATCTGGCCACAACGGGGAGGTACCACGGCGGCGCGACCACTCGGGTCCGGCGGCTAGCGTGTCTACGGTACGAAATCAAGCGTGGGGAAGGAGGGGAAGCGGAGGAGAACTCACGGCGGTCTCGATGGCGTCGTGCGTGAGCTCGGGGAAGCACTGGTGTGGCCGGAATGTCGTCGGCGATCTCAGGCGGCCGGAGGCGAAGACGATGTTGGTGGCGGCGATGCAGAGCGTCCGGCGTCGCGTGACTCAGTGGAGAGGACGAGGGAGTTGCGGAGTTGCTCGTGGACTCGTCGGAGAGGCGAGGCCGTGGCGGTGGGCGCGGCAACAGCGAGCGGCGGCGACGGCTCGTTCGGTGGTGCTCGTGAGAGAGAGAAAGGGGAGGGGACGAGTACGGCTAAGAGTGAGGGGAGCCGGTGGGGTTGCGTGGCGACGCTGCAGGGAGTCGCGGAGCAAGCAGGGAGGCAGGAGGTGGCCGGGCGCGTGGCCTCGTGCGGTGAGCGCGTGCCCGGCGTCCTCCTGGCGCGGTGGAGACGACGACTGGCAGTGCCAGTTGGCTGGGCCGGCCTGTTGGGTCGCTGGGCTGCACAGTGCCCGGCTACACAGGGAGGTAAGCGCCAGGTAAGTTTTTCCCATTTTGTTTCTGTTTTTGTTTTCTATTTCTGTAATTTTTGTTTCTGATTTAGTAAAGTACTAAATCAATTTGTTTGCCTCTGATAATTTTTGTAGGGACTAATTGGATTAATCCAAAGCCCCACACCAAAAATCAGAGATATTGGACATATATTAAATATATAACTAATATATATCCAATGCAAATATTTATGCATTAATTCCAAATGCCCAAAATAAATAATTATGAGCTCCTAAAAATATTGGTTTTATTTTTATCTCTTCCCAATATTTTTAGAGAGCAACATGAACATTTTCTTGGACATTTTGGAGCAATTTTTATCTGGGTCATTTCCAGAAATGATTCTGAGGGTTTCACAAATCCTCATTTCAAATTTAAATGGAATTTAAAGATGATGCACAAATGACGAGCTAGCCTTGAGCATACCAGAACTAGGGATGTGACAATCACAAAATACATATCATCAAATATCGAACACATATCAAGTTCACATGATTACTCGCAACATGACTTCTCCCATGACCTCAAGAACAAAAGTAACTACTCACAAATGATAATCATGCTCAATATTAGAGAGGTATTAAATAGCATAATGGATCTGAACATATAACATTCCACCAAATAAACCATATAGTAATCAACTACGAGATGTAATCAACACTACTAGTCACCCACAAGTACCAATCTGAGGTTCCAGTACAAAGATTGAACACAAGAGATGAACTAGGGTTTGAGAGGAGATGGTGCTATTGAAGATGTTGATGGGGATTGCCCTCCCAAGGATGGGAGGGTTGCTGGTGATGACGATGACGATGGTTTACCCCTCCAGGAGGGAAGTTCTCTCGGCGGAATCGCTCCGCCGGAGGGCAAAAGCGCTCATGCCCAAGTTCCTCATCGAGACGGTGGCGCTTTGTCCCGAAAGTCCTCCTCTTATTTATTTTTAGGTCAAAATGACCTATATACCAGAGGATGAGCACCGGAGGTGGGCTGAGGTGGCCATAACCCACCAGGGCGCGCCTGGGGGCCCATGTGCGCCCTGGTGTCTCATGCTCCCCAGGGTGGCCCCCTCTAGTAGTTATTTGATCCAATATTCTTTATATATTCCAAAAAAAATCTCTATATATTTTCAGCTCGTTTGGAGATGTGCAGAATAGGTAACTCTAACGTAGCTTTTATATGTCCAGAATTCCAGCTGCCGGCATTCTCCCTCCTTGTGTAAACCTTGCATATTATGAGAGAAAAGGCATTAGAATTTCTCGATAAACCATTATTATGCACAAAAACATCCTAAATAGTAGTAGGAGAACATGATGCAAAATTGACTTATCAATAGCACACAAGGTATTCCTCCTATATCTGGGAGTTGCATGATCGCATTGTTGAAGGAACATGTATTTGACATTAAGAAAGCAGTAGCAGATGTGTCTTGTCCATCACATCATTCTTCTAATGACATGATCCCCTCAAATGACAACTCATGTCTATGGTCAGGAAACCATAACCATCTTCTAATCAACGAGCTAGTCTAGTAGAGGCTTCCTAGGGACTTGCTATTCATTTATGTATCCACACATGTATTTACGTTTCCGATCAATAATATTATAGCATGAATAATAAACCTTTATCGTGATTAAGGAAATATAATAATAACCACTTTATTATTGCATCTAGGGCATATTTCCAACACTAAAGGTGGATTCAGTCTGGACACAGTGGTGTAGACCGCGTTCGGTGCCATGTTGTTGACGCACCTGCTAGTATTGGCATGGCGGGATGCCTATCTCCGTTTGACTTTTTACGGGGTGGCATGTGCCGATCTTTCCTGATTTCCAAATCTTGCAAGTCTTTTCTTGCCTTCGGCCCATCCTTGGTCTTATCCGGCATGTTCATCAGTGTCGCGAGCAAGATCTCAAGGACATTCTTACAGATATGCATTTGAGCAAGGCAATTAGGTGTGTTGAGTTTGTGCCAGTACTCCAAGTCCTAGAACACAGACCTCGACTGCCATACCATCAGCAGTGGCTCCGGCGAATTTTTCATCGTCTTTCCCAGTGCGGGGCACTGCAGTTTTTCAACAGCTCATCAATTTTGGTGCCGCTCCGCTTACGTGGAGGTCCTTGATGCTCAGTGTGACCGTTGAATAGATCTCCATGGTTTCTCCATGGGTCATCCTTCTCAAGCCATCTTCGATGCCCCATGTACACGACTTTCCCAGACCCGCCATCTTTCCTTGATGTTAGCTGCTGAGACATCATATCATCCATGCACCGTGTGCATCCGCAATATCCATGGCACACCTGGCCTATGACATATCCGTAACCGAGATAGTCGTGCACCGTCATGATCAGTGTGTCCCTCATGTAGAAATACTTGCCTTTGCTGGCGTCCCATGTCTTGACCGGTGTTTTCCATAATGTGTCTAACTCCCCTTGAAGTAGCCCCAGATACAGATTAACATTATTTCCCGCTGGTTGTGGCCCTTGAATCAGCATGCTCATGTGAATGTACTTTAACTTCATGCACCACTAGGGGAGGTTGTACATGCGCCGAGCATGATGTTCCTTGCATCACATTCGAAATACCAATAGAAGTTGTTCAACACTTTCCACTGTCTTCCGTCCTTGACGTGTCTCAGCTTCGAATCATATCCATCGTTGGGCTTCATCCTCTCTGTGTGCTAGCACATGAGCTTTGCTTCCTTGGGATCTAAGAAATATCGCTAGAGAGGGGAGTGGTCTGTAAGTACCATACAACTTTCTAGGGAGATTTCTTCTCGGCCTTCTTGTATCGAGAAGCATTGCACACCAGACAACTTGTTTTTTCCGCGTGCTCCTTTCGATAAATTATGCAATCATTGATGCATGCATGGTATCTAACATGCGACAGATCAAGAGGGCACACAATCTTATTGGCCTCATCCACACTAGTAGGACATAGATTCCCCGCGGGAAGAACATCCTTTAGGTACTTGAGATGCTCATCGAGGCTAGTGTCGGTCCATTTGTTTTTAGCCTTCGTCTACAGGAGTTGGAGCATGAAACTCAAGCGGGTCACCTCAGGATCGCAACCATCATACAATGGAGTGTTCGAGTCTACCACTAGTTGTTGCAGCTTAGCCTCCTCTCTAGAAGCAGCTCTCTCAGTACTCGTCTCCTTGTGAAGCAGTGCTTGAACATGAGGGTCCCGCACGAATCAACTTAGGACGGACAAACTCTATGGCAGGGAGTCCATGTTCTCTCCGCCGCCATGTCCGACCCCTTCTCCTCCGCCATGTCCGACCTCTTCCCCGCCGCGATTATCGATCATCTATTCGTCTTGCCCTGTGAAGTCATTGCCTGCCCCATCGACGTCCTCAACATCAACATCCTCATCTTCAATTATCCACCGAGTATAGCCATCCATGAAACCAGTCATGAGCAGGTGCGCTTTGACACGACCATCGTCATAGGGGTCGAGCCAAACTATTCCTTTGCATCTTCAACACGGACATAAAACCTCTGTCATGGTATTTCCTTTCATGTCCTGCACCGCCGACCGCAACCACCTATCCACCATCGTTCCACTGACCATCATGAACGCCTGCACGGTAATAATAAACAAATTGAATATAAAAATGCGTTCATGCATCAAAGTCATACAAAAATTCGGCATGACCTTCCCTAAAAATAGGACATATAGAGTTAGCCCGAAATTTGCTGAAACGGAAATAAATCGACATTTCGGCAAAACATAGGCAACTCAAGAACAATTTGGCGGCAACTCAAGCCACACACACAATTTCCATCATATCAAGCGATTTTGTCATATCGCACACATACACATATTTCCATTCTTGCAAAAGCGCACAATTATAATCACATATCTCGAGATCGAGCACGGTGATGATGATGTCGATCGGTGTCACCACACACCTAGGGAATGATCAAAAGTGGACAAAGCATACTTCTTGAGATGGCTAGATCTAGTTAGGGACGTACATAGGTCACTTCATTAAATGGGTAGATCTACCAAGCTAGTTGGGGAAGGATTTATCTAGTGGAGGGGGAGGAAAAAGAGAAAGGAGATGCATTAATGGAGGTGGTGTAAGTTATCTAGGAGTAATAAAGAGAGAGAAAGGTAGGTAGAAGAAGGAGAGTAATGGGGGGAGAAGTAGTGAGGAAGAAGCAAATTGAGGGAGAGAGGAGGTGGGAGGTAGGGGAAACTGAGGAAGAGAGGATTGGGGGAGGGAGAGGGAAAAGGTGGTATATGATACAGCTTCGTAGTAGCGTTGGTCATAAACAGTGGTACTGCTATTAACGTAGAAGCAACACGCTTATGCCTCACGCACTACTTCTAAGAGGGGCCCGCCATGTGGCTAGTTTCAAAAATAGCGACAATTAGCAATAGCGCGTCCCAAAAAAAGCCTGCTATTACTATGACTTTATCAATAGCGCGGTTAGAAAGGCCACGCTACTACTAATCCTAGGGTGGCGGGAACTGTCGGTCGATTTTGGTAGAAGCATGGTTCCGCCAAGCCACGCTACTGCTAAGTGAGTAGTAGTAGCGCTTGGTTTTTTCCCGTGGTGCTGCTAATTAGCAGTAGCGCCTCCCCCTGAACCACGATGTTGCTAATATTTTGTGTATAAGGTTTTCCCTAGTAGTGGTAGTGCTATATCCATGGCTTGCACTATTGTATTGCGTGAGGGTTGAAAAAGCTGAAGCGCATTAAAATGTATGAACCAATTGCCCGGCTTGTCATCGGGGTTGTGCATGATAAATACTTTGTGTTAATAAGGCAGAGCATGACAAGAGTATATGATTTTGTAGGGATAGATTTCTTTAGCGTTGATATTCTGAAAGACATGATTGTTTATTGGGATGCCTGGGTATTGATGTCTTTATTCTATTGCTTTGAATCACTTCTGTCTTAATATTCATGCCATTATTAGATATATGATCAAGTTTATGCTAGGTAGCATTCCACATTGAAAATTGTCTTTTTTATCATTTACCTACTCGAGGACGAGCAGGAATTAAGCTTGGGGATGCTGATACGTCTCCATCGTATCTATAATTTTTGTTTGTTTCATGCCAATGTTATACAACTTTCACATACTTTTGGCAAAATTTTATATGATTTATTGAAATAACCTATTGATACCGTGCCCAGTGCCAGTTCCTGTTTTTGCATGTTTTTGCATTGCAGAAAATCCATACCAAACGAAGTCCAAACACAATAAAAATTTACGGAGAATTAGTTTAGAATATATGTAATTTTTAGGAGGTGGAATCAACGCAAACAGGGGCCCGCAAAGCCCACAACCCACCAGGGCGCGCCACAGGCCTCAGTTGCGCCCTGGTGTCTTGTGCCCTCCTCTAACATCGGTTAGAGCCCTTCTTCTGGCGCAAGAAATATAATTTATGGAAAAAAATCATGTAAAAATTTCAGTGTAATTGGAGTTACAGATCTCGAGGAGTTTAAGAAACTAGGAAGGGCCAGATCTGGGGAACACAAAACAGAAGAGAACAGAGAGGGAGATCCAATCTTGGAGGGGCTCCTGCCCCTCCGCCGCCATGGAGGCCATGGACCAGAGGGGGAACTCCCCTCCCATCTAGAGGAGAGGCCAAGGAAGAAGAAGGAGGAGGGGGATCTCTCCCCCTCTCCCCCGGTGGCACCGGAACGCCACCGGGGCTAGGATCATGACGGCGATCTTCATGAACAATCTTGCTACTGTCAACACCAACTTTCTCCCCCTCTATGCAGCGGTGTAACACCTCTTCTCCCTGCTGTAAACTCTACTTAAGCATGGTGGTCAACTCCATATATTATTTCCTAGTGATATTTGGCGATCCTATGATATTTGGGTAGATCCATTTTGTCCTATGTGTTAATTGCGATCTTGGTTGGTATGGTTGTATATTTTATTTATGGTGTTGTCCTACGGTGACGTCCGTCTCGCGCAAACGTGAGGGTCCCCGCTGTAGGGTGTTGTAATACATTCATGATTCGCTTATGGTGGGTTGCAAGAGTGACATAAGCTTAAACCCAAGTAGGTGGGTTGTTGCATATGGGATAAAGAGGACTTGATACGTAATGCTATGGTTGGGTTTCACGACCTTAATGATCTTTAGTAGTTGCGGATGCTCGCTAGGGGTCCAATAATAAGTGCATATGATCCAACTAGATAAAGTTTGTTAGCTCATGCCTCTCCCTCATATAAAATTGCAAGAATGATTACCAGTACATGTTATCGATTGCCTAGGGACAAATGACTTTCTTTTTGAGAAAAGCTATCCACTTTTATTACCTTGTAATTTATTTGTAGTTTTACTATCGCAAGTACTCGTAGTTTTATTCTTGCAAAATAGTTTCATACTTGTGTTAGGTAAAGAAAACCTCAAGTGTGTCACTAAAAAAAATACACTTCCATGATAATACGTGTTGGTCACAGTAGGTCGCGTTTTTTATCATGCATGTACATCCATGACGATATTATGACAGAATCAAGATAGTCATACATGTGCTGTCGTAGAAATGCTCCATGGCATTACCAAAATTATCATCACAGAAGTGTCCACTTCCATGACGATAAATCGCGCGTCATAGAAGTGCTTTTGTCAAGGGCGACCAACACGTGGCATCCACCGTAACAGAACGCCTTTATGCTATCGGGTCGGGACTTGGATCCGATAACCCATTAAGAGCCTTACCAATGGGGATTTTCCACGTGTAAAATCAACATTGGCTGGACGAAACACATGTCGGCTCACCGTTGGGACAGATGTCATCCACTCATTGGACCCAAGGCGCCTATGATACGTCGACACATGGCACGGCCCAACAGAGGCCCCTTCCTATGAAAAGGCCGACCCATTTGACTTGGTCAAAAGGTGGCGGGCCGGCCCACGAAAAGCATGTTAACGGCCTGTACACGTATAGCCCATTTACAACCCGATAACCCAGGGCCCGTTACGCCCTATTCGAATTAGGCCCAATAGCGTCATCTAGGCCGTCCATTATGATCCCAGCCTGTTTTAACTTCCGGCCCATGTGTGGCCCATGAGTTCTTTCGTACCATATGAGGTCCTTTGTAACTCTTGGCCCATTAACGGCTCGTGGTGAAACTGGCCCGTAATGAACAGTGTATACTTTATACCCATTAACGGCCCATTATTCCACTTGGCTGTTTCCAGCCCATGTTATCTTTCGGCCTTCTCAGGGCCCAGTTATTATTGGGCTCATTTGCAGCATTCCGTTACTTATGGCCCGTTACTATCATTTTCTGCTTGTGGGCTAAATTCAGCCTGTCATTACAGTCGGCCCGTTTGTGGACTGTTAATACGTTGGGCCATTTTCATGTCAAAAAACCCATTGGCTGTTTTCATACAGTTATCAAATACGACTCGTTATGGTCCACGAATAGTACGACCCATGATTGGTGAAACGATGATACGCCCCGTAGAAGGCCCTGGGATCCTACGGCCCGTAGAAGGCCCATGGATCTTACGGCCCGTAGAAGGCCCATGGACCCTACGGCCCGTAGAAGGCCCATGGATCCTACGGCCCATACAAAGGCCAATGGATCCTATGACCATAGAAGGCCCATGGATCATACGGCTCGCAGGAGGCCCAGGGTTACAACAGTTTTGTGTGCTGCCATGATTATTTTGGCCTAGTTACCAAAAATAGGCTATTGTGGCCCCTAGAAAAATGCAGAAAAAGAACTGAAGTGACTACAAGAAAACAACTAAACAAGACCATGAGGAAAGAAATAAGCAAGCAATTAACGCTAGCCTATTACCACTATTACACATATTACATCCACTAGGCATCAAAGTTCGCCACTAGTGCAAATATAGGGAACAAATCAGCATATTACATACACTGGCCGTCAAAATTGGCCACCAGTGCAAATAAACGCGGCAGCAAAACAAGAGCATAACTGAAACACCTTTAGAAGAGCTCAAGAAACATTATCCTGGGTATCCACCATGCTGGCAATAAGCTTAGCAAGCTTATTAGCTTTGTTCTGTTTGGCGCTAAAATCTCCAACGCTTGCTGTTGCACCAGAAAGTATGCATCTGAATGCTCAAGGGACTTCTGCAGTCCTTCCGCTTTTTTCGCAGCATAGTTGATCGATGTCTTTCAGCTTGCAGTGGAGACTCAAGAAACCGAATTGATTCAGACAGTGAGTTTGAATAACTTGTGCAAGCGGTAGTGGCCAGTAACTCGAACACTAAACCAAGACAGGACTTTGGGGTTGTCTCACTGTCTTCAAGATAGTCTTCCTTAGCTGTTTTACCAGCTTTGTTGGATACCAACAAGGATGTGTCACTATCCTGAACCTTATATGCATTACTTCCTTTACCATTTCTTAATAATGCACTCTTCCCCAATATTCTGTCAGCATTCTAAAATAAGAAACAAGCAAACACATAACAGGTTTAGCATGTACTAGTATATGAAACTCATTCCGGTGAACCAGTTCATTAGTAAGGTGGACAGGATTAAACTACCAATTCTTCTATTGCCAAGTACTATTACATAATAAAAGCATCGAACAAACATATATCTATGTCCTATGGTCACTGCATTGTCTTGCCAAATCAAAATAGAGACACGGTTCAAATCATATTAGTTCAAGACAAAGCAGCAGTGAAAGAATACAAAGCATGGGAAACTACACGGCACAACAAGATTTCAGATGGGTACCACGGGTCTACATGTACAACAACACTATTGGCTCTGTTGTGATGCTAGTAATATGTATGATATGAGAAGTCAACTGTATACACAATTGAAATTGAAATCAATAGAGCTATTGATAAGAGCAAACATGTTAAAGAAACATGCGTGAACATACCTCCTGTGCCATTGGAGTTTCGGTTGGATCCTTCAATTTAAAAATAAGTTTGTATGAGTAAATATAGTGATACAAGAGCAAAGCAGTATGCATGATAGCAATCATAGTTAAAAAAGGCGCGCCTAGGCTCTAGGCATTGGCAAAACGCATTGCGCATAACTGCGCTTAATCTATGCATAACTGCACATAAGCATGCGCTTTGGTCAGTAAAATGCAAGGCGGTGGCAAAACGCACAATTAACGCCTAGCGCTTTTTTGAACTATGATAGCAATGGAATCTTAAATTAGAACAGTTGTTCTTCAGGTTTAGGCACTTGTTCTACATGAACAAAGTACAGTAAGACGCAAGAATATAGTACTTAAAAATAGAAAATGAGCTCATAGACCTTACCACATTCTTGGTTTGGGACCAGTACAGAACAAGGCGTTCCCAGTCATCGTCTAGTAAATGTGTCTCAGGAGAACGTAAGGGAATTTGATGAGTTTCTTTGCCGGTGAAGTACGTTTTCTTTAGGTAATTCCGATACTGCCACCAAGCATTCTTGAAGATAGTAGAGGTATTAGCACAGGTTAGCTCATCTTGAGGTTCCAAATCGGTCCTTCTCTATAGAGAAAAATGGGAAAATTTGTTGTATTATAACCATCATGGAGGTAGGATGTATGGGAAAAAGCAAAGTAATTGCCATGAGTAACATTACTTACACATAACTCCTGGACAAACACCTGCAACTGCCATTATCCTTCATCTTCAGTATAATATTTCCAAGATGGGAAGATACGCACATACGATTTAACAACATCAAATGCGATAGCTGTTAAACTACGACTAGCTGGTTGTGCTTCCTCCACAGGAATAGGCGTACTAACTGGTGGAGTTGGGGTTCGCCATGGTAGTAATGGCCCTTTGGGCACTGGAGCTGCCTTACTAACTGCTCTTGTTTGGGAGCTCTGTGGTGGAGATGTTGTTGTGTCAACAGGAACTGGGTTACTATCTGTTGGGGTTGGGGTTAGATAGGGTGAAGCTGGTTCTCTGTCCATCGTAGTAGGGGTACAATCTGCGAGAGTTTGGGTTATGTGTGGTAAGGCTGGTTCTTGTGCACGTACAACCGGGGTGCTATCTTCACCAAGAGGTAGCACTATTTTATTTCAAGACCGTGTTTTTAGTCCGCCGGATACTGGCATCACCTGCTCCAATTCAAATGGCTGATAAACAGGAAACATAGTTGAATGTACAGACATTGTATTGTCACGATCGGTTTTCCAATAAAAATATTTATTGAGAAACCAATCTTTTGAGTCCAGAATTGAGAGAAATCCTCCTCACTGGTAGACAATTTCTTGATACAATAAGCCAGTAGCATAAAATATATTACAGGGTTGAACTACGGTTGCTCAACCAAATTATTACAAGCACGCCAATAATTATACATAATGGCGGACATGACACAGTGGTGTGGAGACATACTACTGACTCGAGGATAGGGCAGTGGTGGGAAAACACAGCGGGGAGAGAAATACAAGACTCTAAGTCTATCATCTCATCGAGCGTCGAGGTGAGGCTCGATGAATTTATTTGGTAGCGGAAGCGGATATAAAACAGTGACCAAATCCAGGGTCGCACGAGACTGACTGGGACTCCTCTAAGTGTCGGACTCGCTATCGAACTCTTCATCTAGGAAATCGCCTTCGTCAGCATCTGGCCAAATCAACAAGCCACTGAGTACTTTGAAAGTACTCGCAAGACAGTTCGGACGTAAGATATAACAAATGCATGCATGGATGCAACATGAATAAATTCACCAATGTACATTCAAAATTATCATAACAAGGTAAGTAAAAGGGAAACGGCGGTAGTCCGCCTGAAATCCCAACAGAACATAAATAATTTCCGATCGGGTGTCTGAAGCGACGCCTCGAAAGGTGAACAAATAAATATAAAGAAAAAGATGCCACAGTCGGGCGTCTTAGCGACACCACATAAAGGGCTTAAAAAGAAATACCTCAGTCGGACGTCGGGGCGACGTCACAGAAAGGGCTTGAAAAGAAATGCCACAGTCGGACGTCGGGGCGACATCACAGAAAGGGCTTGAAAAGAAATGCCACAGTCGGACGTCGGGGCGACATCACAGAAAGGGCTTGAAAAGAAATGCCACAGTCGGACGTCGGGGCGACATCACAGAAAGGGCTTGAAAAGAAATGCCACAGTCGGACGTCGGGGGAACATCACAGAAAGGGCTTGAAAAGAAATTCCACAGTCGGACGTCGGGGCAACATCACAGAAAGGGCTTGAATTCACAGGTAAATAATACTCATAATAAACATTTAATTCATAAGAATAAATGGGTTAGTCCATCCATAGGAATATCATTTCCGGAATTAGCACTCATGCGAAACACCGGAGTCTCTGTCATCAACACTATCATTGTTAGGACAAGATAATACGAATTTGGACATGGGATATATGACGTGGAGGGATATATGACTCTGCAGAGTTTGTACAAAATTATTCCCACAGCCAACGGATTTCCGTAGTCACGAAGGACTAGTTCCGTTTACGGTATTTCAGAAGAAAACACAGCTAACCAGTACACACCCATCCTTACCTCTCGATGCTAGGAATCACCCTAGACATCGTCCAAGAAAAACTTTTGAGATGGGGAGATCACAATCTCGAATAGCATGGGATCAAATTTATATACGCGCGCTCTAAGGGGTGCCCCCCTCTCGGTCCCAACCGGAAACACCCATGCCCCCTGACCGGATGACTGGCTTTAATCCAGGGCCATGGAACCATCATCACGGCCTCTCCTCTTTGGTGTGTACCATGAAAGCGGTTTGCAACTTACTAAACCATATTCCTTGCGGAAAACATGTGGTAGTACATGGAAGGAAATGAGAGGTACTGGACCGATACGGTTTGACATTGAAGTCACATAGTCTGGCGTAATACTGGCATGCTACAACACTGCCATCTTACCCATCCTCATGCCAACACATGGCCATTCATATTCACATTCATCCACGTATGGATCATCGAACTCACTTACCTCATTATCACATAAAATAACGTTCATCGATATGCTTCTCAACATGCCATGAAACTAACTAAATGCAAAACATGCCAAGACACTCATCATATCAAAAGTTCAAACATGCTTGCCTGGTTCAGAGTAGTCGGAGCCTAGCTCGGTGAATTTCGCGGCTCCGTCACCTCCTTCGGTATCTACGGTATAAAGAGAATATATGCGCTATCGTAAATACCAAGGAGTGCACAGAAAGTACTTCAAATAATTTTCAAATAAATCTAATAAAAAACTAGACAAAATTTTAAAGAGAATGGAAGAAGAATCAATCAAAAATACTTTTCTGTTTAAAAGTTATAAGTGTTTTTGTCCAGGGACTCATTTGTAATGAAACAGAAGATTTCCAGGGGCTAGCTTATAAAAACAGAAAGCGCTTCGGTAGCGACTATGCCAGCCCAGAGGAAAGACGTATTTGCCCGAAGGCGCTTCCAGAAAACGGTTCGATAGAAAGGGCAGAGAGGCTGACGGTGGGGTCCCACTCGTCAGGTTCAAATGTTCAAACGGGGCGGCAGAGTTCACCGGTGCCCGAGAGCCGCGGTGGTCGCCGGCGGCGATCCACGGCGAGGCAGAGAGATCGGAGGGTACCTCCGTGCTCAGGGCACCCTTCCGTGTCGGTTGATGGTGGTGGAGGTGGTCGGCGAGCACCACGTCGACGGCGAGCTTTGCTCCGGCGGACGGCGGCTCGGGTGGTCGAGGGGCTCGTCGGAGAGGGCTGCAAGGGTTAAATTGAAGAGGGGGTTATGCTCCTGGTAGCTAGAGAGGGTAACGAACGGGGTTTGGGCGCCGGAGACGGCCTCACCGGAGCAAATTGAGGTGGCGGCCGAGGCGGATCGGGGCGGCCGGAGTTGAGGGGGAAGACCTGCTCGGGGTCCCCCTAGTGGCCTGGCGGGGTGTTGGTGAGGAGTGGTGATGCTGCGTGCACGAGAGTGAGCTCGGGGCCCCTTTATATAGGCGGTCCGAGGCGGTTGCCGTGAACGGGGATCACCGGCGAGTGATTACGGTGGCGCAGTGCTCGGTCGGGGTGGTTAGGGGGTCGAGCGTCATCACGGAGGTTCAATGGGTCCGTTTTGGTGCTAAACTGGCTGGGGTTTGGGTGTTAAGGGCGAGCTCGACGGAACGGGGATGGCGCGGGCCCGTCGGCGGCGGAGAGCGCGTCCCGTGCTTGCCGGCCACGGTGGCTGTGCCACGGGCGTACGCTGGCGTGCATGAGGCCACGCGGAGAGCCAGGGGGCTTTGGGCGGCGCTGAACAGCGTTCTGCCGTGGTGTGTCTCCTGTCGGCCGCCACGGGAGGTCCCGACGCTGCAGAAGACGCCGGTGAGGGCGGGCCAGCGCGCTACCGACGCCAGGAAGGATCCACGCACGCGTGTGAAGCTTCGGACAAGAGGAAGAGGCGGCGAGGAACGTGCCAAGGGCACTGTGGCCGCGTGACTGAAACTGACGGACGAAGACGACACTGAAGACTGAACTTACTGAATTTGCAAAGGAACAGTGTAGCTCAGGTGTTCGACAGAATGCTCCAGGCATGTAGGGATTTTTCCATGAGCTGAAACTTGGTGGAGTGGCTTCTCATTGCTCAAATAGGTTGCCTGAATTTTGGTGGAATTTTTGGGGGAGTGTAGATATGAATTTCATCAAATTTGGCAAATCTGGTCCAAACTTGCAGAGACTGAATTTTGAAAAATTTGAAAAGAGAAGGAGTGGATCAAGATGGTTCTGAGTTGTGGGTACAAAGGACTATCCAGGGGAGTTGGTGTGAGGTCAAAACTCAAATGAAAAATAGTACTTGCTTTGAAAATCACTAAGGCTCCAAATAATTTTCAGAATTGATTTGAGAGGGAAAATAATTAGAATAAAATCCAAAACTTGGTTGGATTAGTTGGGACAGAGAACTTGGGTTGATCACAAGGTGTAGGGGAGGTTTTGGAGGGGTTTTATCACATGGGCAAGAATGCCAAGTCAAGGATGGTTCCAAGATGTGAAATTCCCCAAATTTTCATAGAGCTTCATTTTAAAAGAAAAAAAATTTAAACTCCCAAAAATAAATTTTGAGAGGGAACCAACAGAGAAGAAGTTTCAAAAGATCAAACACTAAGGTTTGAAAAATAAAATCCTTGCCAAGGCAAAGGAAGTTTTTAAGTGGAAGGTTTTTCTGAAAAAGAAAAATTTTAAAACAAGGCCTTTCCTCAAAAACCACAAAATTTTTGATAAAAACCAAATAAAAAATTTTAGAGTGTCACAACACCTACCCCCTTAGGAAAAATCTCGTCCCCGAGATTTCAGCTGATCCTTAAATAGGTGTGGATGCTCAGTCCGAAGAAAATCCTCGCTTTCCCAAGTTGCTTCACTGTCGGTGTGATTGCTCCACTGGACTTTGAAAAACTTGATGGTCTTCTGTCGGGTCCTCCTTTCAGATTCCTCTAATATTCTTACGGGACGTTCTCGATAAGTGAGGTCTGGCTGCACATCAATGTTTTCATGGGATACTTGTTTCTCTGGGTTGCGTACGTACTTCCTCAATTGCGAGACATGGAACAAGTCGTGGATATCGGATAATTCTTCGGGTAAGTGTAGCTGGTAGGCTACAGTGCCTCTTCGTGCCACTATGCAAAATGGTCCAATGATCTTGGTGCTAACTTTCCTTTAATCTTAAATCGTTGCAATCCTCTCATAGGGGATACTCTCAGGTATACGAACTCACCGGGTTCGAAGCTGACCCTACGATGTTTCTGATCATAATAACTCTTTTGTCGACTTTGAGCGGTCTTAAGTCGGTCTCTGATTAGCTTGACCTTTTCCTCGGCTTCTCTGAGCATGTCTGGTCCGAAGATGCGGCTGTCTCCGGTCTCTGACCAATTTAACGGGGTACGACATCTCCGTCCGTACAAAGCCTCAAATGGTGCCATTTGTAGGCTGGCCTGGTAGCTATTGTTATACGCGAACTCGGCGTACGGCAGGCTTTCTTCCCAACTGGTTCCATTTGTGAGGACACATGCTCTCAGCATGTCTTCTAAAATTTGGTTTACGCGTTCAGTTTGTCCATCAGTCTGTGGATGGTATGCGGTACTGAAGGCTAGTTGGGTTCCCAGAGCCTGTTGTAAATGCTCCCAAAATCTTGAGACGAACTGAGTGCCTCTGTCAGATATTATAGTCTTCGGGACACCATGCAGACAAACTATGCGGGAAAGATAAATCCTGGCAAGCCTCTGAGTGGTGTAGGTTGTCTTCACTGGAATAAAGTGTGCCACTTTGGTCAACCTGTCAGTGATGACCCATATGGCATCATTCCCGTGTCGTGACCGAGGTAGTCCGACAATAAAATCCATCCCTATTTCATCCCATTTCCACTCAGGTATTTTGTTAGGTTGCAGTAGTCCGGCTGGTCTCTGATGTTCAGCTTTTATGCGTTGACATGAGTCGCAACATGCAATGAAGGCGGCTATGTCCCTCTTCATACCGTGCCACCAAAATCTTTCCTGAATATCCTTATACATTTTGGTTCCTCCAGGGTGGATCGAATATGGAGTGGTGTGTGCTTCAGCTAAAACTTGCTGTTTAAGGTCTTCTATGTTTGGCACGCATAGCCTTTCTCCGTACCATAATATTCCTTCATAGTCTATGACAAATTCCGAGGCTTTGCCCATACTCAACTTTCTTTTAATTCCTTCAATGCTGGGGTGACCGGGCTGAGCTTCTTTAATTTTCTCCACAAGGTTGGGTTGTATTACCAAGTTTGATATGGTGCCTTCTGCTACCATTATCAAGTTGAGCTTGGCAAATTCTTGATGGAATTCGGCCCTCAAGCTGTGCAGATAGTTCCCGTCGGAGCTGGGGTTCCGACTCAGGGCATCGGCCACTACATTTGCTTTCCCTGGATGGTAATGGATCCCAACATCATAATCCTTTACCAATTCCAACCAGCGTCGTTGCCGTAAATTTAGTTCTGGCTGCATGAAAATATATTTGAGACTTTTGTGGTCCGTATATATTTCACATCGATTCCCAAGTAAGAAATGCCTCCATTCCTTGAGTGCATGAATAACTGCTGCCATTTCTAAGTCATGAGTGGGATAATTTTCCTCATGCTTGCGAAGTTGCCTTGAAGCATAGGCGACAACCTTGCCTTCTTGCATCAACACGCATCCGAGACCCTTTCTGGACGCGTCACAATATACCTCAAAATTCTTGTGTATGTCGGGTACAATTAATACCGGTGCTGTTGTTAACTTCCGCTTTAGCTCTTGGAAAATTTTCTCGCAGGCTTTTGTCCACTCAAACTTCTTATCTTTCTTGAGCAATTGCGTCATAGGCTTGGCTATGGTGGAAAATCCTTCAATAAATCTGCGGTAATATCCTGCCATTCCCAAGAAACTCCGTATGTCCGTTACGCTGGCCGGTGACTTCCAGTCAAGTACGGCCTTGACTTTCACTGGGTCCACTGCGATACCGTCTTGGGTCAGTACGTGGCCTAGAAAGCCTACTTGTCTTAGCCAAAATTCGCACTTGCTGAACTTGGCATACAATTTGTGTTTTCTTAGCTCTCCTAGCACAATCCTGAGATGTTCTGCGTGCTCTTCTGGTGTCTTGGAGTATACCAGAATATCGTCGATGAATACCACGACGAACTTGTCCATAAACTTCATAAATACTTTGTTCATGAGGTGAACAAAATATGCTGGGGCGTTAGTTAATCCAAATGGCATCACTGTGAACTCGTACAGTCCATATCTGGAGGTGAAGGCCGTTTTGGGGATATCTTCCGTTCGTACCTTCAATTGATGGTATCCTGACCTTAAGTCAATTTTTGAGAATACCTTGGCCTGAGCGAGTTGATCAAATAAATCATTTATCCTTGGCATCGGGTATTTGTTTTTGACTGTGACCATGTTAAGTGCTCGATAGTCAATACACAATCTCAGCATTCCATCCTTCTTTTTGGCAAATAAAATTGGTGACCCCCAAGGTGAGGAGCTGGCTCGAATGTATCCTTTTTCCAGTAATTCCTTTATTTGCTTCTTCAACTCGACCAACTCGGATGGTGCCATTCTGTATGGTTTCTTGTATATGGGAGCGGTTCCTGGCGCTAGCTCAATGCGGAATTCTATTTCTCTGTCTGGTGGCATGCCTGGCAGCTCTTCAGGGAATACATCTGGAAATTCACACACTACTGGAACCTTGTTTAGGTCAGAAACGTCCACCTTATTTAATCTCGGTTGCCGGGGTCTTTTTCCTTCCTTGGCGGATACTCTTATTGTCTTCCCTTGGTGGTGTGTGAGAATCACGGTCCTGTTGAAACAGTCGATGAAACCTTTATTGGTGGTTAGCAAATCCATCCCTAGGATGACATCCAGTCCTTTATTTTCCAATACAATGAGGTTTGCGTGAAACTCCAATCCTTCGAACTCAATGACCACATTCTGACAGTAATCCTGAGAAATTTGCTGAATCCCAGGGGACTTGATGATCATGGATTTCTCCAAAGGAAGTATCGAAAAATTATTTTGCAAAGCAAAACTTTTCGAAATGAAAGAGTGAGAAGCTCCAGAATCAAACAAAACCATTGCAGGTATTGTGTTGACAGGAAATGTACCGAGTACGATATCCAGAGCATTTTGTGCCTCCTCTTTGGTTACGTGGTTCAGATGACCCTTCCTGTGGTTATTGTTGGGATTGAAATTGTTTCGCTTGGGTGCTGAATTATTGCCGCCGTTGTTCGGCTTTGGGGTTGAACTCCTTGGCTTGGGGCACTGTTTGGCATAGTGCCCTTCTTCTCCACAAGCGTAACAAGTAACGCCGGGGCGATAGCTGAATTCCTTGTCCCTTGCATGAAATTTTTTGATTGGGCGTGAGGCATTGGATGAGAATTTGTGTGTCCCACCCTTTTGAAAATCTATCTTGCTTCGGTGATTGCGAGCGTGATTAGGCTGGTCCCTTTTTCGCTTGCGGATATCTTCCAGACTGCGTCTCTCATTTTCCAGAGTAATGGCTTTGTCCACCAGTGTTTTAAAATCAGGAAAAGTGTGCACGACCAGTTGGCATTTAAGTGCGGGCGCCAGACCGTCAAGGAATTTCTCCATCTTCTTGATTTCAGTCATACGTTCCTCATTGGCGTAGCGGGATAATAGGGTAAATTGACTGTTGTAATCTGACACTGTCATGTTCCTTTGTTTGAGGTCATCGAATTCTCTCTTCTTGATTTTCATAATACTCTTAGGAATATGTGCACCACGGAAACCTTCCTTGAAATCATCCCAGGTTATGTTATTTTCGTTGGGATGCATGTGCAGAAAATTCTCCCACCACGATGCGGCTGCTCCTGTGAGATAGTGTGGAGCATATAGTACTTTCTCGAGATCTGAACACTTTGCAATAATTAATTTCCTCTCCATATCTCGAAGCCAGTCCTCGGCTTCAAGAGGCTTGTCAGTATGAGAAAATGTTTGAGGACGTGTCTTCTGTAGCTCAGATAACTTGGAATGCTGCTGATACTGTCCATGATGATTCCCCATGTTGATGACTTGGTTCATCATCTCGCGATGTTGTTGCTGACTCTGCTCATAAAGGCGGCACATTTGTGAAAGTGCCGATTCACTGCCCTGTTGGCTTGACTGTCCCTGAGTGAACTCGTTGTTGGGTTGAGCATCATAAATTTCCTCTGGCGGAGTTGGCATGGAACGTGTCCAAGGACGAGACATTTTTCACTCTGAGGATATATTTTTTTGTAAAACTCATAAGAAAAGCGGAAAGAGTCGCAAAACAAAACCATAAATGCATAAAGCTGGCAGATAGAATTAAATAACTCGGCTTACTTAAGAAAAACAAATCGACTTGCGCACGGAGAGGGACTGATCATTACATATCTTACACGCGGGCGGTAATTATACAATACATCACTCAGGATATGCGTACATAATCCTGACATGTTATTTAGGCTAGTGCACTTCTCCAGATCCTACATGATGCGCAAACAGGCTACTTCTCACAACCTATGTACATATCTTACAAAGCGGTACCATACACGTCAGCTAAGCGTACTCAGGCGGAGATGTTGACGACCTCCTTTGCCCTGCCGAGGGCGAGGCGTAGCGAGGTTGGGGACTCGACTTCCTCCTCGCTAATGGGCTCCATACGTGTAGTGTTGCGTAGAGCGGACGGAGCGGTTGCTAGGGGCGGAGCAACACGTACAGGAGTGGGCGCGAAGGGTGGTGCAGTGCGTGCTGAAGTGGGTGCAATTACTTGGTTGAATTCTTCGGTACAAGGCAGGCGACGAGCAGGCGTAAAAGATGCTGATGACGAGACAAAAGTCAGTGGCGGTGCGATGGGTAGGAGCTCCCTCCTGTTGGAGGCACAGCCATGGACTGAGTCCATGCGGGTAGCTACGAAGTCGTCCACCAGGTTGTCGAAGGCTGCCTCCAAGGCCCGGAGATACTCAATGAGCATCTCAAAAGCCTCGTCTCGTTCTCCTCTGGGGCAGGAGTATGCGTAGTGACAGGTGTAAGGCACATGGCACGGAAGATAACGGTAACGACGAGTCTTCATCATGGGAAGGACATCCCTGAGACGAGCTATCGCCTCGCGGGCTGCCATCTGCATAGCATGCCTCTCCGTAGGCATGGCTCTTCCCACGAACCGGAAGCGGCGTAACTCACCACGCCCTCCCTTTAACTGCACTGCGGCCTGGTGCATGGTCAGACTGTCGTTGACTCGGTGCTGGCAGAGTGTGAAGACTGGGCGTACGGATGGCCCCATCGCTACCCGAACGATGAAAGAAAGAAGCTTGACGAACCCATCGGGCACGTTGGCGAAGGTCTAAGACTCGCAGTTGTTGTCGGCCATCTACAAAAGTAGGCAAAAATTCTGCATGGTCAGATCATAAATTTATGCTGACTGACAGAAAATGACTACAATTGCAAAAATTTAAATTAGCTCTATCATGCTAATAACTAATTAGCGATCGCACCTAGTGGCTTCCTACAGTCAGCCTGGCTCTGGTACCAAGCTTGTCACGACCGGTTTTCCAATAAAAATATTTATTGAGAAACCAATCTTTTGAGTCCAGTATGAGAGAAATCCTCCCCACTGGTAGACAATTTCTTGATACAATAAGCCAGTAGCATAAAATATATTACAGGGTTGAACTACGGTTGCTCAACCAAATTATTACAAGCACGCCAATAATTATACATAATGGCGGACATGACACAGTGGTGTGGAGACATACTACTGACTCGAGGATAGGGCAGTAGTGGAAAAACACAGCGGGGAGAGAAATACAAGACTCTAAGTCTATCATCTCATCGAGCGTCGAGGTGAGGCTCGATGAATTTATTTGGTAGCGGAAGCGGATATAAAACAGTGACCAAATCCAGGGTCGAACGAGACTGACTGGGACTCCTCTAACTGTCGGACTCGCTATCGAACTCTTCATCCAGGAAATCGCCTTCGTCAGCATCTGGCCAAATCAACAAGCCAGTGAGTACTTTGAAAGTACTCGCAAGACAGTCCGGACGTAAGATATAACAAATGCATGCATGGATGCAACATGAATAAATTCACCAATGTACATTCAAAATTATCATAACAAGGTAAGTAAAAGGGAAACGGCGGTAGTCCACCTGAAATCCCAACAGAACATAAATAATTTCCGATCGGGTGTCTGAAGCGACGCCTCGAAAGGTGAACAAATAAATATAAAGAAAAAGATGCCACAGTCGGGCGTCTTAGCGACAACACATAAAGGGCTTAAAAAGAAATACCTCAGTCGGACGTCAGGGCGACGTCACAGAAAGGGCTTGAAAAGAAATGCCACAGTCGGACGTCGGGGCGACATCACAGAAAGGGCTTGAAAAGAAATGCCACAGTCGGACGTCGGGGCGACATCACAGAAAGGACTTGAAAAGAAATGCCACAGTCGGACGTCGGGGCGACATCACAGAAAGGGCTTG
>NC_041387.1:200490487-200526083 GCF_002162155.2 Triticum dicoccoides | reverse complement strand
GGGTGTCTGAAGCGACGCCCCGAAAGGTGAACAAATAAATATAAAGAAAAAGATGCCACAGTCGGGCGTCTTAGCGACACCACATAAAGGGCTTAAAAAGAAATACCTCAGTCGGACGTCGGGGCGACGTCACAGAAAGGGCTTGAAAAGAAATGCCACAGTCGGACGTCGGGGCGACATCACAGAAAGGACTTGAAAAGAAATGCCACAGTCGGACGTCGGGGCGACATCACAGAAAGGGCTTGAAAAGAAATGCCACAGTCGGACGTCGGGGCGACATCACAGAAAGGGCTTGAAAAGAAATGCCACAGTCGGACGTCCGGGCGACATCACAGAAAGGGCATGAAAAGAAATGCCACAGTCGGACGTTGGGCGACATCACAGAAAGGGCTTGAATTCACAGGTAAATAATACTCATAATAAACATTTAATTCATAAGAATAAATGGGTTAGTCCATCCACAGGAATATCATTTCCGGAATTAGCACTCATGCGAAACATCGGAGTCTCTGTCATCAACACTGTCATTGTTAGGACAAGATAATACGAATTTGGACATGGGATAGATGACGTGGAGGGATATATGACTCTGCAGAGTTTGTACAAAATTATTCCCACAGCCAACGGATTTCCGTAGTCACGAAGGACTAGTTCCGTTTACGGTATTTCGGAAGAAAACACAGCTAACCAGTACACACCCATCCTTACCTCTCGATGCTAGGAATCACCCTAGACATCGTCCAAGAAAAACTTTTGAGACGGGGAGATCACAATCTCGAATAGCATGGGATCAAATTTATATACGCGCGCTCTAAGGGGTGCCCCCCTCTCGGTCCCAACCGGAAACACCCATGCCCCCTGACCGGATGGCTGGCTTTAATCCAGGGCCATGGAACCATCATCACGGCCTCTCCTCTTTGGTGTGTACCATGAAAGCGGTTTGCAACTTACTAAACCATATTCCTTGCGGAAAACATGTGGTAGTACATGGAAGGAAATGAGAGGTACTGGACCGATACGGTTTGACACTGAAGTCACATAGTCTGGCGTAAGACTGGCATACTACAACACTGCCATCTTACCCATCCTCATGCCAACACATGGCCATTCATATTCACATTCATCTACGTATGGATCATCGAACTCACTTACCTCATTATCACATAAAATAACGTTCATCGATATGCTTCTCAACATGCCATGAAACTAACTAAATGCAAAACATGCCAAGACACTCATCATATCAAAAGTTCAAACATGCTTGCCTGGTTCAGAGTAGTCGGAGCCTAGCTCGGTGAATTTCGCGGCTCCATCACCTCCTTCGGTATCTACGGTATAAAGAGAATATATGCGCTATCGTAAATACCAAGGAGTGCACAAAAAGTACTTCAAATAATTTTCAAATAAATCTGATAAAAAACTAGACAAAATTTTAAAGAGAACAAAAGAAGAATCAATCAAAAATACTATTCTGTTTAAAAGTTATAAGGGTTTTTGTCCAGGGACTCATCTGTAATGAAACGGAAGATTTCCAGGGGCTAGCTTATAAAAACAGAAAGCGCTTCGGTAGCGACTACGCCAGCCCAGAGGAAAGACGTATTTGCCCGAAGGCGCTTCCAGAAAACGGTTCGATAGAAAGGGCAGAGAGGCTGACGGTGGGGTCCCACTCGTCAGGTTCAAATGTTCAAACGGGGCGGCAGAGTTCGCCGGTGCCCGAGAGCCGCGGTGGTCGCCGGCGGCAATCCACGGCGAGGCAGAGAGATCGGAGGGTACCTCCGTGCTCAGGGCACCCTTCCGCGTCGGTTGATGGTGGTGGAGGCGGTCGGCGAGCACCACGTCGACGGCGAGCTTTGCTCCGGCGGACGGCGGCTCGGGTGGTCGAGGGGCTCGTCGGAGAGGGCTGCAAGGGTTAAATTGAAGAGGGGGTTATGCTCCTGGTAGCTAGAGAGGGTAACGAACGGGGTTTGGGCGCCGAAGACGGCCTCACCGGAGCGAATCGAGGTGGCGGCCGAGGCGGATCGGGGCGGCCGGAGTTGAGGGGGAAGACCTCCTCGGGGTCCCCCTAGTGGCCTGGCGGGGTGTTGGTGAGGAGTGGTGATGCTGCGTGCACGAGAGTTAGCTCGGGGCCCCTTTATATAGGCGGTCCGAGGCGGTTGCCGTGAACGGGGATCACCGGCGAGTGATTACGGTGGCGCAGTGCTCGGTCGGGGTGGTTAGGGGGTCGAGCGTCATCACGGAGGTTCAATGGGTCCGTTTTGGTGCTAAACTGGCCGGGGTTTGGGTGTTAAGGGCGAGCTCGACGGAACGGGGATGGCGCGGGCCCGTCGGCGGCGGAGAGCGCGTCCCGTGCTTGCCGGCCACGGTGGCTGTGCCACGGGCGTGCGCTGGCGTGCATGAGGCCACGCGGAGAGCCAGGGGGCTTTGGGCGGCGCTGAACGGTGTTCTGCCGTGGTGTGTCTCCTGTCGGCCGCCACGGGAGGTCCCGACGCTGCAGAAGACGCCGGCGAGGGCGGGCCAGCGCGCTACCGACGCCAGGAAGGCTCCACGCACGCGTGTGAAGCTTCGGACAAGAGGAAAAGGCGGCGAGGAACGTGCCAAGGGCACTGTGGCCGCGTGACTGAAACTGACGGACGAAGACGACACTGAAGACTGAACTTACTGAATTTGCAAAGGAACAGTGTAGCTCAGGTGTTCGACAGAATGCTCCAAGCATGTAGGGATTTTTCCATGAGCTGAAACTTGGTGGAGTGGCTTCTCATTGCTCAAATAGGTTGCCTGAATTTTGGTTGAATTTTTGGGGGAGTGTAGATATGAATTTCATCAAATTTGGCAAATCTGGTCCAAACTTGCAGAGACTGAATTTTGAAAAATTTGAAAAGAGAAGGAGTGGATCAAGATGGTTCTGAGTTGTGGGTACAAAGGACTATCTAGGGGAGTTGGTGTGAGGTCAAAACTCAAATGAAAAAGAGTACTTGCTTTGAAAATCACTAAGGCTCCAAATAATTTTCAGAATTGATTTGAGAGGGAAAATAATTAGAATAAAATCTAAAACTTGTTTGGATTAGTTGGGACAGAGAACTTGGGTTGATCACAAGGTGTAGGGGAGGTTTTGGAGGGGTTTTATCACATGGGCAAGAATGCCAAGTCAAGGATGGTTCCAAGATGTGAAATTCCCCAAATTTTCATAGAGCTTCATTTTAAAAGAAAAAAAATTTAAACTCCCAAAAATAAATTTTGAGAGGGAACCAACAGAGAAGAAGTTTCAAAGATCAAACACTAAGGTTTGAAAAATAAAATCCTTGCCAAGGCAAAGGAAGTTTTTAAGTGGAAGGTTTTTCTGAAAAAGAAAAATTTTAAAACAAGGCCTTTCCTCAAAAACCACAAAATTTTTGATAAAAACCAAATAAAAAATTTTAGAGTGTCACATGTATGACAGACAAATGCAATAGATAGTGTGGAAAAAATGCATGGAATAGTTGACATGTATATTGTTTAACTAAAATGGATACCATGACATAATTTCACATATATGATGTCTATCTAAACTGGATAGCATAGCATAACATAATTCAAAGATATGATGAATAACTGAACAAGATCGCACGACATAATTCACCTACATGGTATCTAAGTAATCAGGATGGCATCATTTAATTCACATATGTGATTTATATGCTAAACAGAGGGCATTCGATATGATGTCTGAACTAAGAACATGGTGTTGAATATTGTGTATATGATGTCTAGACTATGCAATGCAAGACACCATATGCATGATATGAGCAGTATAACTGTGCCAAGTTTGAGAATACACCTCGGTGGGGGAATAGGACTGGTCATCTATCTCTGAATCCATCTCTAAGGAGCTATCGGGACCCAACGAGAGATCTGCTTCGACAGGTAGCAATGTCTGCTCTGAAGGTCTTGTTTTCACTCCAGATTTTTCCTTCTCCCACCCAAATGGTTGATTCAGTGGAAGAGTAGTTTAATGTACAAACATTGTCGACAAATGGAAATGTAATGAAGAAAAGGATGGGCAAGATATCATTCAAATATATGATGCCTAGTTAAACAGGATGTCATTGCACATTTCACATATATTATTGCTGGCTAAAAGACATGAGACTGCATAATTCCCATATATGATATAGAAACTAAACAGGTGGCATTACAGAACATGTCTAAACTAAGCAGATGACATATATGATGTCAAAAGTAGGCACTGCAAGGCAACATATGCATGATATGACTAACATCGTCATGCCAAGGTAGAGCAAACACCTTGGGGGTAAATAGGAGTGGTCAGCAGTGTTTGAATCCGCCTGAGAACAGGTATCTTCCTCTGGATTACAATCTGGAGACGGGTGGGTAGGGTTTGCCATTGAACCCACCATGGAGTGATGTCTGCATGACATTGTGTTGCCGCGCAAAACTCTTCTCTTTTTATCTACATGTTCAGCATGACTGTATACAATATCTGACATGCATACGAAAAAAATATGGTGAGATTATGTAAGGAGAGCATGCAGAAATTTAGAGTGACAATTAATTTAATTTAATAGAAAGACCCGGCTAATAGGAGGCTGATGATTGGTTTAATTTAATGATAGCAGGCTGATGATTGCTTTAATTTAATAGAAAGAAAGATGATGATTGCTTTACTATTTGTTGCCCACCCAAAATGACCAACATAGGCGTACCCTAGGTGAACCAGATATTAGACAGACATACTATTCATTGCTGGCTCGATATGTGCCCCACAACAAATTTAGGACTCAAGTTTGAACATTAATTTGGACCTGACTTGGGAGTCCAAGAGCTGATTAGGATGATAAAGTAGCAGGTAACTTTAAGCAATGCATAACATAAGCAGAAACAAAAGAGTGCGACCTCTCTTGTGGACCCGTGTACTCCTCAGATTCATCTGCTGAGTTGATGATGGTGATGCCGTTGCGGTGGGTGACGGCGGCAGGGAAGGAGATCTGAGGTGGCGAAAGACAGTCAAGAGTCATGATGTCTGGTTTGGTGGATGCTTCTGTCGATGGAGCAACTCAGGTGAGGTGGACGACGTCGCAGCAGGAGCAGGACAAACCACACAAAGTTCCATTCGACACCTACCTGTAACTGAAGTAATTCTATAAGGGCTCAGCTTGCATGATTCTAAAAACGCAGGGATAGGAAAAACACCAGAATAGGATAGGAATGCACATGGTAAACAGAGCATTTGTAAACACATGATTTTTTTCAACTTGGGTGTTTGGTTTACAGGAATTGGAAGAGCAGAGGAATACAAAGAAACATGGCCAAAATAAAGTGAAACCATATGAAAGCGTGTACAGTTAGAATATTATTCTGCCACTAATGCCCTTGGTCTTGTTTTCATGCATAGGATTTTGAAAAGTAGGTCCAGGTGGATGTTTTGCTTCATTCCTTTCAACAAAATGCATGAATAATTGAACAGTAGAGTGCCATTGGAAAATTCCCTATTGCTATGTTTTTCCGTTGAACCAAAAGAGCCCTAATGGATCAACACGAATGTATAGTAATAAGCGATGCAACAAGTGTACAACCTCTTTGTCATAGCTGTGTTGACCTCAGCATCATTGGGTTGGTCGCTGAAGCAGTTGAGGCAAAGGTGGCTGTCAGAGGTGTGGAGGAAGATCTGAGGAATCTGTAGACGGCGTCCAGGGCACTGCTCTATTGTGATGGATCGTTCTGTCGTTGGAGCAGCTCCGGTGATCCATAAGACGTCAAGGGTGAAGCAGCATAAGACAAACATCGTCAATCTCAAGTGGGATTCTAATAGCATCTCCAATAGATGATGTAAAATAGATGTAAAATTGACATCACCAAAAACCACCTGACTACAATAGATGAGGTAAAAACTGTTGACTCTGAACTTAACTATCGAAACTGAAATTTACTTGGAATCTGAATGCTACTCTCGAAACTGAACACAATGGTAGTAGAGAGGCACTTGACATGTAGTTTAGGGACGGCCTACAGTTCATCTTCAACCTGCACCCCCCTGAGTCGCCAGCCACCACCGGCCGAACCTCCAGCCCCAGCGCCGCCTCGCCGCCCCGAAACAACTCCCCACCGCCGCCCCGGCCAGCCCTGTAGGCCCCTCGCCCCCACCCTGAACCCTAAGATAGATGGTGGGATACCTCTCCGGCGATCCCCCGTCCCCGCTGCGGGTGGTTCTTCCTTAACTCCGGTGAGCCCCCCAACCCCTGAAAATTGACTGACCCAAAAGTCGATTCAGTCGACTGAAGTGTGACTTAATCGGAGCAGAGCAGCAGCACGAGCGAGGGGGAGAGCAGCAGTAGCAGCTGGTTGAGCGAGTGATCGAGCGAGAGCCGAAGCAGCAGCAGCAGCGCGAGCGAGCGAGCAAGAGCCAGAGCAGCAGCAGCAGATCCGGCTGGTATGGACGCCGCCGCCAAAGGGGCCTCACACTGGGGGAGAGCACCATGGAGATGTTGCCCGCGGCGCCGGCTTCAAGGTAGCCGCTACATGGGGTGTGGGATGGAGAACCGTCGGCGCCGGGAGGTTGAGTTAAGGAGAAGGTGCGATGTGATGAGTGTACAACCTCTTTGGTGGCGTCGAGTAGGCCTCGACTTCGTCCAAGGACTCGGTGAGGATGCTGCGGTTCCGGTGGAGCAGGTTAATGCGGTGTTGTGGGGATGGAGCAGCCGCGATAGACGAGGCGATCGTCGGAGAAGCTCCTTGGAGGTGGAGGACGGGGCGGCTGAACCGGCAGGACCACGAGATGGACGATGGATCCTCATCCAGGGAGGTGGACGAGGGACGTCGAGCTGTTGCGATGGACGACATCGTCGGGGAAGATGCTCCGGCTGGGCAGCGGTGAGGTGGCGAACGGAGGAGGGTGGGTTTTCATGGCTGGAGCGGAGAGGTTATGGCGGCCTGGGATTTCGAATGGCGAAAAGGGGGCGATGGGAGCGGGTGAAGCATGACTTAGGGACGCGCTTGTCCAAAATGTAGGGTGTGTTACAAAAGCACCCCCCACCGACATGAATTAGCGGTCCTTTCGGCTCAGGGTTAGAAGGGGATTTCGCGTGTCGAGATTTGGCAGCTGGAGGGAGTTTTCTCGCGCGTTGTAATTTCGGGATAGCAAGGCACGGGTTGTGAAGGCGCCAGTTTTGGGAGCACGATATCTGAATTTTCGGGACATAACAAGACGCGGGTTGAATTTTATGGACAATCCTAACGTGTAGTAATATTATACTTGTACGTACCAAATCATTTCGCACTTCCCTCAACCAAAAAGAAAACGAAAAAAATAAAACTATTCACACCACACAAACAGAGAGTCTTGCCTCGTTTTACTATACAAATGCTATTCAAAGGTACTCCCTCCTTCCATCTATATAGGGCCTAATGCGTTTTTCGATGCTAACTTTGACCAAATATTAGAGCAATAATATATGACATGCAACTTACACAAAGCACACCGTTAAATTCGTTTGTGAAAGGTTCTTTCAATGATATAATTTTCACATTGTGCATGTCATGTACTATTAATCTTGTAAATAGTCAATGGCGGTCTTAAAAATCTCATTACGCCCTATATAGATGGAAGGAGGGAGTATGAATCCATGTTATGTCCGATTAAATTTTTTCGCTTGCTGTATAATGCATGTAACCTACTCATACCAACATTTTAGTGCAATCCAAATGTCTATACTACCGCTGCAATTCGAACTAAATTTGAATTCTTTTCTCTATTTCAATAAGAATCTACAATCATGATTGTTGCCAACTTCAACCATCATTCGTGTATTACCTTAATAACACACCACATGATTACTATAGAGATAGATATGAACTATGTGTACTACATGAACTCGAATTCTATTTTTTAAATACACTTGATGTAGATTCCAAATAATAATACATTTGATGTACTAACTATATATTCATAATCTAAACCATGTTCCATACGTACACCGTGTTTATCACACAAAGTATTGTACCCCGCCCCCTACATTATGACAAGTATTTAGACCTGAGATGCAAAAGCCAGACATTAGCCTGAATTATAATCAATGTTCTATGTATTATACGTAGTACTAGCAAGATGCCCATGCGTTCCACAGAACATCAACATGATCAAGGGGCCTAATTTGCAAATATGGAGAGGGGTGTGGGTATCTTTTTTCAAACATGCCATAGTTTCCTTCCTATTCGCCAGATATAAATCGGACGGCCTATATTACAGGATGGTAGGAACACCATCATCAACAACTCCGTTTTTATAAGAGTAGAGATAAAATATATTATATGTATTGTAACCTGTTCATAACCAAACCATGTGTATCACTTTTATATATATTCACACATGCGTCGGTTTAAAACACTATGATAAATTCTTCAAATATCCGAATTCACTTTTTATAATGAAGTATGATCTCTATTTGTCCTTTACACCCACACAATCCTCTTATCTTTGCAGCTAACGCTAACTTTCTCTCGTGCATGCACATGCCCGCATCCCTCTGACCCTCCCTCGGCATTCTCTAGCTCCATCGTGCAAATTCGTCTTTTCACATTAGGTCGTTCACCCACGGTGTGTGTAGGCCCCCCAGCCCTTCTTTACGGCACACATTGATCAATATGCCTCTCTAGACAGGTGTGCCTAGCACAAACACAAGCTTCCCCTCTTCTCTTTTTACCGTCCATGCCTCACTCCCACCACTCTTTCCATTGATCTCATACTCGCACACTCCTACCACTCGATATAGTATGCCTCTCGTACCACCTCCTCGATGCATCCCTCTCTCTCTATCCTTCTCCTCGTCCCTCATTTGCTTCTAACACACACATGCATGTATACCGTACTGATCGATCTCCCAACATATACCTAGATCAACTTTAACTATCCCCCCCATCGATCGACGTACCTCAGAAGTTATGTCTCTCCTTTCTCTAACAAAGGGAGATTGATCTTTCTATGTAGTTACGTGTGCTTACTACAGCCATATCGTCCCCCCTAATCATTCGTGCATGCCTCGTGACACGTCTCTCACACGCACGTGAACAAACAACAACAAGCAGCCATCTCCTCTCTTATTGATATTGCAGGTGTGCCCTCCATTTTTCTAGCAAGCCTATCCCACCATTTGTTAGAAGCAACTCCACTACCACCCCCTCCAACACTCTAGCTCTATGTCTCTCCCAACTTAATTCCTCTCCTGCACATATGCATGGATGCCGATCGATCTCCCTTAATACATGAGGTAGATTGATCTCCTTAATACATGAGGTAGGCCTCTCTCCTCCTCCACACATATACCAACCATTGTACCTCTATAGTTAGTTGGGGCTCCCTCTTCCCCCACCACACACCGATAGTCGAGCGCTGCAGGTAGGTATCCATGCCACAGAGACAAACTACACATGTCCCCTCTCACGTTCCAGTAGGCCAGCCACTCTATATCTTTGACGCGGGCACACACAAATTCGATGGCACTCTTTATCGATCGGCGCGCACACACACACACACATCACCCCTCTCTTTGATTCTATGGACACCTCAAGCCGATGATACCTCCACTCTCTTCTCGTGGATTGCCCCCTCTATATATATGTTATATCCAGGACTCTATTTCACACACATTGCATATGTTACATTTTTTGATTGACCCCTGTCATGACCCCGACTCGATGCCACATGGATCTAGCATGTAACACCTCATATCACTTTGCGGCCTCACGCACGGTATTCCCACGGGTGTCGTCTTACCTTTGCCCGGGACCGTTTGCGCCTTTTGGCACACGTATATGATAGTGTCGCTAGCATCCATATGGTAAAAAGCCCGGGCTGACATGGCTAGTCGTAAACCCAAAGTGGCACAGACTTACAGGGACAGGCATCCATGACCCAGCATCGAATGTGTCGGTCATCAGCAAGTGAATCCGGGCTGTAGCACTGGGCTAGCAGGACTCCGGTAAACCGGGCTGTAGCGGGCTAACAGGACTCCGGTATTCATCACGTGACATTTCCCCGAAGGGACAGACACAGGAACGAAGAAGGACACATGCCGGCCAGCCTAAGTGTTCCGGAGAAGTAGCAAGCTACCAAGGCTCAGTGGAAACACTAGGAGACATTTCCTGGTAAGAGAGGCTACTAAGAATAAACAACTAGATAGTCAGATCCCACACATATCCAGCATTTCAATCATACACACAATATGCTCGATATGTGCAAATACTACAAGGCATCACAACATAACTCTACGACACAAGTACTTTATTTAAGGCTCAGAGAGCCATACATAGCATACACACAAGTACGGGTCACACGACCCAGCATTCAAGTCATACAGACATACAAGCCAATAGCGGAAGTAAACTTGTCAGAGTACAGACAACTAGTAAAATAAAAGAGGCTTGGGAAAGCCTGGCTATACTACGTGGTCCTTCACAAGCTCAGGATCACCACCTGGGCCTCGGTCTACTCATCGATGTCAACGTCTACGAAGAACCCATCAGAAGGGGTTGCAGCGTCTTCTGAAAAATGTAAATTAAAGCAACATGAGTACAAAGGTACTCAGCAAGACTTACATCAGATCCTACATACATGCACATTATCAAGAAGGGTTGGTGGGGTTATTGCAGCAAGCCAGCTTTGACTCTTGGCTAAGCTATCCTACGATACACCAACTTGAAATGGTTTTGCGCACACGAGTCCACTACTCACCACTTCAATACACCACCGAGGATCCACCTCCGTCATCCTACGGAAGAGCCATCCTCGGCACTCACGCTTATCTTGAGATTTTTAGTAGTTTCCAGTTTACTTGTCTATGAACTATATAGGCAACCAAGTAGTCCTTTACCGTGGACGCGGCTATTTGAAGAGATAATGTTAACCCTGCAGGGGAGTACTTCTTCATACATGTTTCCACCACTTAGCGTCTGCACACGACATGTGCTCGGCAGACTTCAAGCGAAAACCGACGTGGGTGTAGATCACGACCTACCTAAACACCTAAGTCTCTAGTCCACGTTTATCGCCTATCCAGGTTCCATCCGCAGGGAGTCCGGCCGAGGTTTCCCATACGGCCCCGAACGATGTGTACAGGGTTCCCGAGATATCTAACGGGTATCCGGTAGACCGTGCCACGTACCTACCGCATCACAGCCCACCCCTACGGTCAGCGCTGTCCACGGCCTCCAGTAGGCTACAAACACCAGAAACTACTTGCAACTCCTGGACAGAGGACTAGGGTGAATAAGAAGTCGAGCGGGGTCACATTTCAGGGCCCAATGCATGGTAGTAGTTGTATCTTAAATCACACATACAGATCTCAGTGCTTAAGGTCGGCTTCAATGAAACAACCCACCATGTACTCCTACATGGCCTTTCATCGATACCTTTACCAAACTGTGTTCACCACATCACTCTCATTACCGGTATGATCATTTAACTCTAGCCCATCACCCAGATGAACCAGACCTGACACGACTCTAAGCATAGCAGGCATAGCAAGGTAGGAACAACACATACATATGGCTCAAACAACTCCTACACATGCTAGTGGGTTTCATCTAGTTACTGTGGCAATGACAGGTCATGCAGAGGAAAAGGGTTCAACTACCGTAGCACACAGAAGTTTGAAACGCGTTGTCTTAATGCAGTAAAAGAGAGCAGGAGCGAGAACATGGGATTGTATCGATATGATCAAATGGTTGGTTGCTTGCCTGGTGGGTCGGTGCACTGATATTGTTCTTCGTTAGGGTAATCGTGGTACTCCTCGGAGGCAGAACCTGCCGCAAAGAGCACCGATACACAACATTACCAAACAATATGCAACAATATGATGCATGCATGAAACATGGCAGTATGAGTGTGTTGGGCTAATGCAACTAGAACCAGATGGGTTTGAACCATTTTGAATCAAAGATTCAATTTTAAAACTCATACATGGCCCTTATAAGTGCTTATCTAGTTCTGCTCTAAACATCAGGTTAGGTTGCTTAAACATGCATGAAACTAGTACAGATGGATAGATTGGATTTTTCTGATCATTTTTCATATATAACACTTTGCATTTGGAGTTATGGTTGATTTACTATGATTTTTTGAAGTTTGGGGTATTTTCTGGAATTTATAAATCATTCTGGATTTATTTTAATTCCAGAAAAGGATTACTGCGTCAGCATGATGTCATGCTGACCTCAGCAAGTCAACAGGCCGGTCCAGGTCAAACTGACCAGTGGGTCCCGCATGTCAGTAGTTAATTAAACTAACTTAATTTAGTTTAAACTAATCTGGGTTAATTAGCAGAGGGGGCCCCACTTGTCATAGACTTAGGGAAGTCAAACTGGGCCCACCCTGGTGAAGGTCAAAGTCAAACACGCCGGCGTCTAGCCGCCGGCGAGGCCGAACACAGCGGCGGAAGTGATTTTGTGCATTCCGGCGACCAAAAGGGCGGCGGAGGGCATCTACGCGTAGCTGAGACCAAGCCGCGGCTACTGGTGGTGGTGGTTGAGCTCGGGGTGGCCGGAGACGTCGTCAACGACGACTTTGGCGGTCGCCGGAGTCGGGTGAAGATGGATCCGACGCTACGGGGCACGGCGAGGCCCGTGGTGGAGTGCGTTGGGCCCCTGTGGACGCGGTGAGTGTGTTAGACAAGGTGGGGTGGCCGGTGGTTAGCCGGAGACACGTCGGCGATGAGCTCCGTGGCGGCGCGTGCGGTGAACTTCGTGTGCTCGCGGTGGTGCACGAGAGCAAGAAAAGGAAGGGGGAGGAGGTAGCCAAGCTCATGGCGATCTCGAGGGAGCAGGCGACGCGGTCGGGGATGAGCTGGTGCCGCGGCGACGGCGAAGGGGATCTCCGGCGATGGCGGTTCGGTCGAGGTCAGTGCGGTGGCGTCGGGGCACGCGAGCGCTCGGGGCTCGGCTAGCTCAAAGGAGTAGAGGGTGGCGAAGCTCCTGGACACGGTGGCGCAGCGCGAGGTTGACAGAGAGCGCGACTACGGCGAGGGTGCGACAGCGGTGGCGTCGGCCATGGCGTGGGAGAGCGAGGGAGAGGAGCTGGGGCTGAATGAGAGTGTCTAGAGGGTTCGGGGCACGACGTGGAGCTCATCCAGGGTCACAGGGGGGCGAGAGGGGGAAGCAGGGCGACGGGCAGCTGCGTGGCGCACGCTGCGGCCGCCGTCGAGCACCTGCCTGCCTGCCTGGCCAAGCCAAGCAGCTCGCTGGAGCGGTGGCTGGGCTGGGCCGGCAGGTGGGCCTCTGGGTGGCGCCAGGTAAGTCTTTCCCCTTTTTTTCTGTTTCTGTTTTTATTCTGTAAGTTTGTTGAATTTCTAAAAATACCTAGGCAACTCCAAAATTCACCAAACTGCATTTGGTCCTTAGTTGGAATATTTCCAGCAAGGAACATTTTAGTTTGGGTTTATTTGAGCATTAAAATATTTTTATAAATTTTAAATGCCCAAATTCAAATACTTATGATTTAATTCAAAGACCTTAGGATGACCTAGAAAGTTGTGCATCACTTTTGGCAGAGGTTCTGAACCAAGAAAAAAATGATTGACATTTTAGAAGGCCATTTCAGGTTCATTGAAAATGTTTTTAGTAAACCCTAGTTGGTTTCAGAGGGGGCTGGGGGTTCTTTCATCCCCATTTCAAGTTTCTGTTGAGAAAAATAGACATGATGCAACACTCTAATGCATGAACTAGCTAGGGTGTGACAACTCACCCCCACTCAAAAGAATATCGTCCCGAGATTTAGGTTCCTCCGGGAAGAAGGCGGGGTACTCAAGTCGAAGACGATCCTCCCTTTCCCAAGTTGCTTCCTTCTCAGAATGATGCGACCATTGAACCTTGAGAAACTTGATATTATGACGTCGAGTGGTACGCTCGGCTTGATCGAGGATACGAACGGGGTACTCTCGATACGTAAGATTATCTTGAAGATCAAGCGTTTCGTGGTCCACTCCACGAATAGGATCCGAGAAGCAACGCCTGAGTTGAGAAACGTGGAAGACATCGTGGACTCTGGAGAGATGCGGAGGTAGTTCCAATTGGTAGGCAACTTCTCCTCGTTTAGCGAGAATGCGAAAAGGTCCAATGTAACGAGGAGCCAATTTGCCTTTGATAACGAAACGATGGGTTCCCTTCAGAGGAGTAACCCGAAGATAAGCTTTCTCGTCAACCTCAAAAGTCATAGCCTTATGTTTTCGGTCGTATTGACTCTTTTGACGAGATTGAGCTGTTTTCAACTTTTCACGAACAATGCGAACCTGCTCTTCTGCTTCCTGGATCATGTCCGGGCCAAAGAATTGTCTTTCCCCGGTTTCTGACCAGTTAAGAGGCGTTTGACACCTTCATCCATAGAGAACTTCAAAAGGGGCTTTACCCAAACTAGATTGATAGCTGTTGTTATAAGCAAATTCGGCAAATGGAAGGCATTTCTCCCAATCCATTCCGAATGAGATAACAGAAGCTTGAAGCATGTCTTCTAGAATCTAGTTGACACGTTCTACTTGACCACTTGATTGGGGGTGAAAGGCGGTGCTAAAAGAAAGGTTGGTTCCCATAGCATTTTGGAAACTTTCCCAAAATCGAGAGGTGAAGAGACTTCCTCGATCCGAGTTAATTTCCAAGGGAACACCATGAAGAGACACTATTCGGGAGATGTACAAGTCTGCTAACTGACTAGCAGTTATACTCTCACGAACAGGTAAGAAATGGGCCACTTTGGAAAGACGATCGACAACGACGAAGATAGCATTATTCCCTCTCTTGGTCCTAGGAAAACCGGTGATGAAATCCATACCAATTTTGTCCCATTTCCATTCAGGAATAGCTAAGGGTTGAAGGGTGCCAGCAGGCCGTTGATGCTCTGCTTTTACATGACGACAGACGTCGCAGCTAGCAACAAACTGAGCAATGTCTCTCTTCATCCTAGTCCACCAGAACCTCTGGCGTAGGTCCTGATACATCTTAGTACTACCGGGATGAATGGTGAGAGGAGATTCATGAGCCTCCTTAAGGATCAACTGCCATAGATGCTGGTTCTTGGGAACCACTAAAGGTTCTCAAAGTACACAACACCATGATCATTTGTGGAGAAACACCTAGCACCTCTGCTAGCAATGTTCTCCCTGATCCTAGATATCCCTTTATCTCGCTTTTGGACAGCGATAATTTGATCCGTAAGAGTAGGTTTCTCCACCAAGGTGGAAAGAAAGCCTTGAGGAACAATGTGAAGGTTAAGCTTCCGAAATTCCTCATGGAGAAGCGGTTGACTTTGTTGTAACATCAGATTGTTACAATAAGATTTACGACTTAGTGCATCAGCCATGACGTTGGATTTTCCTGGGGTGTAAGTTATCCCTAAGTCGAAATCTGTGATCAACTCAACCCAACGTCTTTGCCTGAGATTCAGATCCGGTTGGGTGAAGATGTACTTCAGACTTTGGTGATCGGTGAAGATTTCGCAACGATCACCAAGGAGGTAATGTCGCCAAGTTTTAAGTGCATAGACTACAACTGCAAGCTCTAGATCATGAGTAGGATAATTCTCCTCATGTGGGTGCAATTGCCATGAAGCATAAGCAATTACGTGACGATCTTGCATGAGAATGCAACCTAGTCCTTGTCGCGAGGCGTCGCAATAGATAACAAAGTCCTTAGAGAAATCTGGTGGTACCAATAGGGGAGCAGATGTCAGGCGTCTTTTCAGTTCCTGAAAGCTGTGCTCGCATTGTGGAGTCCACTCAAACTTTTTATCTTTCTTGAGGAGTTCAGTTAGAGGTTTGGCAACTTTGGAGAAGTTCTCGACAAAGCGACGACAATAGCTCGCTAAGCCAAGGAAACTCCGAACTTGCTTGACCGATTCAGGTGGAGTCCAATTAAGGACAGCTTGAACTCGCTCGGGATTAACAACAATACCTTTACCGGAAATTACATGCCCTAGATAGGTCACTTCCGGCAACCAAAATTCACATTTGGAGAACTTGGCATAAAGGCGATGCTCTCGAAGTTTCTTCAACACTAGCCTTAGATGTTCGGCATGTTCTTCCTCGTTCTTGGAGTAGATGAGTATATCATCGAGGTAAACCACGACGAATTTATCCAAATACTCCATGAAGATTGAGTCCATTAACCGAGAAAAGGTGGCTAGGGCGTTGGTTAAACCGAAGGACATGACGGTGTACTCGTATTGGCCATAGCGAGTAACAAAAGCCGTTTTAGGAATGTCCCCGTTCCAGATTTTGATTTGATGGTAGCCCAACCTCAAATCCATTTTGGAGAAGATTGAGGATCCAGCGAGCTGATCATACAGGTCGTTGATCCTGGGGAGCGGATACTTGTTCTTGATTGTGACCAAATTGACAGGTCGATAATCTACAACCATCCGGTCTGTACCATCCTTCTTCTTAACGAAGAGGACGGGGCAAGCCCATGGAGATGAACTAGGTCGGATGAAACCCTTCTTCAAGGACTGATCGAGTTGTTTCTTAAGTTCGGCTAGTTCAAAAGGTGCCATCTTATAGGGTCTTCTGGAAATTGGGACAATTCCTGGAATGAGATCTATCACGAACTCAACATCTCTGTCAGGTGGAACACCTGTCAATTCTTCTGGAAAGACATCCGGAAAGTCACGGACTACCGAAACATCTTCGAGGTCTGGCAACGGGCTGGCGTTAAGAGAATATAGCTGTCGCTTGGCTACTCGGGTGAAGACATTGACTATCTTCCCCGAAGGATGGGTGAGTTGAACAGTCCTAGAGAAACAATCAATTTTAGCATGATGGGCTGACATCCAGTCCATGCCCAAAATGATATTAATATCCGAAGATTTGAGAGCTATCAAAGATGCGAGAAAAACAAGTCTGTCGACTTGGATTTCATTCCCATGGCTTACTCTAGAAGTTTGCCATTTGGATCCCGGGGTTTGAATTACCATGGGGGTAGGCATCTCACCGAATGTGGTGTTATGCAGACGAGCATAGCTCTCGGATATAAATGAATGAGATGCTCCTGTATCGAAAAGAACAGATGCCGGGTGGCAATTAACAAGGAGCGTACCGAGAACGACGTTGGGATCCTCTTGAGCTTCCTCAGCAGAGATACAGTTGACATGGCCACGTGCAGCGGTGGCCGGCTTGGCGTAGAATACTTTCCCTGTCGGCTTGCCACGGCCAACAGCTTTTCCAGATTGGTTGGGGTTGGTCTGGGGACACTCACGCAGGTAGTGGCCCAATTCCCCACATTTAAAGCAAGTCACAGAGCTGGTACATGGAGGAGCACTGTTGGTTGGACCACCATAGGGCTTGGCTGGTGCAAACTGTTGAGCGGGGCGAGGCGCCTGAAAGGATGGCCTCGGTGTGAACCTGGGTGGCAGGGCAGTGTTAGGCACCCACACGCGGTGCTTCTGAGGGCCAGCACCGGATGAGGAACCCATGTCACGGCCATGCTTGCGTGTTGCTTCATAATCGGTCTGACCAGACTCAGCACTGATGGCTTTGTTAACAAGCTTCTGAAAAGATGTGCACTCATGCAGACGGAGGTCGCGGTGAAGCTTAGGACTAAGTCCCTTACGGAACCTTGCTTGCTTCTTGGCATCAGAAGAGACTTCCTCAGTTGCATATCGTGCTAGGTTACCGAAATCCCTGTTGTATGCATCCACAGAGAGTCGACCTTGAGTGAAACTGCAGAACTCCTCATGTTTACGGTCCATGAGACCCTCCGGAATGTGATGTTCACGGAAAGCCTCGCTGAATTCAGCCCAAGTAGTGACATGGCCTACTGGGCGCATAGCTCCATAGTTCTCCCACCATAGACTGGCGGGGCCTTCAAGATGATATGCAGCAAAGGTGACCTCGTCAGCCTCAGCTACTAGCGCAGAACACTGTTTGTGAGTAATACTGCGAAGCCAGTCATTGGCATCGAGAGGATCGACGGAGTGGTGGAAAGTGGGTGGATGTAACTTGATGAAATCACTGAGTGACACCAAGTTATTCCTCTGATGGTGTGTTGTGTTTTGCTCGATGCACTCCAACAAACGGTTAGTCTCCCGCTTGTTTCTCTCGGCTTCCAGCATAACTTCGGCTAGAGAGGGAGGGTGAGGCAAGTTTGTTCCCCCAACTCTGCTACCTTCGGCCTGCTCTGGGGGAGCAGGGTTGGTGCGGGTGTTAACCATCCTAGGAAAACAAAACAATAGTTTAATCCAGGATGATAGGATTCTGACATAGAAATGTAGAATGTAATGGATAACTTGGAATGTAAGATGATCATCCGTATGACATGGTAGATACAGAAACTGCTTCTTTTATTCCATCGTCATACACACCATACAAGGTTTAGTACAGAACCAAACAAAGTACTGCTACGGTGAAATTAGGATTACATCTCATCGGAGGCATTCCGAGCTCCTATACATTATTTTTCTACACCTCCGGAAGGCGGTACAAGCTAAGGCATATCCCACTAGTCACGCAGGTCGGTGGACGATACAGCTAGTACGATACTAGTGATACTACTACTAACTCAGACAGCTCCATAGTAGTCTTCATAGAAGTCACCTCCATAGCCTGGAAGCTCAACGTGATTATCTGGAAACAGTCGGTCCCGTGGAGCTTGTTGACCATAAGGGCTAGGATGAGGTCTTGGACCAACAAATGGTGGCCTACGGGGACCACGAGGTGGGGTGATGCCTCCTACATCACGCCAATCCATCACGTCTGGCAGAGCAGATCTCACAGGATAGAGATCTCGCATATCCATGTATCCAGCGTGCACAGCCGGTGCAAACCGAGTCAAAGTGGCCCAATGATCAGCACAGGTATTGAAAAGCTCTAGTCTCAAGGCCCGATTTTCACGGTCCTTGTCTTCAAGCAACTGTGCAGTGGTGCGGGTCCGTGAATCCTCCTGAGTGGAGTCAGCATAGATAGCCTGGAGATAACCTTGTGCTCCTGGAAGTGATGCTGGCATATACCGGAAGTCAGAGTCCCGGAATAGGCCAGTCCTGACTCGCATGATGGTCATCATAGAGTAGGCAGCATCCGGCACAGCCATCTCAATAGTAACCCCGAGTCCATAGGAGCAGTGGAGGGGCTCGGTAGATCCAGGATAAGATGGAAATATCCTGACAGTGCAAAGATATTGACTTTGATTAAAGTCTCGGAATTGCTCTTCGACCGTGTACTCAGGATACCAACGGTACCCTGCCTTAGTCATTACCCTGACCAACATAGCAGTATGGCCGGGTACATCTAGACATCGAGTCAAACGAACCACTTGATTCTGAGGACGGGTCGCCATCTGGAACATGAAAAACACAAGACATTAAGATTCCTAGCAGAAATTGGACACCATAACGGCTGTAAATGCTCAAAGAACTTTGAGGCATTTGACAAAGAATTGCATAGACACCCAACAACATCATATCAATGTTTTGGGTCCATCTTAGCACATATTAGGTAGTATAACTAAACTAGGCTTGTATCCATCAAACCTATAAGGTACTACTGATTAGTAACACGTGAACCTGATAGAGCGAAGAGATCCTAATTCCTTAACCCCCGGTGGAAGAATAGACTGACTCAGATCAGAATGTCATGAGATAGAGGAGTAAAAAGAGCCTTACTTTCCATCCCACAATCAATTCCCCTACATATAACTAAAGCATTTCTAGACTCAACGTCGACCAGTTTGGCTTGGAGAACCTACAGGCAGTCCGGCTCTGATGCCAACGCTGTCAGGACCCCGACTCGATGCCACATCGATCTAGCATGTAACACCTCATATCACTTTGCGTCCTCATGCACGGTATTCCCACGGGTGTCGTCTTTCGTCTTACCTTTGCCCGGGACCGTTTGCGCCTTTTGGCACACGTATATGATAGTGTCACTAGCATCCATATGGTAAAAATCCCGGGCAGACATGGCTAGTCGTAAACCCAAAGTGGCACAGACTTACAGGGACAGGCATCCATGACCCAGCATCGAACGTCTCGGTCATCAGCAAGTGAATCCGGGCTGTAGCACTGGCTAGCAGGACTCCGGTAAACCGGGATGTAGCGGGCTAACAGGACTCCAGTATTCATCGCGTGACATTTCCTCGAAGGGACAGACACAGGAACGAAGACGGACACATGTCGGCCAGCCTAAGTGTTCCGAAGCAGTAGCAAGCTATCAAGGCTAAGTGGAAACACTAGGAGACATTTCCCAGTAAGAGAGGCTACTAAGAATAAACAACTAGATAGTCAGATCCCACACATATCAAGCATTTCAATCATACACACAATATGCTCAATATGTGCAAATACAACAAGGCATCACAACATGACTCTACAACACAAGTACTTTATTTAAGGCTCAGATAGCCATACATAGCATACACACAAGTACGGGTCACACGACCCAGCATTCAAGTCATACAGACATACAAGCCAATAGCGGAAGTAAACTTGTCTGAGTACAGACAACTAGTAAAATAAAAGAGGCTTGGGAAAGCCTGGCTATACTACATGGTCCTTCACAAGCTCAGGATCACCACCTGGGCCTCGGTCTACTCATCGATGTCAACGTCTACGAAGAACCCATCAGAAGGGGTTGCAGCGTCTTCTGAAAAATGTAAATTAAAGCAACATGAGTACAAAGGTACTCAGCAAGACTTACATCAGATCCTACATACATGCACATTATCAAGAAGGGTTGGTGGGGTTATTGCAGCAAACCAGCTTTGACTCTTGGCTAAGCTATCCTACGATACACCAACTTGAAATGGTTTTGCACACACGAGTCCACTACTCACCACTTCAATACAACACCGAGGATCCACCTCCGTCATCCTACGGAAGAGCCATCCTCGGCACTCACGCTTATCTTGAGATTTTTAGTAGTTTCCAGTTTACTTGTCTATGAACTGTATAGGCAACCAAGTAGTCCTTTACCGCGGACGTGGCTATTCGAATAGATAATGTTAACCCTGCAGGGGTGTACTTCTTCATACATGTTTCCACCACTTAGCGTCTGCACACGACATGTGCTCGGCAGACTTCAAGCCAAAACCGACGTGGGTGTAGACCACGACCTACCTAAACACCTAGGTCTCTAGTCCAGGTTTATCGCCTATCCAGGTTCCATCCGCAGGGAGTCCGGTCGAGGTTTCCCATACGGCCCCGAACGATGTGTACAGGGTTCTCAAGATATCTAACGGGTATCCGGTAGACCGTGCCACGTACGTACCGCATCACAGCCCACCCCTACGGTCAGTGCTGTCCATGGCCTCCAGTAGGCTACAAACACCAGAAACTACTTGCAACTCCTGGACAGAGGACTAGGGTGAATAAGAAGTCGAGCGGGGTCATATTTCAGGGCCCAATGCATGGTAGTAGCTATATCTTAAATCACACATACAGATCTCAGTGCTTAAGGTCGGCTTCAATGAAACAACCCACCATGTACTCCTACATGGCCTTTCATCGATACCTTTACCAAACCGTGTTCACCACATCACTCTCATTACCAGCACGATCATTTCACTCCAGCCCATCATCCAGATGAACCAGACCTGACACGACTCTAACCATAGCAGGCATAGCAAGGTAGGAACAACACATACATATGGCTCAAACAACTCCTACACATGCTAGTGGGTTTCATCTAGTTACTGTGGCAATGACAGGTCATGCAGAGGAAAGGCTTCAACTATCGTAGCACACAGCAGTTTGAAACGCGTTGTCTTAATGCAGTAAAAGAGAGCAGGAGCAAGAACATGGGATTGTATCGATATGATCAAATGGTTGGTTGCTTGCCTCGTGGGTGGATGCACTGATATTGTTCTTCGTTAGGGTAATCGTGGTACTCCTCGGAGGCAGAACCTGCCGCAAAGAGCACCGATACACAACATTACCAAACAATATGCAACAATATGATGCATGCATGAAACATGGCAGTATGAGTGTGTTGGGCTAATGCAACTAGAACCAGATTGGTTTGAACCATTTTGAATCAAAGTTCAATTTTCAAACTCATACATGGCCCTTATAAGTGCTTATCTAGTTCTACTCTAAACATCAGGTTAGCTTGCTTAAACATGCATGAAACCAGTACAGATGGATAGATTGGATTTTTCTGATCATTTTTCATATATAACACTTTGCGTTTGGAGTTATGGTTGATTTACTATGATTTTTTGAAGTTTGGGGTATTTTCTGGAATTTATAAATCATTCTGGATTTATTTTAATTCTAGAAAAGGATTACTGCGTCAGCATGATGTCATGCCGACCTCAGCAAGTCAACAGGCCGGTCCAGGTCAAACTGACCAGTGGGTCCCGCATTTCAGTAGTTAATTAAACTAACTTAATTTAGTTTAAACTAATCTGGGTTAATTAGCAGAGGGGGCCCCACTTGTCATAGACTCAGGGAAGTCAAACTGGGCCCACCCTGGTCAAGGTCAAAGTAAAACACGCCGACGTCTAGCCGCCGGCAAGGCCGAACGCGGCGGCGGAAGTGATTTTGTGCATTCCGGCGACCAAAAGGGCGGCGGAGGGCATCTACGCGTAGCTGAGACCGAGCCGCGGCTACTGGTGGTGGTGGTTGAGCTCGGGGTGGCCGAAGACGTCGCCGGCGATGACTTTGGCGGTCACCGGAGTCGGGTGAAGATGGATCCGACGCTACGGGGCACGGCGAGGCCCGTGGTGAATTGCGTTGGGCCCCTGGGGACGCGGTGAGTGTGTTAGACAAGGTGGGGTGGCCGGTGGTTAGCCGGAGACACGTCGGCGACGAGCTCAGTGGCGGCGCGTGCGGTGAACTTTGTGTGCTCGCGGTGGTGCACGAGAGCAAGAAAAGGAAGAGGGAGGAGGTAGCCAAGCTCACGGCGATCTCGAGGGAGCAGGCGACGCGGTCGGGGAAGAGCTGGTGCGGCGGCGACGACGAAGGGGATCTCCGGCGATGGCGGTTCGGTCGAGGTCAGTGCGGTGGCTTCGGGGCACGCGAGCGCTCGGGGCTCACCTAGCTCAAAGGAGTAGAGGGTGGCGAAGCTCCTGGACACGGTGGCGCAGCGCGAGGTTGACGGAGAGCGCGACTACGGCGAGGGTGCGGTGGCGGTGGCGTCGGCCATGGCGTGGGAGAGCGAGGGAGAGGAGCTGGGGCTGAATGAGAGTGTCTAGGGGGTTCGGGGAACGACGTGGAGCTCATCCAAGGTCACAGGGGGGCAAGAGGGGGAAGCAGGGCGACGAGCAGCTGCGTGGCGCACGCTGCGGCCGCCGTCGAGCACCTGCCTGTCTGCCTGGCCAAGCCAAGCAGCTCGCTGGAGCGGTGGCTGGGCTGGGCCGGCAGAATGGCCTCTGGGTGGCGCCAGGTAAGTCTTTCCCCTTTCTTTCTGTTTCTGTTTTTATTCTGTGAGTTTGTTGAATTTCTAAAAATACCTAGGCAACTCCAAAATTCACCAAACTGCATCTGGTCCTTAGTTGGAATATTTCCAGCAAGGAACATTTTAGTTTGGGTTTATTTGAGCATTAAAATATTTTTATAAATTTTAAATGCCCAAATTCAAATACTTATGATTTAATTCAAAGACCTTAGGATGACGTAGAAAGTTGTGCATCACTTTTGGCAGAGGTTCTGAACCAAGACAAAAATGATGGACATTTTAGAAGGCCATTTCAGGTTCATTGAAAATGTTTTTAGTAAACCCTAGTTGGTTTCAGAGGGGGCTGGGGGTTCTGTCATCCCCATTTCAAGTTTCTGTTGAGAAAAATAGACATGATGCAACACTCTAATGCATGAACTAGCTAGGGTGTGATAACCCCCCCCCCCCAAAAAAACTCTCACAAACCCACACACTATATCTCTCTAGGTTTGTATCTCTCTCACACAACCCCATGTAGGTGGTGTACGTATATAAGAAGAGAATAGGTGCATCGTGCATGTACTCACGCTTCGTGCCCAGCCACACCTGCGCGGGAACACAGTGGAGCTCATTTCTTTACGAAATGGCAGCCCACGTGCTAATTTGAACGCCTGTAGAGGTTGTTTACCTAGGGAGGTCGTGTACCACGCGTTCATGAAACAAAGTTCGACTTGACGCATTGCCGCATTATTTTTAAATAAAGTTATAGCGCTCAATGGCACGTACACAGAATATAAAATGATTTTTATGGAGAAAAAGGTAGTCCGCTCAACTATATACAAATGGAGCCTGACTGCCTGGTTTGTCGCTCTTCAGATTATCTCACACAAGGCTGCGATGGCCTTTCTCTCTCACCGTTGGTCACTGATCCGGCCGCATCCCATCCGCCGGGAGAAAGGGGGTGCGGTGGCCTCTCTCTCTCACCCTTGGTCACTGATCCGGTCGCATCCCGTCCGCCGAGGGAAAGGGAGGAAGTGCATCGTTTCTCCGTTCGACGGCGTCGAGGCAGCACATCCCGATCTGTGGTACACACCGTTCTCTCTGACCAAGCTTCGGCGCAGCAGGGCCTATGCCAACTGCTCGCAGATTCTGCCCGCCGCTGCTCACCTAGTTACATCCCAACGACCTCCAGGTATCCCCTCCAGCCTTGCTCCACTACCCGTCTTCCCACATTGCTGCATGTGGATCTTCCATAGTTCTTTGCCCAAAAAGTAGCTCGTCCAGCGTACTTTCCATATTGCAATCTCGTCCTCACACCGTTTTAGACAAACACAACCGTGTTGTTATCTTCCCTTAGGACAATGAATATGCTTCTTTCTTGTCGTCGCATGTGTCATCAACTGTTATTGGCCAGTAATTGTTTCCTTTCTACCTCTTTTTTGCAAACAGGGCTATCCATTTCACCTCATTACTATTGTGACCTTCTGGTGAACTACACAAATCACTTTTTTCTTAAGAGTGTTTTGTGCAGTTGTACTAAAATGCCACATGGGCAACACCTCTACATTTCAGTGCGAGTGCACAAAGGGAGATTGGTTTTGCTCTATCCTCCTCATCCAACTCCGAGCCTAATCTTCTCCAACTAGTTAGTCTTAAGAGAAACTGCAAAGGTGACCGGCTTCTATTTGTGTGTTTATTATTTCATCAGCAGTCCTCTATTGTCGTAATCACACTTAATATCTTTGGAACAGGGACGCTCAGCTCTATTTCAGTGGAACTGCACAAAATGACCAGAATGTTGCATGCTCCAGAAAACTACTTTTTTCCCAACATGCCTTGTTGATTTAGACAGAGCTGGGGGACGTTGTTGCCAATGAAAGCATGGATCAATTTTAATTTAACACCTTATCACAACTCTGTCTTCAGTTGTGATGTAATTATTAGCTCTGATCTGCTAATAATTGACATGCATTAGCAAGGAAGTTAGTGTTTTATTGTTTCTGAAAGAGCATCGATGGAAAGACACACGAAACAAAAGCTGAAAGCTCACACCATTGTACAATTTCATGTCGCTGGAAAATTATTTGTATAGTACGTCAATTATGTAAACAAATGATGGAAGCTTGATAGCATTGCCAGAAGCCTCTTCAGCATCCGGGTCCATGTGCCATGCACAAAATTATACTCCTTCTTTCCTAAATATTTGTCTTTTTACAAATTTAAATGGGCATATTTTAGAGTGTAGATTCACTCATTTTGCTCCGTATGTGTACTCCCTCCGTTCCTAAATACTCTATTCATCTTTCTAGAGATTCCAACAAGTTACTACATACGAAGCAAAATGAGTGAATCTACACTCTAAAATATGTCTATATACATCCGTATGTAGTAGTCCATTTGAATCTCTAAAAAGACAAATATTTGAGTACTCACTCGTTGAAATATGTAGAAAGACAAATACTCCGGAGTATATTTAAGAACCAAGGGGGTAGTGCACAACCGCATGGGAGACTCAGCCCGGTCGTTGCGCCGCATTAATAGTGAGTAATGAGCAGTAAAATCATAAGCCCCACCTTTCCCACTGTAAGTTTCTCGGAAGAAGCAACCATCAGTACGCTCTTCTTTGAATCCTCTCATACTACTCCATCCGTCACTGTTTATAGAGCACGCTTTAGGAAAAAGAAAAAAATCTGTGGGACCAAGGCGACTAGCGATCGTCCTGAAAAATAGCATCCGTACTTATAGCACGGCGTCTATTACTAGAGGGAATAATGCGTACACACATGCATGCAGTGCTTCCACCCCGGGTACACACATGCATGCACTTACTCCACTCCGTAGTAGTACTCCCTCCTTTCCGGTTTATAGTTCTCAATTCAAAAATCTCACAAATCAAGGTAGATGGTGAGTGGAGGAATAGTTTTTGTAGTTTTGCAAAAGCACCTAATTAATGCTCTTGTTTTCCTCAAAAAATTATGTTTATCAATGCATTAATTGCAATGCATGCATGCATAAAGTACATGCATTGGTCAATTTTATCTTAATACTTGCATGTAATGTTTTAATGCACCTTGGAATCTGAACATGTGATGGAAAACAACCAAACTGAGCTTTATAAAATGGAAAACTAAAATTTTGAGATAAGCCCTATAAACCGGAAAGGAGGGAGTACATCGAGAGAAAATTGTGGACTTGATTGCGGTTACCATACCCTAATTAATTGAGCATTAAACCAAACGCGTCTAAAGTCTCTCTGGTGGTGGAAATGCATTGAGAGAAATGCATCATAATGAAGTGCGCCCTGTAAACTATGACGGAGGGAGGAGTAGTATGAAGGTGCAAAACCAAGTACGCGTATGGCCAGTCGGTCAACGCACCTCCTCTTGGCATATCATTGACATGTGGGACAGGAGTGTGAGCAAACCGATCCCAATTGACGGCAAAGATCCAACCCGCCGTTCCTTGAGAGAGACGAGGAGCTACAACACATAGACAGGCTCGCACGGAGGCCAAGATATATTCGAGCATGGCTGGTTAATCGATATCGTCATTACATGTTGGGTTGTCGTTTTCTGCCCTTCTCCGGAATAAACGTGTACTTTATCAGAGATAAAAAAATAAGAGTACAGACGCTCCACCATGCGGTTCTAGTAGTAGTACTACTCATACTACTTTGCTTGGCTCTTCGCCTCTTCGTGAAGTCAAACAATGATGGTACTCCGCATGTTGGGTACTACAGTGTATGCCTCTGACAATCTGACACCAAATGGACTGATGCATGTCCACTGAGGGTAGGTTGCATTAGTCAAAAGGCGTAAGCGAGCTTCTCCTTGTTCTGCGAGTTGACGGGACACACCAAAAAGTAGTGCTAGTCCATACTCCCTCCTTTCCGGTTAATATGGCTTAATCTTTTTTGCGGGTAAATGAGAGAGCTTTATTCATATATCTTAGGACGATCAGCCAAGACACTGGTCACTAGGAAGCGAGGTACCCCGCAAAAAAAGAAGTAGGAAGCGAGGAGTTTCATCAAGCCAGCTCTCGGCCACATTCAAAGTGAAGCAAGTATGATTCGCACGAAGATGCGCCACAAGGTTTGTTGACCTGTTTACATGCTGAATAACAAAAAAAGAGGAAATATTACCGAGCGCTCCTATTTGTAATAGGATATGAGCCAGAATTAAGCGAGAATTATGGCCAGTGTTCCATGCAATCAACTTCCATTATCACATGCGAGAACCCTCGAAGAGAACCAAATGTGTTGAAGATTGCTTTATCACATTTTAAAACCATAATAAGAGTGCAGACGCTCCTCCATCCGCTTCCTAGTACTAATATAGTACATACCTATATAGCCAATAGTAGTAGTACTAGTATTACTAGTAAACTTTGTGCTTGGCTGTTCGCCTATTCGGGAAGTCGAACAATAATAACATTAGTAGTATAGTATATGCTTCTGGCAATCTGATACCAAATTAACTGTTGCACGTCCACCGCCTGAGAGAGGGAGAGCTTGCATTAGTCAAAAGTTTCTCCTTGTCCCGCGAGCCACAGCGTGCAAACTTCTCCCGTCCTGCAACCTTCTCCTCGTTTGGCAAGTTGACAGGACACAACAAAGTAATGCTAGTCCATACTGCCTCCTATCCGTTTAATATGGCTTAATTTCAAACAACATAAATACACTATCTATCACTGTATATTTGTAAAAATACGGTTAGTGGACTTCATAATACGCTCATTGCGCTCAATATATATATTTTTCGGTGTTCATATGGTCACTAGCTCACCCTGACTGAGTATGTGTGTGCATGCACGTGTAAGTTGAGCACTTGAGCGTGACCGTGTGTGTTCCTTCTTGTGCTCGGACATGCATGCATTAGGGCGTCGCGCACGTTTTTGCGTCCATGTGTACGTGTGACTGTTGCATACACGTAGGGGCAGTACGTGTAGGGGCCACTAAGGAGCAGTCAAATCGCACCGTAAGTTAGTCGGAAGACGCAAACATCATTTCACTCTTCAATGACACGTACGCAATATAAAATGGTTGATATGGAGAGAAAAAGAAAACCACTATATATACACTAGCAAGAGCCTAAGCTACAAGCATGCTTGCTTAGGTTGCTCTCTTCACAAGCATAGAATGACGGGCCTGATCCCGCAGCTGGGGGAAGGGAACAATGTTCTGCGTAGACGCGGTCGACATCGGCGAGGGAGAAAACCCACAGTCGGTTCATCCCAATCGGGGGTCACCGCGATATGGGCCGATGCCGCGTCCCAACCGCCCTTCTAGCTACAGCCCGACGTCCCAGGTAGTCCATCTTCCTTTTGGAGCCGGCTTGCTCCACTGCCATAGCTCCATCTCCATGTCGATCTTTCTCTACTTCTACCGGCTTCTACTTGTGATGAGTTTATGTCTCATAAGCTAGTGCCAGTACTATTATTCTAATCACGCTTCTTCAATATCTTTGCCATCACGGATGCTTAGGTCTATTTTAGTGGAACTGCACAAAAGCATCGTATGATCCGAGGGTGCCAGTCATCTTTCCTTCGACAGGTTGTACCTGGCCAGGAAATTAAATCCTGTTTAGGGTTTAGGGTTTAAATCGCAGTGACCCCATCAATATTTTTTTCTTTCGTACACACTCGCACTACTTTTGTCTTTAGTTGTGAAGTAAATATTGGCTATGATCTGTGAATCATTGAGATTTATCAACATGCGTGTTAGTTTTCCTTTGTATTTGACGGAATGTTGTAACGGGGCAACCTTGGAATAGGAATGAAAATGGAGTGGAAAGTTTCCGTTTTTCCGGAGAAAAATGGAAACGGAGATAAACCAACGTTTCGTTTTGTTGGATCGCACCATCGAGCAAAACCAACGTTTAAATCACATCTGTCGTGTTCGTGTCCTCCTCCACGGCTCGACCCCACCCGGTCGCTCGACGTGCCACTCACTGAAAACCGAGTATACTATAACTTCCCCGCCTGCTTGTCGATGGATCGCGCCATGGAGTACTAGCACTACTGGAAGAGATTGATAAGTTGAGGGAGGACAGCTAGCTGTAGCACAGACTCTGTTGGGGATATAACTATTTCTGTAAGCTGCCCAGGAGGGGCCGGGTTACGCAAAGAATACTCATCAGAACGAAGCCCAAGACCAAGCATGAAGATGGCGGTTCGATAAAGGGTCTAAGGCCCACAGGCGGCTTAAGGCCCATAGTGGTAAACCGCCATGACGACATGACTTGTAACATAAGGTAGAATTAACTAGTCACCGAGCCGGACACTGTCTATGAGCCGGCCGGGACTCTGTAGGCCGCAGGGCATCAACCCGTGTATATAAGGGGACGATCCGCGGGCGACTTAGGGTAGGAAACAACTCATCCAGAACCGGGCATAGCGTATCTCGCTCCCTGGTCATCAAAACATCAGGAAATACCAACCCAATTAGATGTAGGCCTTACCTTCACCGTAAGGGGCCGAACTAGTATAAATCTCTCGTGTCCTTTGTCCCGAATTAACCCCTTTAAGAATCCTAGTTGTGATGGCTCCACAACTAAGTCCTTGCAAGAGGACATCTGACGTGATAATTCCATGACAGTTGGCGCCCACCGTGGGGCCAGCGCACGGTGGATTTGAGTTCTTGAAGGGCAGCTTTGAAGGGCTCAAGGGATACGTAGTTGGCCTGATGACCAAGAGTTGCCGCGGCAAGATCTACATCGATGATGAAGGATGGGGCCCGGACGCCGGCTCAATTGACTATAGGTACCGGGTCCCCTTCGGCGGAATCCATGTCTTCATCGACCGGATTGGTGAGCCGGGCCTTGAGCCGGACAACTGCACCGACCTCGTCGAAATAGCTCAGCGTGCGAAACTCGCCCGAGCTCAACCTGTCGTGAAGCATGTCTTCGTGGGTTGCGTCCACTGAGGAGAACTTTCTAAAGGATCAATAGATGGTGGTGAGACGGCCGCCCTCTGCGATGGTGATTCGTCCGACGGATCAACATATTCGTTGTATCTGGTACAGGATGGCGGGCTAAGGGGCTGTTCCGATGGCTCTAGTATTCCGGACCCCTATGAGCCACCAAGCTAGGCAGGAGTCTTCATGGCTGGTACTCAACGCGGTCCAAACTCAATGGCTGCAGCAGCAATAACGTCCAGGTCAGGAGCGCCCGGGGCAGGAGGCCCTGTGCGCCCGCCGGCTCAGGTGCTGATGGATCTCATGGATAAACTGACGGCCCTATTAACCGCCACGGTCATCCCTGTGAATCAAGATGAGCATGACGCGGAGGTGGCACAAGTGCGTGGGGAGATAGCTCGGGCCAAGGAGGCCTTGGCAGCTGAGAACACCAGGTTAGCCACAGAACGTGGTGCTTTGGACGCACGGGTACAACAGCTACAGGCAGAGGCCTTCCAGCTTACGATGAGCCTGAACGCATCTAACGAGGTGATGAGGAGGAGATATCAGAACACCAGCTAGTCCCATTTATGATCCTCGGAATCTTTTGGCTACACCTGGAGCCGGCCCAAGTAACCCGCCAGATGCAAATCAGTTTATGATAGCCGGAACAGGAGGACTGGCTAAGCCTCGGGAGATGGCACCTCTTCATGGGAACATGGCGCCGCCCCGTTACGTGCCGATACCGCCGGGTCACTTTTCCAACCCCATGGAGAACTTAATCGCAGCATCAACACGTTTGGCGGCTCTCCCGGTGGACGGTAACGATCCAACAGCAGTGGAGACCTGAAGGATCAGAGACCTCGTCCAGACAGCCCTGGCTCAGCAAGAGACTTATTCCTACAGCCAGGACAGGATTCATTCAACTCCTCCGCCTTGGTTAGCTCCGGCTCATCCAAACCGGAGTCCAAGTTACAGCAGGCACATGGAGTCAGAAGCTTTGTCTAGCAACACCCAGCGCCGTAACGAGAATGGTGGTTATAACCCGGTGGAGGACCGAATAAGTCAGGAGGACAAGCGGGCGGCTGAGTTAGCGGCTCAACAAACGGCTCATCAAGACCTTGCAGTTTATCCGACGACTTGCATTGAGGCGGGAGTGGCTACCAGAACCGGCGGTGTTCCTTGTTTAGTGTCAGCTCTATGTAATGTACGTTTACCCAAGGACTTCAAGGGACCTCGGAAGGTACCAAATTACACGATCGACTTACAGCCCTGAGCATGGATCGAAAGTTATGAGATGGCCATGGAGCTGTTGGAGGTCAGCGACGTAGCAATGGCTAAATACTTCACCATGATGTTAGATGGAACGGCTCGGTCTTGGTTAAAGGGCTTGCCACCCAATTCCATTAGTTCGTGGGCAGAGCTAAAGGCCCGTTTCATCCAGAACTTCAAGGACACTTGCAAGCAATCTATGTCTATTGTAGACTTGAGAAATTGTAAGCAGGAGGAGGGTGAATCCACGACACATTGGGTACGCCGGGTCAAGGAAATAATACATTCATCTAACAAGATGGATGCCGGCTCTACAGTCCTGATGTTGGAGAAGAACTGCCGTTTTGAGCCGCTCAGACAGAAACTGGGGCGCCTTAGGCGTGATTGCAACGATATGAGTACGTTGATGGCAGCTTTAGTCAAATACGCCGGCTCTGATAGTACCAAGGATCCCGCGTCTGATGAGGAAAGGACAGGGAAGGGAAAGAAGAACGGCAATGGAGAGGGTCAGCAGCATAACCCGATGAATCAAGGAGGCAATAAGCGTAAGGCGGAGGGTAACCCGGAGTTTGTAGCCAATGCCAATGCACAAGGTAACAATTAGAGACGTAAGGGCAAACCGCCCCCTCGATCTGGCGGGTCGGGCCCATCTCTTGAGCAGCTAGTCAATGCGCCTTGCCCGAGACACGACACCCGGGAATGACCCGCCACCCACTTATGGAAAGATTGCGCGAGCATGAAGGCTTTTAAGAATTCCAACACGTTTTATGTCAATCGTGGGTCGGGAGGCGGTTCAGGGGCTGGTGGTTTTCATGGCCGGGCGGCGGTTCAAGTTCCGGTTTCAGGGACATCAGGGCAGCTATAGTCAACAGCAGTCTGGTCAAGGGGAACAACAACAGCAGCAGTCGGGTTATCAAAGCCATCCGAAGTAGCTGAATAGTTAGCAGTATCACGTGTTCACCACTAGCTTGTGCAAACGTGATCAGAAGGTTCATAAGAGGGTCGTGAATTCTATGGAGCCGGTGGTTCCCCGTTATTTGAGGTGGTCAGAACAGCCCATTGTATGGATCAGGGAAGATCACCCCCTCCGGGTTGATAATCCGGGTCAATTAGCCTTGGTGGTAGCACCTCAGGTTGGTGGATATAAATTCACTAAGGTACTCATGGATGGGGGTAACAGCATCAATATCCTCTATTATGAGACCTTTCGATGCATGGGGTTAACTGATAAGAATTTGAAGACGTCCAACACTATTTTTCATGGAGTCACTAGTAGAAAAACACCTAATAGTCCCAGTTCATGAGGGCCTTTAGTCCCGGTTCATGAACCGGGACTAATGGGACATTACTAATACCTCCACCCATTAGTCCCGGTTCAAACAAGAACCGAGACTAATGTGCCTCCACGTGGCTCTGTGCGCCCAGCCCAGTCAGGGGGCCTTTGGTCCCGGTTGGTGGCACCAACCGGGACCAAAAGTCCATGTTTTTTTGGGAAAGTGGCTGCTTTAGGGGTTTTGGGGGTTATTTTTAGGTTTTTATATTAGCTAGCTAATAGAGAGAAGTGTCCTCTCTTATATCTTCGTCCTTGGTTTACCAACGCTGCTGCTATATATGTTCATTTTACCCGCTGATATAATAACTCATGCATGCTCGCATACATCAGCATATATAATAACAAGTACTCGTCCTACTAATCATGCATCATCATACAACTTCTACTCGTTATTAATAATAAGTCATACGATCATCATCCTCATAGTCATCGAACCCAACCCTACATAATTGTTCTTAACACATGATCATCAGTATCAGGTAGGACCTAAACACCCTTAAGGTAAAATAGCATAAAACAATATAGACCCTAACTCTCCATTATGAAGAATGGCGATCATCCTGTCTCTAATTTTTGCCCTTCGCTGAATGGTGCTTCCAAGAAGCTCCTTATGACTGTCCATACATTTTTCCATTCTTTGATTGTCATGTCTCCACTTCTTTTAGAAACCCGGTATGGACAGTTGAGATTCGTAGGACGACCTGGTTGTATGTTAAAAACAAGAAGGCTACCGTGTGTATACATCAGATGAGGCACACAATCATTCGGGATTATTTGTTGAAAAATATAGTAATAACGTCGTAGTTAGCAATGATATGATGTACTAGTTTTAGAAGTGTGCAAAAAGATGCACGGATGTTGTAATAGTAAAAAATCTTACCAGGGTATCTCCATGGTAGTTATCGTAGTTCAACACGTGCACTAGTGGCACGTATTGACCATAATGTTGAGGAGCTCGATTGTAGACATTGTAATTCTCAAGATCAGTACAAAATGCGACCAGATGATTTTTCTCCTGATAAGTTAGTCCGGAGCCTTCGGTGTAGTAGGTTCTGTCTACCATATTCCGCACATTCTTTGAAGAATGAAAATAAGCTGTCAATGGAGAATAAGTTTTCAACTATTTTGAAATAAACAATATAAATTACTTAATAACTATGTTAAGCTCACATGGGGGAAGAATTGGAGGTGTATCCACAAGGACGAAAATCGTAGGACTCTCTTGCTCGATTGTAGGATCATCAAGATCCATGGTAACAAGCATACCCTCATCAAAACCATACATCTTGCAAAGTGCTTCCCAATTTTTGCAACCAAAATGGGTTACACTCTGAGCATTGTACAACTTTACTTGAAAATCCACACCATGATGGGTACTTAGGATAATTATTTTGGTTTCGAAACTTCCATGGTCTTCAAAACCCATCCTCTCCAAGACGTAGCGTCTTGCAAAGTAGGGGATAAGATAGTTGAATTGGAAAAGATGAAAAATATTGTCATGATTAAAATAGTTGAAGTCGTGAGTAATTACGAAAAAAAATCTATTATCGTCGGTTGCGTACTGTATGAACATCGAAGGTCTCCTCGAGCTTAATGCTGAAGCAACGATCTTCGTCCAGCACAATGAACCTGTCGCAGATACCTCGGTCGTCGTGGCACCAGTCGCACTCCCCCGGGCGGTTTTCGTCGCCCGATGAGTACGACATTTCCGGCCTACGTTCATAATTCAAATATTAAACTAGATCATTATTATTAATCACGGGTTGACTATCGATGATCGATGTACGTAGCTCCTCCTTTCATTCCGGAATGCATTATTATATCAAATTGTCTAGCACATAGGAATGAAGGAGAACTTATCCAATATGAGCATTCAATAAGCAAAACCAAATCATAAAATAAGCAAAACCAAATCATAAAATAAAGTATAGTATTCAAATTAGCATGCATTCAATAATTATAAGCAAAAGTACATCATTTCTTGGTGTTCGTACATCGTCGAATATTATCACTAATACAACTAGAACCGTAGCGCCCGACGGGTATCGACGAGGGCGGTGGACACCCAAAGATAAGGAACCATCACAGGATCATAGCTCCAGTGAGATTCCTGAAGAACCTGTCAGGTATTGTCGAATCTGCCCTCCAATGCAACCATGTAGCGACGGACGTGCTCGTCCTCCTCGTTGACACGGTGACGTACCACCTCCGCGGTGTCCGGATGCCTCACCACTGTCACTGGCCCACGCGACCGCCACCAAACAAGGATCAGGTCAACAACGGGCTGCCTCCTCACCAACCTACATCCCCCGGAAGGTAGCACCTCCCAATACCAGCCCGGCGGAGCCCAGTCCTGAACATGGCCCTGATCAAGTAGGCCTCCACCGTCGAGTCGACGACGACGAGGATGCGGGATAGGCATCGCCGACGTCGATGCGGCAACTACTTCTATATATAAACTACTTCTTATTTTTTTTCCTTTTTCTAAATACTATGAACAAAAAAATCATTAAAATTCTATAAACATAATTAATTACTATGCATCTAATCTAACAAAAAAAATCTAATCTAACCAAAAAAATCTATGAACTACATATCAAAATTACTACACACATCTAATCTAACAAAAAAATCTAATTAATCTAACAAAAAAATCGAACATAATATAAACAAATTAATTACTACACATCTAATCTAACAAAAAAAATCTAATCTAACAAAAAAAATCTATGAACTACATATCTAAATTACTACACACATCTA